>NW_026000077.1:5197365-5278861 GCF_001458135.2 Marmota marmota marmota
TGGGTGGGAGGGTGGAGAGGGCTTCCACTTTAAATTGCCTTTTTTCAGTAAGAAGATCCTTGCTCATTTTATCTTGCCCTAGGACTTTTCTGGAACCCTATGCTCCAGCCACACCAAATTATTTGCTGGTTCTCAAACATGTTTCTGATTTTGTCTTTGGATTTTTTCCCCTTTTCTAACCACCTTCATTTAATTGACCTCAATATTGCTGAAGAAGTTCACTAAGATACTAGGGGAGCTGAATTTGATGGTGCATCCTAGCTACTCCAAGGCCGAGGCAGGAAGATTGCAAGTGTAAGACCAGCCTGGACAACTTAGTGACACCCTCTCTCAAAATAAAATAAGAAAAGGGCTGGGAATGTAGTGCAGAGGTAGATGCTCCTGGATTCAATATCCAGTACCACAGGAGAAAGAGAGAGAAAGAAAGAGAGAAAGGGGGAAAGCAGTACTATTTATTCCTTTGTTTACCTGTTTGGACTGGATCGTGTTCACATAGAATTGTGAAGCAAGCCCAAATCTCAGAAAGCTCTCTACCATCACCTCTATCCTTTGGTAACTGTAAGATTATGAGCACCCATAATATTGTCTTAGGTCATCTCCCCCAGAGTACACTGTGCTGGGAGGTGTTCGCCTGTGGCCTGATGTACACGGATGGCATGTACACGGAGAGATGGGGTAACATGGAACCTGCCCTGTGTCACTGGTGCATTTACAGCCTACTTCCTTGGCTCTGATTATGTATACATATATCTTCATGTGAAGGATTTTCAAACTTATCTTACTTGTAACAGGTAATTATTGAGAGTCCCATGCCAATCAGAAGAAGACACCATGACAGTAGCAATCAATGTTCTTTGGTAATACCTTTTTGTGTATATGCAATGAGTCTCTAATTAAAACACATATCAGTAACAGTTCTTTGGTCACGATAATACTGTAGACAAAGGATCATCAGCTTAGGTGCTTCAGGATTCAAGCAGGTAAATGAAGGGAAAAACAATTGGTCTGTGGAGTCTTCAGGGAGTGATGAAGACTGGAACAACTGGAGCATGCATTTCTATTTAAAGGCACTCAGTTTCAACATAAGATATCGTGCAAGGTAATTAGAAGACTTTAGAGCTTTATAATCCTGCATCATATCCGAAAGCCATCAATAGATACCAAAACTCTGCCATCAAAACAGCACCTCAAAGTTAGGCCTACACTTAAAGGTCATGAAATTATTTGTCCATGTTTTCTTCTGAGTGCTTCATTGTTTACCTTTCCAAAGAAGGCCTGGAATACATCTAAAATTAATTTTAAACAAATTAATTTTGTATACAATTTGAGTTGGGAACCTTGAATGCTACTGATAGGAATGTAAAATGGCACAGCTTCTATGGAAAAATTGTAAGACATTTCCTTTTCTTTCTTTATTTGCATTGTCTTACTGCAAAAATAGAATTACCATAAGACCCAGTAATTCCATTTCTGAGTATATACCCAAGATAAATGAAAAATCAGGGACATGGATAAACCTTGAGGAGACCTATGCTAAGTGAAGGAAGCCAGTCACAATAGGAGAAATACCATGGGATTCTATATATGAAGTACCCCGAGAGTCTACTTTATAGACAGAAAGTAGAATGATGGTTTCCGGGGCTGGAGATGAGGCAATAGGAAATTATTATCTAATGAATTATAGAGTTTTTATTTGAGAGGATAAAAAAAGTTCTGGCCAATGAAGCCCACTATCATGTATAATTATAATGCACCAATAAAAAATAGTTCTAGTGATAGTGGTAGTGGCACAACAATGTAATTGAATTTAATGCTGCTGAAATGTACACTTAAAATGGTTAAAATGATAAATTTTATACTAAGTATATTATAGCATTTTCAAAAAAGGAAAATAAAGATCAAAGTTTATTTCTCTCCTTTTGATTATCCCATTGCTCCAGCATCATATTTTTTAAAAAGAATATTCTTTCCTTTCCCTAAAGCAGTGGCATCTATAATAAAAATTAGGTGAATGTTATGTTTTAATGTACTGTTTAAGAAATCTTTGCCTATCTTCAATAAACTTTGTTGATATATTAAATCACAGTGAATTATGATTTAATCACAATTTACTACTGAAGCATGATTTATTCCAGTAATGCAAGGTTGTTTCAACATAAAAAATTCAATTTATGCAAATCATTAAGTGAACAGAATAAGGAAGAAAAATACTTGATCATCTTAATAGATGCAAAAAGTAATTTAATAATGTTCAATACTTACTTTTAATAATATTTCTCAGTAAACTAGTAATAGAAGGGAACTTTTTTTTTTTTTTTTTTTTGAGGGGAACTTTCTGAAGTTGATAAGCATCATACTCAGCCAGGTGTTGTCCCAGTCTGGCTGGGCACAATTCACGAGCCACTTATCAAGCAGAAACGAACTTTTTTTTTACAACACACTCCACACCACAGGAGCTCTTCAGGAATTCCCTCAGAGCCCAACTGCCACCACCGGCTTCTGGGGAGCCTCTCAACCCCCACTACTCCCGCTCTTGAGGCCGATTGGCTGGGTCGCGTTGGCGGAGCCAAAAGAGTCCCCCAGTGAGCAGCTCTGTGGTCTGAAAGGGCAGGGAAACAGCCCAATGAGCATCACCGCAGAGGAGCCAATCAGCTGGAAGTTTGCTGGGGCCGGCTTCAGCTGTGGCTCTCAACAAGGTGTGATGGCCTACACCTATATTTCCAGCTATTGGGGAGCTGAGACAGGAGGATCACAAGTTTAGGTCTCAAGGTAAAGCTTAAAAAGGAACTGGGGTGGTAGCTCAGTGGTAGTGCACTTGACTACTATGTACAAGACCCTGGGTTCAATACCCAGTACTGGGCGGGTGGGGAAGACAACTTTAAGATAGGGACTAGTATATAAGCCACAGACTGGGAGAATGATAATCACAAAACATTCCTGATATGAACTTTTATTAATATTTATATACTGAACTCCTATAAATCAATTAAATGGGCCTTCTTTGGGGAGGAGTACCAGGGATTAAAAAGGGGGCCCTCGACCACTGAGCCACATCCCTAGCCCTATTTTGAATTTTATTTAGAGACAGGGTCTCACTGAGTTGCTTAGTGCCTCGCTTTTGCCGAGGCTGACTTTGAACTCGTGTGATGCTTCTACCTCAGCCTCCTGAGCTGCTGTGATTACAGGCATGCACCACCATGCCCAGCTCATAAATCAATTTATAAAAAGGGAGCACATAACTTAATTTAAAAGTAGGCAAAAAATAGGAACATGGTTTGAAAGGGGAAAAAATACTTGAACATGGATTTCACAAAAGAGGCTATGAGAATAGTCAACAAAGATATATGTCTACTGAGTGCTTTGAGAAGCATATACCAACAAGGTGGGATTAAACATGGAAGGGACCTACTGGGAGCAATCCTATGAAGGAAAGAGGAGACTGGGAGATGCAGAAAATGTGAAGAGCCACTATGAGGCAGGTTTGACTCCTATGGAAGGAAACCAGGAAGGAAGAAGGATTATGTAGGCAGAGTCTCTCTCTATACAGCAGCTCTGAGACAATCTGTTTCAAACTGATAGGGAGTCTCTAAAAATAGGTCAGAACCCCATGGGGCAGAATACCTCTTGTATCTCTACCATGCTTAGACTCTGACTAAGAGCATCCGGGAGGAAATGTGGCCTCAGCACATACATCATAATTGATCTAAAGATCTGGATGTTGGAGGTTGTCAATCAACTATGCTTCTCTATAGCAGTTTCCCTTGAAAAGAGATATGAATGATATAGTGAGTGCATGGCCATTGAATATAAAAAGATGCTCAGGTCATTACTTATCAGAAAAATGCAAATTTAAAGAGTGAGTTACCCTTATACATGTACCAGGATGGCTAAAATGTAAGAATGACAACATCAAATGCTGGTAAGAATTTGGAGCAACTGGAATTTCAATACATGGTTGGTGGAAATCTGAATCTGTCCAACTATTTTGTATGGTAGTTTCTTTCTTTCTTTTTTTTTTTTTTGTGGTACTAATAATTGAACCCAGGGGTGCTTAATCACTCAGTCACATCCTCAGTCCATTTTACTTTTTATTTTGAGACAGGATCTCACTAAGTTGCTTAGGGCCTCACTAAGTTGCTGATGTTGGCCTCAAACTTGTGATTCTCTTGCCTCAGCCTCCTGAGTTGCTGGGACTATAGGTGTGTACCACCATGCCTGGCTGGTAGTTTCAAATAAAACTAAACACATACCTTCCTTATGGCTCCTGGCATTTACCCAAGAGAATTAATGCTTATGTCTACCAAATAGCATGTACAAGAATACTGATAGCTTTATTTCTCATTGTATAAAAACTGGAAACAGTCCTCATTGTTCATCAATAGGTAAATGGATAAATGATAGTTTCTATGTGCTATGGGATACTACATAGAAATAAAAACAAATTACTGATGATAAGGATGAATCTCAGGGCATTTGTTAAGTGAAAAACCCTGGACACAAAAGGTATGAAGTTCAAGAGCCAGCAAAATTAATATATGGTGACAGAAGTAAGAATAATGATTTCCTCTGGCAGGGGAATAGTGACTAGGAGTAGCATGAAGAAATAATCTGGGGCAGCTGAAATGGTCTGTATCTTTATCTACGTGTTAATTTCATGTATGTGTGTGTGTTCGTGTGTAAAAATTCACTGAGTCATCTTCTTGAGATTTACTGTAGGTAAATAATAACATATATCATATTATACTCTATAACTATTTGCAAATAACTTAAACCTGAGATTTTTATTTTTTATTTTTGCAGTAATGGGGTTTGAACCTATGTGACCCATACAACTTGAGCTATATCCCCAGTTGCTGCCGCCTCCTCCTCCTCCTCCTCCTCCTTCTTTTTTAACTTTGGGACAGGCTCTTTCTAAATTTCTGAGGCTAGCCTTGAACTGCCTGCCTCAGCTCCCCGAGTATCTGTGTTTATAAGTGTGTACCACTGAGACTTTTTTTTTTTTTTGGTCCTGGGGATTGAACCTAGGGGTGTTAAATCACCCAGCCACAACCCAGACTTTTTTTTTTTTTTTAAACAGGATCTCACCAAGTTGTTTAGGCCTTTGCTAGGTTGTTGAAGCTGGCCTCGAACTTGTGATCTCCAGCTTCAACCTCCCAAGTCATTGGTATTACAGGAGTATGGCACCACACCAGTGAGATTTTGTTTTGTTTTGTTTTATGTTTTTTTTTTTTTAGTATCTTTTTGAGAATCAAATGGATGGCTGGCACAGAGTAAGGAGCTTTAATACAGAAATGATAAGATTTTATATCTATAAATAAATAAATAAATAGAAACAACAAAATAAATAAAAATCTTTTATATCTTAAAAAAAATAAGATTTGTGTATTCAACAAGCATCTTCTAGTATTTACTATGTGCCAAGGCTTATACTAAGAACTAGGCATGCAGGAGTTATTATTGACAAGTCACTTCCCTCAGTGAAGAAATGAAATAAGAATTAACATTCACCTTGTTGAGCAGCTACCATGTTTTAAGGCCTGAGTCTTTATGACAAATATTGGGAAGAAGCTGATATTAGCCAAAATTCTCCAGAGAAACAGAAACAATAGGATTTATACAGATATATAAGAGGAATTTCATTCTGGGAGTTGTCATATGTTTATGGAGACTGAGAACTGCCTGGTAACTGCAAACTGGAGACTCAGGAAAGTACATGGTGTAATTCAGTCTGAGTCCTGTAGCTTAAGAAGCAGAACAGCTGGTGATGTAACTCCTAGTCTGAGGTCAAAGGCCTGAGAACTGACTTGATAAAGCGGTTTAAACCTTGGAGTCTGCAGGCCCAAGAATCAGAAGCTCTAATGTCTGTGTTCAGGTGAAGACAGAAATCCCAGATGGAGAGAATTTGCTTATCTTCTGACTTTTTGTTCTATTTGGGAACTCATCAGATTGAATGATGCCCACCAATATTAGTAAGAAAGTATTTTTACTCAGTTTTCTGATTCAAATGCTAATTTTCTTCAGAAAAATCCTTCAGAAAAAAACAGAAATAATATTTTACTAGTTATCTGGGTAACCTTTAGCCCAATCAAGTTGACACATAAAATGAGCCATCACAACCATGAATCAGGAAAAGACAGTTAAGTATTGTCATCGTTAAGTGGTAGTAAGGGTCATGACTCCAAAAGCAGTGCTCTTTCTACACAGAATGCTTCCCATAGTTACAGATTCTACCATCTCATTATGAGCAAAGACTCAAAAGGTAACGAGAGGACCACTGAGACAGAAAATGACCACAGGTGCTTACACTGTCACAAGATTTTTAAATGCCAGTTTGCTCTGAAAGAGAGATGTAAATTTGGACTAGGGGAGCAGAGGACCCCTGTGCACTCTGCCTTGGTTCCCACAGATCTCTATTCAGCCCAACGCATGTCAGTTGAATGGCCACTCTGTGCTGCCTTAAGAGGTTGTTTAAATAGACACATGAGAGCATGTTTTGTTATGGTCTCCTGTAACGGAAGGCAGATGCTACAAGTTCTTAAGTCTGTCTTCAGGGAATCTTTGTATTGTTTAATGATCTGTCTGACAGCAGCTATTTGTACCACCCTGCTGGCAGTAGGAAATTGAGGGCTCTTCTGTTCTCAATGCCTAAGATGCGACCGGCCAATAAAAGGGTGCTGATATCAGAATGACTTGTATTCCCTACGCATGGCCCAAATGCCTGCTAGCCCTCAAACAGACAAACAGTGATGTGGTGTGTGAAAAGCAACACAATGGAAGCAAAAACTGAACAGTGTTACAGGGATCTGAAGTGGCTGTGCTCAGCAGCGATGTTGAACAAGGTTTACTGGCTCTGCCCAAAATCAGCTCCAAACACACATTATTTGTCTACATACTCCCATTGCTCCTCTTTTCTTGATTGAGAAAAGGTAGTCAGTGTAGTGTTAAACATGTATCATTCAAATGAAGTAAACCAGGAGATTTTCCACCTGGCAAGAGAAGGCTAAATGGCAACTGCCATATTTAATAGTCCTTCTACACAAAAGAAATAGTCAACACTTGAGTCCTCACTAAGAAGTAAGCTTCACTGAGATACAATTGAGGTTGTTAACTACTACCTCTTACAATCTTCCACTTTTGACTCTTTGTTTCTTTAAGATGGTATTCCTAATGACAACCTTTGCTAAATTAATAGGTATGGGAGCTCTGGATTTATACAGCTTAGGTTCAAATCCTGGCTACATCACTCAATGATTATGTAATCTTTGGCAGTTGATCTCTCTTTACCTCATTTTCATCATCCGTGAAATGGGGATAATACCCCTTACTTTACAAGGTTGTTGTGAGGATTAAATGGTATATACACATGAAGGAGCTAGAATTCTTAAACGTTAGGTATCATCATTATCATGGTTGAGCAGCTGGCCATTTTAATCTTTTCTACTCTTGACAAGGAAACCAGACCTGCAATTTTACTTCTTAATTCTCAGCACACTCGTGGAGAGAACAAGATGTGGGAATGGAACACTAGCATGGGCTTTTCCATAAAATGGGATCACTGCTTAGGTTCTCAGTCAAGAGGCTAATTAAGGGATAGCTATGTATAAGGTTTCAGGATATCAAGGCAACATGAACAGGGGAACATTTAGATAAAACTGCCTGGGTGCTTTGCAGTTAAATGAGAAGCCAGCGTAGTTGAATCCAAGAGTTCAAAGTGAAGATGTATAAGTATATGGGAATTAATGAGAAATGGAGTCACCAGAGACACCTATCCTGAGGTAGTTTATACCTGTATTAATTAGCTAATTCAATTTACATGTAGATTCAAGTGCAAATGGCACATTTGAAAAACAAATGTTATGGCAGATAGAAAATAATTAGCTTGGGAATTTGTATTAGTCTGCTCAGGACTAATTTGTATTAGTCAACAAAATACCATAGACTGGGTGGCTGAGACAACAGAAATTTATTTTCTCACAGTTCTGGAGACCAGAAGTCCCAAATCAAGGTGCCAGCTGATTCTGGGTCTGGTAAGGGCTCTCTTCCTGGCTTACAGACAAGCTACCTTCTCAATGTATTTTCTCATAGCCAAGAGGGAAGCTCTCTGGTGTTTCTGCTTATAAGGGCACTAATACCATCATGAAGGCCTTTCCCTTATGACCTCTTCAAATCTAATATCTCCTCAAGGATTCATCTGCAAATGCCAAAACGCTAGGGGACAGGCCTTCAACAAAATTTGGGAGAGCACAATACAGACCACAGCAAGATTGACAGGATAATTAATGAACTGAACTGTGGCTTGCCCTTGCTTACCCCAGGTGTGCACTCTTCATATCTGATAACATGGTTCAGATGGAGTTAAGTTCTTTACGTGATACATGTTGGGCATTTTTTTTTTATCATGCATGCATGCACTTGGGTAGCATGGACAACCTAAAAGCAAAACTAGTCAAATGAACTGAGCAAAAATTCCCCACCTGCCACTTAGCCATGCTCCAGCTCTTCCATCAGAAACAGGCAATTACTGATGTGGCGGAGATGGTGTCATCTGAAAAAGTTTAAGGATGAAAAGGGATTGCTTAAACATGCATGCAGAGCTTTAGGTGAAAATACCAAGGACCCGGATGGTTCCTCCTCCATAGCTGATCACCAATGCTGTTTTCATCTACCCTGAACTGCAGAAGTGTTGAGGGTTAGAAGAAGGAGGTGGTGAGGTAAGCAGGAGAAAAGAGGAATGAGAGAGAAAAAGCAAAAGCAATTAGTACACAAGAATGAGAAAGCAGAAATAAAAGCCACAGAAAACCACAGAAAAAAAGAACCACACGTTTCCTGCCCTGCTTTTAGCTCAAATAGGGCTCTCCAATCCCCTGCCCCAGCAGTGTCCATAGCTCCTTAAGTAACCACCAACCATGTAAAGAAAGACACCAGGAGAGGCAGCAAGCCCCAGGGCGCTGAGGCAAGGTCTTGCTGTGTCTTTGGTACAGTAGACAATGTCTACTGCATGTAGAAATAGGTCTGTTGGTTTCTGCTTAAATTAAGGTGGAAGTTCAGCCTAGGAAATGGAGGACAAATTAGTTCTAAAGAGGAACTGAACAGCTAGGAGAGCTGGACCTTTGGAAGGGGATGTCCTGAGTTTCTGTATCATGCTACCCAGGGTGACTGCCCTAGATCTCATCAAAAGAGCTAGTTTAGCCAGACATGGTGGCACATTCCTGTAATCTCAGTTACTCAGGAGGCTAATGCAGAAGGATCACAAGTTTAAGGCCAGCCTCAGCAAATTACAAGACCCTGTCTCAAAATAAAAAATAAGGGATGGGGTTGTGGCTCAGAGGTAGAGCGTTCATCTAGCATGCATGAGGCACTGGGTTGGATCCTCAGCAGCACATAAAGTAAAATAAAGATATTGTGTCCACCTATAACTAAAAAATAAATATTTAAAATAAGTAAATAAATAAAAAGTAAAAAGGGCTGAGTATGTAGCTCAGTGGTAGAGCATCCCTGGGTTCAATACCCAGTACTAAAGAAAAATAAAATAAAAGCTAACTCCTCCTCTTCTCACTGTGAGACCATAGTAGTCCCTCACTTAGAACCTTCCTAACCTCCATCCAAACACATATAAACCTTAAGAGAGATCTAATAGGGGGATAGAAGAGGAGGCAGATTGAATCAGAAGTGAGAAGTGACAGACATGGCCAGGCAAACTGATGAGACAGGAGATGATGTGGCTGAATGAATCACTAGGCTGCTGTGAGCCTTTGTCCTGAGAAGCCACATCCTTCTGTGGCCTCCAGGCTGCTTCCTGTGCTGCTCACCAAGAAAAAGTCACGGCCAGATGAGCCTCACTTCCTTTTTGGTCAAGCTTTGCAGGATGGCAAATCAAGGGACAGCCATAGAGCCAGCACATTTGAACTGCGGCAAGGCATTTGAACAAGAGGAGCAATGTGGACTTTAGGTGACTCCATGCCTGACTGAATGATTGTATCCAAAGCACTATGACAATGGTGCCATGTTTGCCTGGAGGGGGTCTCTCCAGGTCATGCTAAGGTGCTCTGCCTGGCTGAGCATTCTTTACTGGCAGGTTGGATGAAGGCAAAGAGGGCAGCTTACCAAGTGTTCAATTGACAGAGAGTCAGGAGGTAGCCTAATAAGTCAGCTGACAGAAACAAGAAAGATTCAAAAAGATCTAGACAGGCTAGAATGCTGGATCAAAAATAACAAGATAAAACACAGAATCCATAGTTAAATTCAAGAAATTAGATGCACTGGGCAGGCTCGAGTCCATGAGTGAAAAATGAAAACAGTGGTTTTGGTTGATTGCACACTCGATATAAATTACTAGCATGAAATATTTGTTTTAAAAAAAAGAGAAAGCAGCTTTATAATGCATAATAAAGTGGTCAGATGCAAAATAAAGGAGATAATTATCCCATGGAATTCTTCATATTGAATTCTATTTGAGATGCCTCAAATTAAGCAAACATGCATTGAAAAACATGAGTGAGGGGGTCTGGAGGGGAGAGAAGCAATTGAAGCAGTTGGAACAGTTTCTCTGGGGAAAGAAAAATGCATGTGAAGAGTGGAGAGGATGAAATAGCCATATCCAAATATTTTAAAGTGATGTTAAAATGAATTAGATGCATTGTGTGTAATTCCAGATGACAAGAAAGTGGTTGTTTCAGACAGACAGATTTCTACCCAATATGCATTAGAATTAACTGACATTTTGAGATATCCATATAGAGAACTTCCTGTGACCAGAAGTTTCTAAGCTGAATCCATTAGGGATGCAGTGAACAGGATTAGGGGGCACACTGGATGGCTTTAGGTTCCCTTCCTACCCTGGTTTCATTTATTCCATTTAACAGATATGTATCGAATTTCTATACACTGTGTATATAGGGAATGGAGAGAAAAACAGAAATGAGTCCCCGATCTGTTGGCACTTCCATGTATAGTTAAGGGCAGAGATAGACAATAAACAAATAAACAGATAACTACAAGCAAAATCTTAACTAGAAAGCAAACAGGATGCTCATAGGGGAAACAAGGAAGGACCTCTGTGGATAAAGCAGACAGAACAAGTTTCATTGAAATGATACTTAGGGACTGAAGGATGAGAGCTGAGATTTTAAAGAATTAGGGAAAGCATTCCAGGCAGAAACCACAATTTGAGCAAAGGCCTTAGGGTAAAATAAAGCTTGGCGTTGTTGAGGTATAGAAAACAGGTCAGGGTGGCTGGAACACAGCAGGCAAGGAATAGGGTGGCAGCAGGTTAAGGGGAGAAATAAGCAACAACAGATCCAGGAGAAGGGACCAAGATAAGGATTTCAAATGTTTATCCAAGTTTAATAGAGACCACTGATGAGTCATGCTTTTAAAAGATTGATGAGTTCTTTAAAACCATTTTCCTACTGAAAGAGTAACATAAAAGGCTGCTCTGTTACAGCTTCCAGGTTAACTCAGAAAGTAAATGTAGGGGGAATAAGCTGGAACATAGCCAGAGTTTTCTTATCCCCAAGGAGGCTCAAAAACTCCAGTCTTCAGAGTACACTAGGGGAATCTACCATAGTGCCATCTGCTGCCTTCTAGAAGAAATACAACTCAGGGCCACGCGAGAAAGCAAGCACAGACAAGGAGGTCTTGAGGCTCCAGTTTAGCTGGGTATGTGAAATGGCTCAGGGAACTGAGGGCCTCAGCAGCTTCAGGGAGCAGGTAAGCAGCGTCCTTGTACTCCAGTAATATTTGAAAGGAAGGATAAGTTGAGGATGAAGTTAAAATTAAGCAAAGTAACTAGTACAGAGTTGAAGGCAACAGGGGAATTTCCCTTGGTATAAAATATTAAATTAGATACCAAAAGGGGATGGGTGAAAGGAATAAAGAAAATACAAGACAGGATTAATTTCAGAAAGAAGGTCAGGATTAAACAGCAAGGTTGAGCGGTAAGTGGGTTTAAGAGGTGTTATGGTGGAAGTACAGACATGTAGGGCCCATCGCTACTCTGCGACAATAAAATAATGTTACTTGCTGTATAAAAAAGTGGGGAAAAATAAAAATCCTGCCACCTTACATAAGCACTATTATTATTTTGGTACATTTCCGTTGCCATTTTCTCCTATGTGTCCACTTTTAATGGTTTTATTGGATTTTTTTAAATCATAAGAGCAATATGTGCTAGTTGTAGAAAATAAAAACTGCACAAAACTTCCCAGAGGTACATAAAAGGAACCATGCAATATGTAGCCTTAAAAGTTAACAATTTATGCTGCTCAAAATATTTTTGACATGACTATAGTGAGAGGATAAACAAGCAATGTTAATTAACTATTACTTTGTTTCCCTTGGATCAATACAATTAATGAAAATAAATACCAATTAATAGCATATTTACTTAGGTTTTGGTCTAAGTTCCATACAAACCCATAAAGGAAAAATCCTTTCAAGACAATCTAAAAAGAGAAAGATGATGGATTAAAAAAAAAAACTGAAAAGGAGTCACTAGGGAAATGCAAATTAAAACAAAAATTTTATGCCTACTAGAATGACTATAATGAGAGAGAGAGGGAAAGAAAGACAGACAGACAACAAGTATTGGTGAGGATATAGAAAACTTGGAATTTCACACATGGCTGGTGAGAATATAATGGTACAGACACTTTGGGAAACGGTTTGGAAATTTTTAAAAAAGTCAATTTTTTAAAAATTTGATCCAATAATTCTACTGATGTATCTATCCAAGAGGAATGACAGGAAAAAATCCATATAAAGACTTGGATGTTAGTGTTGATTAAAAAAACATTATTTCATAATACCAAAGTGAAAACAACCCAAATATCTATCAACTGACAAATACTATTCAACAATAAAAAGGAGTAAATACTGATACCTGCTACAACATAGATGAACCACAAAGGTTGTGGCCTAGTGGCAGAATGCTTGCCTCGCATGCCTGGAGCACTGGTTTCGATCCTCAGCACCACATAAATAAATAAAATAAAGGTATTGTGTCTATCTACACCAAATTTTTTTTTTAAAAGCATTATGCTAGATGTAAGAGACAGAAGCAACAGACTGACTACATGTTATTATGACTCCATTTTTATGAAATATCCAGAAAGCAAACTTACAAAGACAGAAAGATCAGTGGTTGCCTTGAGGACAGGGGTGGTAGTGTAGATTGACGACACACAGTTTGAGGAAATTTTTGGGGTGATGGCAATGCTCTAAAACTCAATTGTTGTTCAATACAGTGAAAACAAACATACACACAATGAATTGCACACTTATTTTAAAAGAAGATGTACTTGCTTTGAACTATTTTTGATATAACATTTTAAGAACAATAAAATTTAATACTGTGAAATAGACAGTCTCTTGACTTTTCAGATTATAAGCAGATTTGTCCTCACTCTATCATCCTATGCTTATATCAAAGAACAAGTTAAAAATAGTCATATATTTGAAAAGCACAAAATGAGATGAGATTGAAGTATTTTTATGTATCTGTAAGCAAAAGGAATGAAACTGAAGAGGATGGGCCATCTCTGTGGTTTTTGTGTTAATATGCTGCTACCTAGTGATCATTTATAAAATGGCAGGACTTTTGTGGTTGTTTTTTTTCTTTAGTCTTGGATTTGTTGAGTAATGTATGGTTATCACAACAAACACCTAAATGCTTGGAGATGTAGGTTCAATATCAGAATGAATCACTGAACAATTGATGCTTTATAAAAATACTATAGTAGCAAGAACTGGATTGGGAATCTTAAAATATGTATTACAGTCCCTAATCTGCTGGTGTAAACTTTGTGACTATGAGTCAGGACAAAATTAATCTATGGGCCCTATCTGGCTCCAAAGTTCTAGGAGAGGACCTGCACAGAAGTGATCAGGCGCATGGTCTTGGGGCAAGCTCCTTAGCTGTTCTAAACTTCAGTATAGTATCCTAATCCTTAAAATGAGGATAAAAGAATGCTCATTGCTAGGGTAATCGTAAGCACAGAATGTAGCAATATATGTAAATGAACTTAGAACATACCTCAGGAATAGTTAGGATGTGAGGATGCTCCCTCTTGGGTTGAAACTCATAGGTTAAAAAAACCCCTTTATCTGCCAGTTGGAAATTAGTTATTCCTCCTTACCTCACTTGAAAGCAACAATCAAAAACCCCAGATGTTCAGAAAACAAAATGTTGGGATGGGGGTATACCTTAGTGGTATAGCACTTACCTAGCAGGTGCAAGGTCCTGGGTTTGATCCCTAGCACCACCAATCCAAATGATTCTTAGAATTGTCAGCTGATTGGGAAAATACATTTAAACAATTCAGTTTTCAAAATAATGAACAAAAATTGCATAGCGGCTGAATTTTTATGAATAATTTAAAACCTGGAATTGCTGATCATTTTAAAATAGTTACAGGGATGTCAAGAGGTGACTGTTACAGATGATCTTTTCACCACTATATCTTAGGATGTCTGATAAGTTTAATAGATGTTAGTCAGCACAATGCTTACCTGAGAAAATGCAATTCCCTAAGAATTAAACTGAGTGTTTGTTTGGACCACGCTGTCGTTCATTCCACAGTTCAGAGAACTAGCATGCTTAACCATCAACACCATCTGAAATTAAAGGGTTTTTACTATTTTATTTCTTCACCCTTTAGGATATTTCCTTAGAGTGTTAACATGTTTAGATTAATAATTTTAGTTTTCACTTTCTATGTAAATGTTTTGGCATTGCTTACACATTCTTAAAAACTGTTTTATTGAGGTATCATTTTGATGGCACCAAATTCACCTGTGTGGGCTGGTATGGCCGAGCATGCGATGTTGAGACAGAAGGATTACAACTTCAAGACTAGCCAGGGTAACTTAGCAAGAATCTGTCTCAAGATAAAAAATAAAAAGGACTGGGTATATAGCTCAGTGGTAGAGCACCCCTGGATTCAATCCCCAGTGTACCAGAAAAACAAAAAATATCTATTTGAAGTATACAGTTCTGAGTTTTAGTGTAGCCATTAGTATATGTTTTAGAAGAATTTCAATATATTCTTTGATCAGTCCCAAAATGAAAGAATTTGTTAAATTATTAACCTTGCATTTAAACCAACTAGATCTAAGACCAAGCCTAAAAATTTACTTTGAATAAATCAAGTTTTCAGGAAAAACAAATTCTCGACTCAAAATTAAGAGGCCCACAAAGCACATTCTCCAAAGTTTCTCCAGTTTTCTATAGACTATGCATATAAACATAAAATATATTTACAAATTAAGAGGCATTAATACAAATATGCTCATGTATACTGAAAAATGTATATTGTATACATCAGTTTTTTTCCATGAGGCATAAAAATTAATTAAAAATATCTTTAATTATGATCATCTTTCATCCAATGTCCAAGGTATTTTTTTTTTCCACGCTTTTAAATATGCCTAGGTGAGCTAAGCTGTCCAGGGATGAAATTTGAACTAGCACATCCCCAATTTAAGGAAGAAATAGTCCCCCTTTCTGTAATTTGTTGTGTACCCTTTTGTGGGCTTGAACCTGAGATATCTGCTTGTAGAGGAAAATCTTCTTCATTTTTGTTTTGTTTTGGTACTGGGGATTGAACCAAGGGGTGCTTAACCATTGAGCGATATCCCTAGTCCTTTTTATTTTGAGACGGGGGCTTTGAACTTGTGATTCTTCTGCCACAGCTTCCCTAGTCACTAGAATTACAGGCCTGCACTGCAATTCATGAGAAACTTCTTTTTAAATGTGATATTTGAAGACTTGATTTTGTCTTATTGTTCCAAAATAATATTATTCAAGAAAATCAATTACCATGCCCCTCCTCCTACAAATCCAGTATTTATGTTCCCATATATATCATCTATTAAACATGTACATAAAAATCTCTAAATTACAAGAATTATAACTGGGAATAATGATAATGCCTCCACTTGTTTGTTTGTTTCATCTCTCTTATCTCAAGAGTTGGTGTTTCGCAGAAAAACTAACTTCACTTTGGAAATTCCAGACATTTCTTTCTCTAGCCCTCAGGAGTTTACTGCTAATTCCATTCATCTTGACATTTAAATATTATTTCATATTGCTATTTAAGTTTTCAATATGTGCCAGTTCAGTCTCCTCTATTCAGTAAGCTCCTTGTCTTTATAATATTTGTTTTAAACTTTGTGTGAATGTGAATACATGAATTTTGTATTTCCCAAGTACTACTCCACATTGGACACACAAAAATGTACTTAGTAAGTACTGTTAAATTAATAAATGATACCACAGATTTGTCTTCTAGACTCCCCATAACATTTACATTTGTCATATAGCCCAGATTTCCTAGACATTACAGATTTTCCATCCTCCTGTCCCTGTAACAGTTGCATGTGCCACTCCATATGCCTAAGACATATGGTCCTCAATTGCTGTAATATGAAGCCATCTCGATTGCAACAAATCTTTCCTATCTATTCCTCCATTTCTGTCGACTAATAGAACTGATAACAATTTCAAATACATTCCCCTTTGTTTCCTTCAACTTTTGGTTTTTTTAAATTACAAAAGCACACTAATAGTGGCTGGGGCTGGGGCTCAGAGGCAGAGCGCTCGCCTAGCATACGTGAGGCACTGGGTTCGATCCTCAGCACCACATAAAGTAAAATAAAGACGCTGTGTCCACCTATAACTAAGAAATTTTTTTAAAAAAAGCTCACTAGTAGAAAAGGTGTGATAACATAAAACATACAAAGTAAATTCTGCCCTCGCTAAATTTAAACACTGCCCTCCTTCCACTTTGCCACTTAAACAGTGCTTTCACACTAAGAGGGCCTAGGGACCAACTAGGCAAAAGGCTGTGGCTCAGTGCTTGCCCAGCACGTTCAAGGCCCTGGATTTGATTTCCACACGGGAAAACGAAAAGAAAAAAGAAAAAAGCAAAGCCAGCTACGTGGTCGAAAGGATTCTAGCCCTGGAATTCAGACCTGTGCACCTGTCCATACATCGCCCACTCAATGACTCTTTGAATTTGGGTGAGCTTTGGGATTAGAAGCTGCCCATCTCAGCAGGTTGTTGAATGAAGAGACTTTTATGTGCAAGTACTTTCTGAAATCTAAAGCGCTAAGCAAATTTAAAGGACTGTTGTGGGTCTCAGAGAAGTTTTTCTGCCTGCGTTATTGCAGACTTTACAATTCACCGCGGCTGCCATAAAGGACTGTCCCCATCACCCAGCTCCCGCCGCTCAGGCGCCGCCAAATTCAGTGGCTCCGCCTACAGTGACTGCTCCTCAGGACTCAATCGCAGCGGCAGCGTCCAGGCCAGGCGCCCAAAAGAGCCCGACTCAGAGATGGCTGCGAAGCTCAGGCCTTCAGTGGCTGGACTCGTGTTCCCTCTAGAGTCGCTTCTTGGTCTAAGTGCTAGACTAGAATCGCCTGGGCCTCCTTCTCGCTCTTCCTTCTTCTAGGATCTGCATTTCTTAGTCAGTGTGGTCTGGAAGCTTCTCCAGCCTCAGCCACGCCCCAGCCGGCAAACGTCAGGTCCTCCACTCCCCCTCATTCCGTCTTTGATTTCGGCGCGCGCCTTGCCTGAGGGCGGCTGTGATTGGCTGGAGATGAGCGAATTTGTTATATGATTGGTAGATAACAGCGAGGGCGGTGCTTAAGTCTCGGGCGGTGAATTGTGGGGGTGGGAGGGGGTGTGGCCACAAGAGGTGAATGATGATTGGCTCCGAACCGCGGCGGGACGGAGTAAAAGGCGGAAGCGGAGGTTGGGGTGCGGGAGAAGGAGCGCTATGGAAGGAGTCAAGTGTCCGGAGCACGGTAAGAGGCCGAATGCGTAAGTCCACCCCACTCGCCCCTGCCATTGAGCTAGCGTGGCGTAATTGTTGGTGACCTCCTTGTCTCCTCAGGGACCTTCTGCCTTTTGAAAACCGGAGTTCGCGATGGCCCGAGTAAAGGAAAGAGCTTCTATGTGTGCCGAGAGGACTCTTGCAGCTTCGTGAAGACCACCGAGTAGGTCTCGGGCTGGGCAGGATTCCCAGTGTCCGCCTGAGCCTCCCAGGGGAGCTGCTCGTCCCGTGCTGTGCGGGCACTCTCAGAGGAGTTGGTAATCCCGAGTCATCGGGGAGTTTGGGAAGAGGCCCCCACCAATTGTACTTGTGTGACCCGAGTCTGGTTACTTTCCCCTCCTGGGCCTTGGATTTCCCCGCGTGTAAAACAGGGATCCTTTTAGTTTCTTCCAGCCTCTTGCAATGTTTGATTTCTGGTCACCTGTCGCGCCTTAACCACTCCCTTCAGCTTGGACATTCCACCCTTCCTTTAAAGAAGTGAGGACAAACAATAGACCTATTTAAGAATAATCTGTTCCTGTTTTGCACTAGTTTTAGGCTGGACTGGTTTTTAAATATTTGGAGTTAAAACAGTGGTCACTGGATTATCAATCCTTTTCTTAAAATAGGACTTTGTGTCTAAATAGTGATGTTGATGACAAAACTTTTCTTTTTAGGGATTAGCGCTGAAAGAAACATCAGTACTCAGGTTTACAGACTTGAAAACAGACCCAGAAACGTTAGGCATCTTCTCTGAAGTGAGAAAAGTTAAAATCTTGAGTGTTATTGTTTCATTATTTTATCACATCAGGTGCCTACATTTTTTTAACTGAAAACTATCACATCATCAAACATTTCTTCCTGCTGTCTATTCAGCTGAACTTGGTAAAATTATTTTCTTAATATCTTGTAAAGCATATAATGGATATTTGTAGTAGAAAATAAAGTATCCTTTCAATATGTTTATTAATTTCTCATGTTCCCCTTCCATGAATTATATGATTTGTATCTTTGTTTTGCTTTGAAACTAAGTCAAAGACTTTGGATCCTTTTTCAAACTTTTACCAAAAATAATTTTTTAGCCCTCTAAAAAGTTTTTTTTTTTTTTTATTGTTTTAAAGAAATTACTGGGAAACAGTTTAATACAAAGTGATTTTAGTATTTGAGTAAAGCAGTCAAATGTTAGGATAGAAGGAACCAATAAATAATACTCAGGCTCTCTTAGATCAAAAGCATATCATTATATCAGCGTTTACTGGATTTGTGCTTGTCTGTCTGTTTTGGTACTGGGGATTGAACCCAGGGCAATGAGGTACATCCTCACTCCTTTTCATTTTTATTTTTAGACAGGGTCTCACTAAGTTGATGAGGCTGACCTTGAATTTATGATCCTCCTTTCTCAGCCTTCCAAGTTGTGGGATTACAGGCATGCAGCACCACTGCTGGCCCTTTACTGTTTATTTCTAGTTTCTAAATATACTGGACCTCTTAGATTCAGTACCCAGCACGGATTTTGAGAGATACAAGCATGTTCGCTTTCATAGGAGTTAGCATTGGTCCTGGCATCTGACTCAGATTTACGTCAAGATAAACATGCTCCTATATAGGGTGCCATTTATACAAATGTACTGCTACATGAACTAGTTCACATGAGGACAAATATTTGATAAACTTGACATATTTAGAATATACCTGATAACCAGAATATAGGCCAAAAAAGTTTCACGAGTCATAGGAGAGTACTTTAGACCTTTACACAAACCTGTTTACTCTTGAATGTTATACACACTTAATTTTTTTTCCTAGTAAGTTGGGAGAGAGTAGTAGTTTGCGTATGTCAGACAAGAAGTAAATTAGTTACATATTGTTAGAGGTAAGCATGTGAATAATGCTATGTGACAGCTTATAGGTTATTAAGGTATAAAGATTAACAGAAGAACCTGAGGAAAATTCATGTAGGGCCTCACACCTAATCTTAGACTTCAGTCGTTAGTCTGTGGTATTGCAGTGTAGAGTCAGTGCAGTTGTAAACATTTGAGTCATCAAGAAAAAGGTCTTTATCGTCATGCTTTATTTGAGAAGTGGAAAGAAATGGAAGCTATCTACCCTATGCTCAGAAAAAAGCATATAGATAGAGGAGTGTGTGGGATTTACAAATCCATTAGAGGCTCTCCACAGATTCTTGGTTTAAACCAATAGTTTCAGTTTATTTTTAGGATGTTGCTGTATTCCTTGCTCTTAAAACAAAATGTTCTTTTTTTTTTTTTTTTCTCTAGCATTCCTGTTTCTCATTGTTTATTGCATGAGGACTTTGTGGTAGAGCTTCAGAGTTTGTTTCCACTACAGGGCAAGAAAGAATGCAGGTAAGTATCCAAAAGGAACAGTTTTCTATTCCCCTCCAACCCAAAGAGTCTTAGCTGAGATATTTTTTGGATTTTTTTTTTTAAGTCGCCATTGAAAAATGAACAGCATTTCTATATGTATTGAGTATCTTCAGAGCTGTTATTCCCTAACTGCTGAGCAACTCATTAATCTGAGAAGCCAGACTTGTGGTTAATTTCTGGGTAGACAGCTCTACCATTGTTCCTTTCTAATTTGCTGGGAGCTAATAACATCAGCCCACCAACTTATTGTCATTTAGTTCTGGTAATAGAACGAGGTAATATGTAAAAAGGTCTAACAAATGGTAACTCAAATTGTAGTTTCCTTTATATGGGGATTGGGAAAGGCAGGGAATTCTGTAAAATGAAAGCTTTATTTATTGCAATGCTGGGGATTGAATCCAAGACCTAAGCTAAGCACACACTCTACCTCTGATTATACCCCCAAGTCTCAGTTGAGCAGATATGTTAGTGCGGCTTCAGCAGATAAGGTTGACCAGGAAGGCAGGGGCCAGGATGTGATGGTCTTTGTATAATATTCTATATAAAATAATTATATTAACATTAAACTATTAGAATAACTATTTTTGTATTTTTAGATCTCTGCCTCTCCCACTCCAAAATAGATAATAAAGTATCAATTTCACAATTTTTATATACATGAGTAAGCCCACACTACTGTTTCCTTAATTGATTTACATGTATAATAAGATGCATAGAACTTGAATTCAACTGGTTGAGTTTTGAGAAATGTATATATCCACCCATAAAACTAAGCTCCAACTCAAAATATCACCCCAGTAACTACCATTTTCTTCATTCCAATTAATTCTGCCCCTCTCTACTCAGCAGTCAGTTTTGGTTTTTATCACTTGAGATTTGTTTTGCGTGTTTTTGAACTTCACATCAGTTAAATTATATTTTATGTATTCTTGCATCTGACTGCTTTTACTTAACAACGTCTGTGAAATTTATCCATATTGTGTCAGTAGTTCACTTTTTATTGCTAAATTTAATTCCATTTATGAATGTACCATCATTTATTTTATGTACTTATTTGCTTTCCGAAAATCTTTAGTGAAGTATCTGTTTAAATATTTTAAATATATTTTTAATTAAAATTTTCATTGAGTGATCTTAGATTAACTTGCAGTTTGTAAAAAATAATGTAGCGAGGTCCCCTGTAGCCTTTACCCAGTTTCTCCCAATAGTAACATTTGCAAAACAATCAGGATATTGACATTGATACAATGTACTGATCTTATTTGTAAAGTGAACTTTATACTTATACTACTTTGTATATGTTTAGTTTTATATAATTTTGTACATGTGTAGTTTTACATATTCATCATATTCAGTCAGAAAAATGAATAGTTCCTTCACCACAGGATTCCTTCTGTTCTGCTTGTGTAACCATACCCTCCTTCTCTCTTCCTCACCCCCAGGAACCATAAATCTGTTCTCCATTTCTAAAATTTTGTCTTTTCAAATTTGTTACATTATAGAATAATACAGCATAACTTTTGAGATTTTTGCCTGTTTTAAAAATGTTGTTATTTGTCTTTTCACTATTGAGTAGGAATAGTTCTTTGTACAAGTTTTTTTGACATATTGTGGATTTTTTTCCCTCACTCTTTGGTTTTCATTTTCTTAACTTTTTTTTTTGAAAAACACAATTTTTAATTTTTATGAAGCCTGGTTTATTATTGTTTTATGATTTGTGCTTTTTGTTTTCTTTCTAGAAATCTTTGCCTATGCCAAGATCACAATATCTCCAGTAGATAGATTTTCAGGGATGTAGATTTTTTTTTTTTCACTTAGGTCTATAATCTGTCTCAAATTAATTTTGTGTACTGTGGGTAGAGGTTCATTTACTTTTTCATATGTTACCTAATTTTATTTTAGTGCCATATTTTGAAGATTTTCCTTTCTCCATTGAAATCATTAGCATCTTTGTAGAAAATCAATTGACCGCATAAGATTGGTCTATTTCTGAGGTTGCTAATTTGTGCCACTGATCCATTTACATATTCTTACACAATCAGGTAAAATAGTATGAATCTTCCACCTTTGTCCTTTTTCAAGATTATGTTGGCCATTCTAGGATTTTTGTATTTGCTTATAAAATGTAGGATCAGCTTTTTAAATTTCCACAGAAAATCCTGTTGGAATTGCATTGAACTTATATAGATAAATTTTTGGAGATCTATATGAGTTTTTCAATTCATGAACATGGCACAGTTGTTTATAACCTTAAAATTGTTAGATCATTTTCATCATAGCGTTTTTGTGCCCCTTTTGTTCAATTAATTCCTCATTGATTATGTTTTTCAATGCAATTATAAGTGGGATTTTTAAAAATTTTCATCTTTACATCATTTTCTGCTGGTACAGTGGGTCTGGTAAGCCTTTATTACATGAAATCTGGATGTACTCCTGATATTTAAAATCATTTTCATACCACTAGGGATCTGCTACAATACAGAAACACTGTCGTAGGTGGCAGAAGGGAACTGAAGGATTTCCAATTTGCATTAAAAGGATCATGGTGATTAAAAAGTGAACAGAATGGAAGCAAAAGGCTGAAATAATAGTTAGTATTGAATACCTACTACACGGCATGTTCATTAGCTCTTATCTTTCATTTCAATAGCTCTATTTTACAGGCAGAGGAGGAAATGCCACTAGAGAGGTTAGAAAAGCCATTGAGGTCCTGTGGTTTTGAAATGACTTTGCTGGGACTCAGATCCAGCTGATTGCAATCATACCTGCTTTCTCTAAGTGAAAGAAAGACATGGGCCTGAATGGAGGCAGTGACAGTGAAGCTGAGGGCAGTTAGGCAGGAGAAAATTTGCAAAGAGAATTAGAGTTGATAAGACATGTTTCCTGGTAGGGCATTTCCATCCACGCTCTCATCTGGAATAGTGAGAAAGTCGGCAGCCCCGACTTTCCTGAGCTGTGAGTATTCCTAGAGAAAGTGTGGTATGCTCAGTCTGATGTTTGGCACATTATTAGTGCTCAGTGAGTAGTTGTTAAGTTGGGGTTTCTGGGAGATGATTTTATATTAAGTGGGGCAGGGAGGGAAAGGTAACATCAGTAGAGGATTTGGGTGTGTTGTAAGAGGTATAGCTATGGACTAATTGTGTATGAAGTGAATGTGAAGTCAGCTATAAAAGTAAATGTGCAGCTCTGAGTGGAGAGCTAGGCTGAAGGTGGAATCTTGAGCACTTGTCATTAACAGTCCTTGTGTTAGGTAGATAAGGCAAGTCTGCTAAATGTTTTCTTTTTGCCCAGATCCAGAACACTCACTAGGAGATAGGTACTGAAGCTTTAAAAAGATAATTTTGGGCTGGGCATGGTGATGTATGCCTTATAATCCCAGCGGCTCTGGGGGTTGAGGCAGGAGGATTGCGGGTTCAAAGCCAGCCTCAACAAGAGTGAGGCGCTAAGCAACTCAGTGAGACCCTGTCTCTAAATAAAATACAAAATAGGGTTGGGGATACAGCTCAGTAGTTGAGTGTCCCTGAGTTCAATTCCCAGTATCCCTCCACCCCAAAATTATTTTGGGCCAGGCTTAGAGGTACACACTTGTAATCCCAGCAACTCCAGAGGCTTAGACAGGAGGATTTTTAGTTCAAAACCAGCCTCAGCAATTTAGTGAGGTCCTAAGCAACTAAGTGAGACCTTGTCTCAAAAAATAAAAAGGGCTGGAGATGTAGCTCAGTGACAAAGTGCCCTTGGGCTCAATTCCCAGTACCTCCCACCCTCCCCAAAAAAGATGAGTTGGGACAAATAAAATACAACAGATTAAAAGAAAAAACAAAAAGCACCAGGTACAGACTGAGAATTTAAGCAGAAATAAATAAGCACATAGATGATGATTTCCTTAGCAAACAGGAAGGGCATTTAGCCAGGACTTATAAGAAGGATATTGAGGACTGCCTATCCTTCTTGCAAATTGAGTTTTCTGTTCAAGTACTTGAATGTTTTATACCCTCTGACTAATACTATGATGTTGATTATGCTAGGCTTAACAAAGCCAGGAGACAGGTGCAACAAAGGAACGGAGTAGGGAGTAAATGAAGTAGGGGGTCAGCCATGGTTAAGATGCCTGTTTTTTGTACCCTGTGGTGTAGCTGCATTTACATGTAGTTCTTTGATTTAAACGCCAGATGGCATCACTCTCCAGCATGTGACCAGCTCTTTGGATATGGCATTCTGTGTACAGCAAATAAGGAAAACTAGGATAGACTCTCAGAAACCCACAGGGAAGAAATCCTGCCTTGACATATGGCACACTCTGTTGGGCTTTGTCTTCAAGCTCCCAAGTTCAGGTTCTCTCCTTTTTATCTATCTGCTGTTCTTTTCAAACACATGTGATCAAAAGAGATGGAAATACTCCTTTGTCTACAAATAGGTAAAACATTTTAGTACTTTAAATAGCTGGTTGTAGTGGATGTACACAATGTTTTACTTTTAATAATACCTACATGTCTGCAAAACTCCTGTGTTGTGGGTGATTGGGTAAAATTGAGCTGCAGCGTATCTAGCTCCAATATAATGGGTGGAGTGATGATAGAGAAGCATTTGGGCATGAGCCAGATCCCTGCAAAGGCCCTCAGGCCCACCAACCATGAAGAACCCCACTCATAAAGTCAGGACTTACTAGGTGCTGTAGAGTATCATGCACTGTGGAGGCCAGTGAAATATTCTTGTTTGTAAAGAATTTTAGCCCTTTGTGGTATTTGTATGGCAATGACTTTTTCCCAGTTGCCTGTTACATATTATTTTCTTTAGAGTATTTTTGCCACATGAAACTTTAAAACTTTTATGTGGTTAAAATTACTAAATTCTTTATCTTTCAACTTTAGAATTTTATGTCATCTTAGAAAAGCCTTTTTCACTTTAGGGTTACAAAAACATTCATCTCTGTTTCTTCGAATACTGTATTTTCCATTTTTGTTCTATCTTGAATTTTAGCATAAAAGAATGAGGTAAAATCCAGCTTTATGTTTTTTAGTGATGGAGCATATAAAGATGTAGACTCTACCCCTAAGGGTCCTTTGACACAGTTCGGATAAGCATTAGACATAGCAAGATGGGGAGCACTCCACCTGCCAGTTAGAGCACTAAATTGAATTTGTTCAAATGTGACTCTAAGATCAATAACCTGTTAAAAAGGTTACTGAGAATGTGGAAGAATTGAGACTTGAACTTGGCCTTGAGTGACCTTAAAAATGTTCAAAGGACAAAAAGTGTTATAGGCAAAACAGCAATAAGTAGAAATGCGGATAATAAATAAACAAAATGATTGGCAAGAATGAGTTTATGATTTAGCTCTACATTTATTAATGCATTTAATCTTCAAATTGACCAGAAGGCATAAATGTTATTGTTTTGCTTTGTTTTCTACTTCACAGAGGAAACTGCCACAGGGAATAGTCAAGTACAGTGTCCAGTGTCTGATGGCTCAGAGCTAATTGTGTGGTAGTGCTGGGATTCCAGCCACCCGAAGAAGGTTCTGGAGCTTGAGAGACTCTGCCTTGCTGAAGTGAATAGGCTTGGCAGTGCTGTGCTGGGTTGGACAGTTGCTCTTTTTTTTTTTTTTTTTTGAGAGAGAATTTTAATATTTATTTTTTAGTTTGCCCATGGACAGTTGCTCTTAATAAGAAGGGAGGTTTTACCTTCTGGTGAGGAAATAGGATTGAAGAGGTCTGGCTTCCTCTAACTGGTTTTGTCTTCATTATTGCTAATAACCTCTGTCCTGAAAAATAATTAATACACTGCAGAAATTATACTGTTCCTTAAGTAGAATCAGTATCTGCTTTCTCTATGAGAATATATTTCTACTTTTCTACTGTCATCTTCATGGATTTACAATTTGCAGTATTGGAGATTGAACCCAGGGTTCCTCTGTCACTGAGCTATAGTCCCAGTGGCTATTTTTTTTTTTTTTTTTTTTTTTTTTGAGACAAGGCCACACTAAATTGCCCAGGCCAGCCTCAGATTTGCAATCCTTCTGCTTCAGCTTTGTGACTAGCTGAGATAACAGGTGTTCCTGGTAACAACATTTTTTTTATTCTAAAAATAGAGAAACCCACCCAGATAACTAATCTGGATTAATTAAATTAATTAATCAGTTTTACTTTGCTATATTACTTAAGAATGTTAAGTAAAGCATTTTAGGACTATGCCCAACACATGGATGCTCAATATGGGTTTTCTTCTTTAAGTTTTGGCCTTCCTTGAAAGTCTACATGATTGGGCTTTAAAATAGATCCTGTCAATGAAATCCTTCCAGTAAAGATTCCATTGTCCATGAGGAGGGGTTTGATTAAGAATGATGTAACATCATGAAGATGAAAACTTCAACTGTAAAAAAATATATATATATATAGATAGATAGATAGATAGATACATAGATAGATGGATGAAAACTTCAGTTGCAAAAATATATATAGAGAGATAGATGTATAGATAGATAAATAGATGAATGAGGAAACTCTTCATATATACATTCTTACGGAAGAATTTCCAAGGTATATCAAGTAAAAAAAACAAAAAGAAAGATATTTAGTACAGATTGAGTATACCTTTTTTGAAATGATTGGGATCAGAGGTGTTTTCAGTCTTCACATTTTTTCAGATGTTTGAATATTTACATGTACATATGAGCTATTTTGGGAATAGGACCCAAATCTAAACATAATTGGTTTTATGTAACCTATTCACATGGCCTAAAGGTAATTTTATATACTTTTTAAACATTTTTAATACTTAAATATTTAAATTTAATAATTTCAAAAATAATTTTAATAATTTTGGCTTGACTATGGACTTGAAAATCTTTGGAAAGGTGAATAGAAAGATAAGAATGGTTACATATTGGGAGGGAGGTGAATAGGGTAAATAGAGTATGGAGGAAGCTTTTCTCTCTCTTTTTTTATTCCTTTGATTGAGTACATTACCTATTTAAACAAGTATGCACTTTTAAACCTCTAACTGATTCATAGTTTTTAGGAATCATTTTGGTTAATGAAAAAAAATCAGTTGGTTCAATTTTATTTATTAATTCTTAACCATTATGTACAAAAGACAAAGCATAGTTGGGACTACTGAGAAAATGCATTGTAATTTGTCAAAGGAATACCACAGGTCCTGTGGTAGTTCCTAGTGTCAAGATTATGCACATTCGATTCCCCCATGATTTAGTTTTATATGTGCCTCTGTTTGTACTTTCTATGAGTTGGAAATTGGATGGAGAAGTTTGATCCCATTCGGGTTTGTTTTTAGTTTGTTAGGCTTATTGTTTTGTTTTTGTTTTTGCAGCATCCATTTTTAAGTGGTATTGTGGCCTCCCTTCCAGCACATACAATGTCTGGTTATCTTTTTCTGATTTTAGCAGCCATTGCTGATCAATGTCTCCCTTTCAGTCATTTTTTTCTTTTTCTTTTTTTAAATGAGCTAGCTTTTTTTTTTAAATGGCTTTATTTTATTCATTTACTTTTTTATGTGGTCTTAAGGATTGAACCCAGGGCCTCACATGTGCTAGGCAAGCACTCTACCACTGATCCACAACCCCAACTTCCTTTCAGTCCTTCTTTATAGAATAAAAAGAACAAACCTGTCTGCTGTCTCCGGTTACCAGGTCATTTTTGCCTTCCTAGTTCTTTAAAATATCCTGTGCTTTTTATGTGTATATTAGAGTTGGTTTCAAATGATCTCCCAAAGCCAGGATCAAATAGTTCCCAGATGTTTTCTTGGATTAAAAATAAACTCACCTCTTATTTTAAGGATTTTCATAGTTGTAATTATTTATATTTCATTAGGTTATTCTTCCGATGCACGAGAAGCAAGGCAGAGGGAAAACACTGGTGTGGAAGTGTTCCCTGGCAGGTGGGGATTATTTGTGTTTTCCAACCTCATATGTTAAGCCTGTTTAACACATGGTGTTGACTGAAAAGACCCTGAAGCCTTATTGACAGGTGGCTTGTCATCAAACCATTTCTGAAAAACTTTCAACAAGGTAGACCCGGAGGGACTGTTATTTCAAAGTACCATTGTTACATTCAAAATTTAATTATTTACCTCTTCTTTCACTTAAATATTTTTTAGGGTTTTTAAATACAATTGATATTCTATTTAGGAAAAAAATTAGATTTTCTTGGCTAACTTCCCTGTTTTCTTACAGATTACTACCTACTTGATATTGGTGTTGGCTAAGTTTAGATGTATAGATCGATAAATAGGTAGATAAAACTAGGAGACAGATATCTGATGCATAGGGAACTAGATCTAGGGAGGCAATGAGACTTGTTTTAGCAGAGATATAGCTTAAATGTATGATTCTGGATTCTTCTAGTGAAACCTTCGGAAAGCCAAAATCAAAGTGAGCATAGTAGGACAGTGTTTAGATTGGGGAAAAGTTCATCTTGAGAGATTGGGTTTTACTGAAAAGTACACATTGTGACTACTATGATTGTAAAAGCACTTTGGTATAGTCAGGACCTGGAAAAGTGTGATTATGAACAGAGAAGGAACATGCATTGAAAGTTAAGAAACTATTCTATGTGAGTTTGGTATCTATTATTTTTTTAGGTGCAGAAGTGTTTAGAAATATTGGACTGCTTTTACTGTTACAATTTCCATTTCCTTTAGGAAAAAAGGCCACCTAGATAAGAGGGTTGCATTAATATTTTATATTATGATTAATTATTTTCATTGTCCTTAGGATCCTAATTCTAAAGAATATCCTGTAACCAATAAATCTCAGCACACATCTGAGCCATTTCCTCATCCTTCCAGTCAGCCCAGAAACCCATTCAAGGTTCTCGACAAGAATCAAAACCCAGCTCTCTGGAAACAGTTTGTCAAAGGGGGAGGGGAGGAAAATATGGCCACTAAGAAGTCAAGGGAAAAAGGAGACCAGTCCATGTATCAAAAGCCTGACTCTAACTGCTCGATGGAGAAAGAGTTCTCATCTAGTCTGGTAATAAAGAAAAAGCAATCTGGAATTCAAGAGGAGGAGCAAGAAGAGACAACAGAGGAAACTAAAGGAATTACATCCAGACAGCACCCGGGGAATGGGCCGAGAGGACCATCTGTATCTCCTCAGGAGAAGTCAGATGGTGAGAGTAAAGATGTTCAAAACAAATCAGGATCTCCAAGAGAAAAGGAAACCCAGTTTTTGCCTCAGAAGGTTCATGGTCAGAACCAAGTAAGCCAGCCTCAAAAAGGGGATCACCTCGGCAAGGAGCACCTCAGGAACTTGGAAGCTAAAGAAGCAAAGGCAAAGGATGGCCCAAGCACGCAGACCTTCCAGAAAAGGCTGCCCCAGGAGCATTTCCAGGCACCCTCTGGGACCCGGGGACCTGCTCCTAAAGGACAAGCAACACCAGGGCTTTCCCTGGGCGAGGGGTGCCCTGCTGCCTCCAGCAGTAGTGAAAGTGAGGAAGATGACGTTTCCTGTATCCCAGGAAGCCCCCTACTCTTTGACTCGACTATGGACTCACCAAAGTCAGAGAACCTTCAACTCCCTGTTCAAAGTGTGCAAAGAAAAACATCTGCTTCCTTGAACGTTTCCAAGAAGAAAGAACCCTCTGATCCAGCTGCCCAGCGTGTGTACCTTACAACACAACTGAAACAAAAGAAGGTAACTCTTGACTTGTGCTTTATTTCTAAGGTCAGAGCATCATTTGCGGTGTGCAGCTAGGAGACCCTTACTATTCAGTATATTCATTGGGAAGGTTTTTTAAGTGGATGTTAAGTTTCTGCCTTTCCTATACTTTCAGGGTTAGTAAGTGAGCTGAGCTTTGGAAAAAATCCTGTTTTTTACATGCATGCTTAAATGACCATCCTTTCAGAATTTTGGCAAGTTAGGCTTTTTAAAATCTGAAGCTACCCCTCTAACAACTTGGGCAATCCATTTCATAGATCTGTTTTTCAGAGCACATTGGCAGTGGTGAACATCCAGGCTCTTCCAGACAAAGGTGAAAAGTTACTCAAGCAAATCCAGATGTTGGAGGAAGCACTCAGTACTCTTGCCCTCTCCCCAGAGCAAGGTAAATAAAGTAGGTTATACCCCAGAACCTGGGGTTTTTGTGAACCTGATATGAGACTTTTGATAAAGAATGTGTTGACTTATTCACCCTCCCATCTTATTATTTGCTTCTGAGATCTCTTTTAAACAGTTCCCGTCCTTTATTAAAAACTTTTTCTCTTACTTCCTGTAGACTAAACACCCGCTGTTTAAGCCCTGTTAAAAATACTTCATTCTTTAGGAAGCCTTCTAGCTTAGTGGAATGACAGTGATCCCACACTCTCCTCTACACATAACAGTCCCTTCACTTGCTTTTCTGAACTTTAATCGATTCTTCCTTTGTTTCTTGAGCAGGAGCTAGTGAGAAGAGTAACACTCAAGTACGACAGAGTACCCTCACCAAAACTATTGTGGGCCCTCCTCACGTGGTGTCTCCCCAGCCCCTTGTGGGTCATGATCTTCAGCCTCTGGACCCTTTAAGGCTACAGGCAGCCTGCCAGGTAACTACTGGAGGACTCAGCCACTGCTCTGGAGGTAAGATCCCAGGGCCTGGTCCGCAGTGAAGTGCTGCCTCTGTGAGTTAAATGCTATCAAGCAGATGTCTTTGTGCCTGTGAGGAGGGACGTACCATTTTTTTAAAATTGTTTTTTCTTAGTTATACATAACAGTAGAATCCAATTGTATAAAATTATACAACATGGAATATGTCTTATTCTAACCTAATTAGGACCCCATTCTTGTGGGTGGGCACAATGGTGGGATTCACTTAAGTATTTTCATATGTGTACATAGGAAAATTATGTTAGATCTATTTTATGTCTTTCCTATTGCTAATTCTCTCTTCCTTTCATTTCCTTTTGTCTAATGTACTGAATTTCTCTTCTCTCTCTCCTTTATTGTGATTTTTCTTCCACATACCAGTGAAAACATCTGACCTTTGGTTTTTGGGAAATCATTCTTGAATTGAAAATTGCACATATATTAAAGATCATGGTGCTCAGTAGAGCTTTGCATGGTGTCACTTAGATCTTGGTGAGGCCTTGTACCACTGTATGCTCATCAGTCAGCCCAGTGGCTGGCAAACAGGAGTCACCCAGGGAATGCCTGTGAATGAATACTCTGGCTAACATCATCATGAGGCAGGTAGAGCAGAACATTGCATTTTTATTCTTCCTTCTGTAGGGGTGTGATTTGGGGTATGTGTGTGAAGGCAGAGCACAGGAGTGATATGACTGCAGACGGTACTTATAGACCCACAGAAACGATAAACACCTGGCCTCTGCCCCAACTTAGCTAAGTGTTTCCCTTGTGAATAACTTTGAATTCAGAAGTAGCTGCAGAATGAAGCTTTCAGGTGAAGTCTTAACTGGGTCGTCTGATGAGCTAGCTGGCCAATCAGGAGGCAGGAGCTCAGGTTGGCTGGCTCAAAGGAACTAGGAGAGCTAAAGCCAGTTTCCCCCAACAGAGAACTGCCAGAGATATTAGGCCCTTGAAAAGCAGTATGAACAGGGGTGAAAAACAGATGTGGGGCATTTGAAGTTAAGGTCACTCTAGAAGGGAAAAGAGAAACATACTTGTTCTAGTATGTTTCTTGACTGCTCAGGAGGCCTCTTGAGAGCATTTCATGTTACAGCATGATTTTGTAATGTAGTGGTGACCAGGTCACCTAGGGAAACATTATGTAAGGTTCGTTTTTTTTTTCTTTCTTTCTTTCTTTTTTTGAAGTGCTGGGGTTGAACCAAGGGCCTAGCACATGATTAGCATGTGCTCTAGCACTGAGCTACACTGCTAGTCCAAATTATGTTAGTTTAATAAGGTAAAAAGTATGTGAAATGTCTTGGAAAAAAATTCTATTAAGGTAGTTTTAAAACATTTTGACATTTAAGTAATTTTCATTTGTCTAGAAACTTCTTATTTAGAATGCTTCATCCCTAATTGCAAACAGCTGAGGCACCTGTAGTTATTAACTAATATCTGTAGCAGTTCTCTTTGTAGAAGGAGTGGGCTCACAGTACTGCAGTAGGATATACACTCAGGTCATGACCTGCACTTTAGGGGTCATCTCTCCCTGACTACTCAAATGTCAATGGCTGATATCTAGCCTGGTCTTTTCTGTCACGATTTTTCTTTGCATCCAGGTATGTTTTCTTCCTAAAATATTGGATGGTGTTACCTTTTTCTCTGCCACTTTTTCTAGGATGAAAAATAAAGTATCAAAAATATTATATATTGGGCTGGGGATGTGGCTCAAGCGGTAACGCACTCGCCTGGCATGCGCGGGGCACTGGGTTCAATCCTCAGCACCACATAAAAATAAAATAAAGATGCTGTGTCCATCGGAAACTGAAAAATAAATATTAAAAAATTCTCTCTCTCTCTCTCTCTCTCTCTCTCTCTCTCTTTCTCTCTTCCCCCTCCTCTCTCTCTCTCTCAAAAAAAAAAAAAAATTATATATTGGGCTAGGGGTATAGCTCAGTGGTAGAGTACTTCCCTAGTATGTGTGAGGCTCTGGCAAAGATCCCTAGCAAAACACACACACACAAATAATAATAATAAAAACTATGAGTTAACTTATTTTTTGTTACACTTTTTATTATTTTATACTGTTAAGAATATTGTTTATTTGGTTTAAAAAAACAAACAATGGGGATAGAGAAACCTGTGAGACCAGGTGAATTGGAGGCAAGAATTTTTAGTCAATACAGATCTTTTACCTGCAAATATTTACTTGTGGCTTTGTAGCCTTAGCCAGAGCATAGTACTTGTGACATCTTTTAGATAACGCCTTCTTGCATGCAGATCCTAGGAACCAAGATCACCTTTATGCAGTATGGAAAATCACAAGTGAAGCCATTGATAGGCTGCATCGATCACTGGAGTCGTGTCCTGGTGAGACAGCAGTGGCAGAAGATCCAGCCGGCTTGAAGGTGAGCTGTGAAGACTCATGGTACAAAGTATCTCTTAACAGTCTCCCAGTCCCTCTGAAGAGAGAGACTACTGTGACGCTGCCATACAGAGTCCTTTCTTCATGTACCTTTTCTACAAAATAGATGATTTAGTGACTTTCCTTGGATTATTTTCTCCTTTTATGCTTGAATAGTGAAAAGAGTAGAAACAAAACCTCTTCCCCCCACCCTTTTTAGAATTTGGACGCAGGTGTACTCTACTACTAAGCTACATCCTCAGCCATTTTTCTTTTTATTTTGAGCCAGAGTCTTATTAAATTGCCCGGTCTGTGCTTGAACTTCCGAACCTCTGCCTCATACTCCCAAGTCACTGGGTATACAGGTGTGCACAAAACTCTTGTTTTTAAGTCACGAAGTAATAAATTTTTGTAGCAGTAAAATATCCACTTTTTGAATTTTGGTAGGTGCCACAAGGATGAAAAAGAATTGCTATTTGCAGTAAACCAATAGGAGTTTAAGTGCACATGCAACATATATAAAACAATTAGAAAGTGACTATAAGGCAGTGACGAAGTGTGCATTTTAATGTGATGTACATAATACACAAAGTACAAAAGATATTAAAAATAAAGGAAATGTCACTCTAGAGCAGTAATTATCTGTTGCCTGACTACTTTGCCTTGAAGAAGCAATAAGTCTTTAGATAGCAGAGTGAATAAAAACAAAACATTGAAATTAGACAATTAGAGAGATAGGTGGGTAGAGGATAAATACAGAGATTGGTATCAATAAACGATCAGGAGTCATTAGTACCTGAGCTGGGAGGAGCAGGTGATGTTCTGAGAAGGGAGACTCCTTGCTGTGGCCTTTGGTAAAGGAATTTGATTAGAGAAACTCAAAATACATTATGGAATTGCTGTAGAATTTTGAGCAGAAATGTTTAAAGAAGATTAATTTTATCACGGCTTATAAGATAGACTGGAGCAGGAAAAAGTGTCCAGTTAAAGGGCCGTTGGAATTTATGACTAGCAATGCTGGAATGTTAGTTAAAGAGGAGAGTCAAATTTAAGAGCTAATCAGAAAAGTCAACAGAAGGATTAGTGAAAATAGGATGACCACTAGAGGTCTTGGTTGCAAGCAGTAAAAACAGACAAATCAGGACTCTCAGTGGGTGCCACAGATGCAAAAGAATTACTATTTGTAACGAACCAGTAAAAGACTAGAAATGCTGAATATCAGATGTAAACCACAGCCTAAACTTGGAAGGACAGATGAAGTGAATCACTTATAAGATGACAACTAGAACATTAAAGGAATCACTTGTAGAAAATAAAAGCAAGGTTGCAGTCTGTGCATACAGGATCTGGTACAGCTTCTCGTTAAGAATTTGTGCTTAACATTTGGTTGTTACCTTTGCAGGTCCCACTGCTACTGCACCAGAAGCAGGCGTTAGCCTGGTTACTATGGCGGGAAAGGCAAAAGCCACAGGGCGGAATTCTAGGTAAGTTTGGTTTTATGGTAAGAGCCAACAGTTATTGAATGTTTTGGCATTATACTAGATGTGTTGTCTTATTTGATCCCTTCCACAACTCTATTAGGCAGGTAATTGTGATTCCCTTTTATAAATGAAGAAACTAAAGTATAGAAATATTAAGCAACTTGCTCAGAAGTAAACAGCTATAGAAAGAGTTGCAGTTATAAGCAGTAGTGGTTGACTCTAGCTGATTAGGCAGAGGAGTTTATTTTGTGGTAGCCCTAGAATCTCTGGGAGATGTGGATTGCCAGGCTGGAGGCCAGATTTCCAGGAGCAGTGGCCACAGCCAGGTCACAAACTAATTTTAACTTTTTTGTTCCCAGCACTAGCTGCCAAACATCATCAAATGCTTCTGACACAGGCTTAGTGATTTATCAGTAAGTCTCACAGCATATAGTCATACTCATGGCTGTGATTTATTACAGTAAAGGATGCAGATCAAAATCAACAAAAGGAAGAGATACATAGGGCAAAATCCAGGGAAAATCAGGCACAAGCTTCTGCAGTCTTCTCCTAGTGAAGTCACATGGGTCACACTTAATTTCCCAGTAGTTGTGACAATATATGTAAAACGTCTCTAGCCAGAGAAACCTGCTAGAGATTCAGTGCCCTGGATTTTGGTCACATAGGCAGTTACAGCCTGGTGAGTTACCAAAGTTTCATACTCCCAGAAAGAAAGCATGTGTTCAGCTTGAGCCATATTGTCTGTACAAATGGTTTAGGCAGAGTGATCCACTCTTATCAGTTCTGAAATGGTGAGAAACTTTCCTAAATCTGAGTTTCCAGACAGCAGCCAAGAGCCCACTTTGTAAGTAGGCCTCTCAGAAGTTAGCAGACAGACCTGTTATGTTGACTCTTTCTGCACAGCGGTAGAGCCAAAATTCAAATTATAGCCTATGCTCAGCCTGATGACTGAGCCTCAGTGTCTTAATCTAATAAGATGAGGAAATAATATAGAATAGAATATTATGAGTAAATTAGATAAGCTTAATGACTAGGAATTGGCACAATGATAGTACCCCAGAAGTATTAAATTATGGCCTTCTTTGATGAATAAATTAAGACCATGGAGGACTGTTTGGAGTTAATTTTTTTTTTTTTTTTTTTGAGATGAGATCTCATTCTGTGGCCCAGGCTGATCTTAGACTCCTGGGCTCAAGTGATAATCCTGCTTCTGTCTCCTGAATGCTGTGACGATAGGTGCACACCACCATGCCCAGTTAGAGTTAACTCTTGAGCTATAGAAGTGTGGTAGCACCAGTAGAGTAGATGGTGGGAAGAGTCTGCTGGGTTTTTTTGCTTTTGGAGGGGGTGACAGATAAAAAGACTAGACAGTGACATCAAACAGGAATAATTATCAGTTGATATAGTGTTAGGTAACAGTGTAACATGGAGACTTGGATAAGATCTGCATTTTAAGATTTAATTATTAAAAAAAAAAAGTAGTACTAATTGTTTGGTTTAGTTCCCTAAATAAGTAGCAAGAGATAAGGTTTATTTTAACTAAGAAGATAAAGAATCCATTGGGGTTGGCAAAGAATAGGGACTAAAATGGGATTGGCTTCAGAGAGAACAGGGTCAATGTCTGTGGTGGCTTCTATTGAAGTTGTGTTGGTTCTTTACCTAAGTAATTCACTTTCTGGATTGTGTTTTTATTTTCCAGCGGATGATATGGGCTTAGGAAAAACCCTGACAATGATTGCACTCATACTAACCCAGAAGAATCAAGAGAAAAGCCAAAAAAGGGATGAAAACATAGCTGTGACATGGCTTTCCAAAGATGGTAGGTAAAAGCACCTGATGCCACTTCTTATGTCATATGAACCAGCTGGGAAGAGAAACTTAAGCTACAGAAGGACACCTTTGGTCATATTGAATTGATCTACTGGGAAACCAGTATCACATTGCTTTCCTGTGGTATCATTTCTGATGCTGACTATGCTAATTATAAGTGATCATTTTTCCCCTTTTAATCTGCTTTTTATCTATGATTAGAAAAAAAATTATAGAGAAGGTTAAGGCTCTAGAAGACTTAGTTCGAGCCTAGTAATTATTATTTTACTAAACTCCAGGGTAGATCCAAATTAATGTATTAGTTTTTTTTAAGGGAGATCTCTCACAAATTCACATTTTAGCTTCCATAGTAGAAGCCATTTTCTATATTTCTGAAATTCCAGAAAACTTTCAGATGATAGACAATTTCTATCTTAGCCTAGTTTTTAAAATGTAGTAAATTCACTCATATTTTTTAAAATATTATACATAGATAACCACATGTAAGTTGCCATGTGCACAAATAGTTGTCCTGAGTTGGTTAGACAGACAGAAGTCTGTGGTCCTCTGCCCTCAGAGCCTCTTATGAGCCCACAGCTGGGGCCTTGCTCCCACGTGGAGCAGCAGCTTGTGTAGAGCAGCACACAGAGAGGTGGGTGATGGCACAATACTCCATCACTTTCTTATTCCAAACTGATGTTCACTCACCTTGAAAGAGGACTTTTGCACTTATATATGTGTGTTTTAATTGACAAATAGTAATTTGTACTTAGATTTTAACATGGAAGTACGTTGTTATGCTTTTCAGAAAAAATAATAACACTGCCCTGTATTGAATCAACTCAGAAGGAAATGATTGAGTTCTAGTCCTGGCCACTCTGTGAAAGGGCACTGCTTTTTGAGCCTCTCTTTTCTGTCTGACACTTTTATAGGAGAAAATAAATAGTTACGTGTCTTGACTTAAAAGACCATCTCTTCCATTTCCTATTCTGCTCTCGGCTCTGTAGAAATAAGATCAACAGTTAAAAATATTGATGGAAGGAAAAAAGCCAGTCAAGAGAAAGATAATGCCCTAAAGAAGTTAAACGCTATTTAATGAATGTAACTAAGTATTGATTTCTTTCCCCCCCCTCAAGACTCCTCTGACTTTACTTCCCATGGAACACTAATTGTCTGTCCCGCTTCCCTCATCCATCATTGGAAAAATGAGGTTGAGAAACGTGTGAACTGCAACAAACTAAGAGTCTATCTCTATCATGGGCCAAACAGGAATCTGACTGCGAAAGCGTAAGTGCAGAAGTGCTGCAGGCTTGGGGCCCCCGGCCCCTTGGCCAAGGGCCCTGTTGACATTCTTGCTTGCCCTGGTTCTTGACTTGGGACTGACCACATGTGAAGACCAAAGACAGACGATTCATTCTTTTTTTTTTAAGATTGAGAGAGAGAGAGAATTTTAATATTTATTTTTTAGTTTTTTCGGCGTATACAACATCGTTGTTTGTATGTGGTGCTGAGGATCGAACCCGGGCCGCATGCATGCCAGGCAAGCGCGCTACCGCTTGAGCCACATCCCCAGCCCAGATGATTCATTCTTATCACCACACAGTCTTTGCTCTGTACTAAGAGACACATCTTGAGACAATGGTGTTCTCTTGTGTCATATCCTGTCACTATCCCCAACAAAAGCTACCATGTAAGAGGCCTGAGATACCTGAGTTGTCAGCTAGGTGGCAGCCACTTTCTCTGGTAAATGAGGATATGTCACATGTCTAGGTTGCTAAAGAACGCACATTCTTATTTTCTTTTCTTGTTGGTGTGAATGGAACTGTCCCAGTATTGTAGAGTAACTTGATAAAAATTCTAAGGGTCTGTGTATGTGTGTGTGTGTGTATGTTTTCTAGTGGCTGTATTTTTCATATAGAAACCATCTAAAAAGTTTTAGACTAAAGAGTTTAGAAAATTCAGTGCAAAGGACTTACATCAGTGGCAGAGCACATACCTAGCATGTACAAGGAAGGCCCTGGGTTCAATCCCCAGCAAAACAAAAAAGATTGTAGGTTGATTAAGCCTAATTATAAATTCTTAAGGGGATTCTTGGGAAGGAGGAAAGATTACCCCAGATGGTAATGTTAGTCCTAGTGTTTCTCTTGGGTTGTGTGTGTGTGTGTGTTGCTAGGAATTTTTGGCATGCTGAGTAAGTTCTCTACCATTGGGCTACATCCCCAGCCCTGTCTTTTGGTTCTAAAGGAAATTTTTTCTTTCCTAATTATAATGTGAGGATCTGGGGTGAATACTTGTTCCTATAATCAAAGATGAGATTATAATCAAAGATGCTCCTATAATCAAAGTTTTTTCTTCTTATTAGTAATCTCTCTCCTTATCCTTTCATACTGGGTTTTTTTAATCTCCTAAAAAACAGGGCAGCAGTCTTTGGGGAATATATTGCCAGATTATTGACCTTTGGTATTATAGTACAACTTTCATGACTGGTCACTTCAGCAGACAGGAGGTGTTGTGGCAGCAATGGTGGGCCTGCAGGTCTTCCTTGGCACAGAGTACTTAAATTGTCTGCCTTTGGAAGTAAATTTGATCTCACTTGATTTGCACTTTGAGCATAACTGTTTTGTTATTCAGAATGTGCTAGTTGACTGATTGGAATTATTGTCAATTATACTTCTTTATATATGATGATGAGGGAGCTTATGGGCATTGTTGCCTCTCTGAATTAGGCATGTAATTTTTATCAGAAGTATTTATTGCAATTCTGTCAAGTACACAATATTCATTGGAATAAGATGTATGTCTGTAATAAGAATCTTTACATGTAAAGAGCATAGGGAAGGTAAACTGAAAGTTATAGCATGTACTTTTTAAAAATATTTAGTTTTTTAGTTGTATTTGGACACATTACCTTTATTTTATTTTTATGTGGTTCTGAGGATTGAACCCAGTGCTCTGCATGTGCTAGGCGAGGGCTCTACCGCTGAGCCATAATCCCAGCCCCTATAGCATTCACTTTTATAGCTAAATATCAAAGCTAATTAATGGGTTTTCACAAGTCTCTTATAACCAGGAGTGGTCGGCAGAAGGCATCATTGATGTGAGCTCAGCAGTGCTTTCAGGGTTTATTTTTTTCTCTGAGGCTTTATCATAGTTCATTTCAAAAATCACTATTGAATGTTCATTCCCAACCCTATCCTTTCTGTTCTGGCCAGGTCATATCAAGCTTAATATGAGATTTTCCTTTCTGGGCTCATTGGATAAGAAAAGGTAGGCTGTTCTAGCTGTAGTGAGCAGACTGTAAAAATGACCAGAGGTTAGAGATAGGAAAACCAACTGGGTTAAGTTTACCTCTTCAAAATTTTGTGTGTGTGTGTGTGTGTGTGTGCGCGCTTATGTGTGTGTGAAGGATATAAGTTAATTGATTCTGCTGTCTATCCTTCTAGCCCTGGGCATTTATGCAAAGACATCAAATCTGCCTCTTGTCCTTAGAGGGATTGTTTACTGTTTGTTTTTTGTTGTATCTATGCAGCCTCTCTATGTATGACATCGTGATTACTACTTACAGCCTTCTGGCCAAGGAGATTCCCACAGTGAAGCAGGAGAGAGAGGTTCCAGGTGCAAACCTCAGGGTAAAGGTGAGGCTTGGGTTGCTAGGCAAATAGTTGGAGCCACATGTCATTTAATGGGAGTCTTTACAGCCTCAGAGATAGCTAAGGAATTTGCAGCAGTGCTCTAGTGTTCTTCCCCTTGTGGAAATGAGTAGTTCTGTCTGTATTCTGTCTCCCTTGCCTAGATAACAACTTCAGTGATAAAAGTTGATACTTGGCACAGTATTCAGCTGTCTTTTAGAGTTAAAGTTAACTACACTGCTTTATGGTGGTAATAATCCCACAAATACAGGAAAGCCTCTTGTTGCTATTTTATCTTAGAGTATATGGGGTATACTCTCATGATACTTTTTATTTTTAGTGTGCAGACTGTTATTTTAGTACCTGTGTTTTGGTATTAAGCCCTCATTCATTGTCTCCCATCTGCCTCCCAGAAAAGGGCATTGCAAATAATAGAGCTTCAGATAGGCCAGAGACTAAATTATAACCACGAAAAAGCCCCGAGTGTCTTCAGGCAGATTCAGGGCATCTGTTACATGATGTAGAGACTTTATCACATAATTATTGTGGAGACTCCTCCACCCCAAATATAGTATTGTCTATATTTTGGTTTTTACTAGGACAGGATTCTCACAGATTTTTGTATTTAGGAGCTCTCTAGAACACTTTACCAGCTCATGGCACTACCCTGACTTCTTACAGATAACGAACTTCTCAGATTCTTTAGTTGTTCACCATCACTTTGGTGATAAACTCCAAACCTCTTTATATGATGTATCAGGCACTTTGCCATCTTGCTCTGCCAGTGTGCCTGCTCCTCTCTACCCCGTCTCCCTCCCTGTGACACCACACATGCAGTTGTGTAGTCCCTGATGTGCTCCTTCACAGTTACGCCTTTACTCTCCCTCTTGATACAATTCTTTGTCACCACTCCTTTTCCCAGGTTAATTGTTTTTTTTTTTATAAGAGAGAGAAAATTTTTTAATATTTATTTTATAGTTTTTGGTAGACACAGCATCTTTATTTTATTTTTTATGTGGTGCTGAGAATCGAATCCAGCGCCCTGCGCACGCTAGGCGAGCGTGCTACTGCTTGAGCACATCCCCAGCCCAGGTTAATTGTTTTTTAAGCTGCTTCAAGCATCCTTTTTGGACCACTCCCTTTCTACCATTTGGTTGAATGTCTCTCCTAGCCCCTTGAGCTTGCTCATGTCATGGCATACCATTTATTCAGCAAATATGGAGTATCTTTTACTTGGCAGGCACTATTTTAGCTTATCCAGGATGACAACAGTGAATAAGAGCAGCTAGATTTCCCTTGTCTTACATTGAGATATGTAGTTTGATTTACTGTATATACACCGTGTTACACATCATGTTGTAGTTATGTCTGGTTTTCTCCCCTGCTATATTTTGAGCTCATGAAGGGTGGGAATTGCCCTTTATGTCTGACTTTGTATCTTACATTAAAACATAGACTTTAAGTAAATTTTTATTAAATTATCAGATATTTTTATGGAGTGAGTAAATTTGCAAACTGAATGACTGATACACTCTTAACCCATAACCATTGCCAAAATGTGGCTTGAAAGAATAAATGAAAATTCAAATTAGAAAACATTTTGCTCTTGGGCATCTTATTCTCAAGGCCTGAGACTCTCAAGTGGCCTATGTATTGGAACCAGTTAAGAGATTCTGCTTCTAGTTTCTCGACTCAGTTTATTGTAATAGATCTCAGCAAGTTAGAGTGTCAGATTGGGTCTCCTCAGTACTGGTTGGTCATTTCCCCTTATCTCCTTGAGGACATGTTCAGGTTCCCATAGTGTTGCTGGATTTCACTTTCCAGGGCAGCTCAACACCTTTGCTTCAAATAGTCTGGGCTCGAATTATATTGGATGAAGCTCATAATGTGAAGAATCCCCGTGTGCAGACGTCCATTGCTGTGTGTAAGCTGCAAGCCCATGCCCGTTGGGCTGTCACTGGAACCCCTATACAAAACAACCTGTTGGATATGTATTCACTGTTGAAGTGAGTAACCTTGGGATCATGTAACTGTGAACCCTGTCTGTAACCCTTCAGCATTATTTCATGTCTCACTATAAAAACTCTGATGTGTGTCAGATCATCTCATGTAGCAGATGGCAAGCCTGTAAGTCTTTAAAGGGCAAAATAATTAATATTTATGAGAAAATGTCAATGGATTGACTGATACAGGACTTTGATTACATTCAGTTCTTCTATATGCAAAAATATAGGAGAGATTGACATAAGGGAAGCAAAAGTCATCTTTCTTTAGTCCCCTGAATATTTTGGGCTATTTCTACTTTAAAACATGTACTAGACTCTGGACTACAACTTACTGGAGGCCAACTGAAAAGAGTGATTTAAAAATACTTTCTTTTGTTCAAGTCAGCCCATAAGAGGATATGGAATTTCTTTGCTAGAATAAATTCTAGCTATTGGTTATATATCCTGGTATGATAATACAGATATTAGTAATGGAGAAACTCATTTTTATAATGTGGTTTTCATTATTAATTTAGGTCCTTTTGATTTGTCTAGCAGAGATATGCTGTGAAATTTACTCAAAAAATGATTGGATGACAGATGTAACAAAAAATCTGATTTGTTTTCACCTTGATTTTACTTTGAACCTTTACTGCTTTCTTCCCTGTTCTGTGTCCTTCCTCCACAAAAAAGATTTCTCCGCTGTTCTCCATTTGATGAATTCACCCTGTGGAAAAGTCAGGTTGATAATGGTTCAAAGAAAGGAGGAGAACGGTTAAGTATTTTAACCAAGAGCCTTCTGCTGAGGAGAACAAAGGACCAACTGGACTCCACTGGCAAACCCTTGGTAATCAAATTTCTACCTGTCCCTGGGGGAGCCAGGGAAGGAGGATGACTATATCCCTGAGGGGGTTGAACAGCCATCTGCTGTGCTTCAGGAGCCTCTAGTCTCCCTTTTTTCTCTGAGGAGGCCTGGGGTTGCATCTTGTGCCTCATGTTCCAGCAGTCCTGTTGTACACTCCTTTATTTTTACAGAAGGATAGGAAATGCTTCCTAGGAGTCGGCTAGATTTCCAGTGTCCACCTGGGGCATTTGCTTTGTAGCATTTAGTTAATTCATATAGCTTTACCCCAACTTCCATTTTCTTTTATTCTTCCAGGTGAGGCTGCCTCAGCGTAAATTTCAGCTGCACCGTTTGAAGCTTTCTGAAGATGAAAAGCTGGTTTATAATGTCTTTTTTGCAAGATCAAGGTTTGTGCAGTGAAGAAGCACTTTCTCACATGCATTGTGTTTTATTCTTGTCTTTGCTTGGGAGTCAATAGAGGGTCAACTTTCCCTAAACTGAATTTATGGTGTTATTTTGATATGTTGGGTATCTGTATTACTTTTTTCTTCCCTTTTGTTCCTCCTTCTCTCCCTGGCTCATCTTTGTCTCACACGCACATTGAAAGCAAAATTTTGAACCTTGTTTTCATTGGCTTCCTTGCATAGGAATCATGGGATATGGTTACTGAAAACTGGATCTGTCTGTTTCACTTGGGGCTGTATTGGAAAGTTATTTCCCTTTGCCCTTTGCCCTTTAACCCAGCATCTCCCTGGGACTTTAAAAGAAACAAAACTGCTTTGCCATCCTTCATGTTGTTTGTTTTTTGTACTTTTACTAGAAGTCTTATCCTTCCCTGAAATCTAGATTGTTCTCTTCCACTTAATGCTTCTCATTTCCAATGTAAATATGTTCTTTCTCTATTTATACTTTATGTTTTTAGCTGACTTTAAAAAAGTTAATTTTTTTTAATAATTATTTCTTTTGCAATACCTTTGGCTAGTGCTTGCTATGAGCTTGGCATCATTTATCAAGTCCTCTTCTATAATTTGCCAAGGTCCACTTGCAAGCACAGTTAAGCAGTGACCATTGTAAGCCTGCTCAGTGTTAGTGACCATTATTTGTGCTTTTTCTTTTTGGATCTGAGGCAGATCTGCTCTGCAGTCCTATCTGAAAAGAGATGAAAGTAGAGATAACCAATCTGGAAGAAGCTCTAATAATCCATTCATCAGAGGTAAGCTGGGGGACTCATTTACTCATAAGTAAATATCACTAATGAAAAATGGGGATTCTGATTTAGTTAAATAGCAGATATGAGAGGTTGTGAATCCTAGGTCTGAAAGAGTAGACTTCAGCTAAGAACCTCAAACCAGGGTAAAATATACTGACCTGAAAACATAAGATCTGGTGGTCTAAACTTCTTATAATTGCTTTTTTAATCTGCTTTGTTAAAATACATGTATGTCTATATAGAAAACCAGTATTTCATTTGGCTTCATAAAAGTGAGATATAATGATATTACTGAATCTCAGATCCAACCAGTTCCCAATCCTTCCCCAGATTTCTGTTTTAAATCCTGTACTATTTCCTGGGGTTTGTCTTCTCTCTTGGAAGTGGCCCAGGAGTTTGGGTCCAGTGGGCCTGGGCAGACCATGGCAGCAGACTCACAGAGATCCAGCACCGTCCACATACTGTCCCAGTTGCTGAGGCTCCGTCAGTGTTGCTGCCATCTTTCTTTACTGAAGTCGGTAAGAAAAGGCCTTAGCATGGTGTCACGATTTCTGTCTTCTGCAGCTGGGATCCAGTTGGCTGGATCAATGGAAATGGTGTTTTGGGGGTTTTGTTTTATGTTTTGGTGGGGCAGAGAAGAGGGGCTTGTTTATTTTGCTTTAAATGATAGTATATATTAATCTTGATGATTCCTGTGGTATTGAGAAGGCACACTATTATTGTTTGTTTGCTTTAGAGACTGAGACTGGGAAGTCACATTTTGTTTTAAAAGAAAATTCATGAATGCTTCAGTATTTTAGAATGTCATAAGGTTAATTTGGTTATTAGAGTTTAGGATTGAGGCTTTTAGGTCTAGATATGAAAACTCAAGTAGTTATACAAATTGAAAAACTGTCTTCACATTGAATAGAGGCACATCCAAAATTAAGAGGCACATAGCATTAATTTCAGAAGCTGTTGTAATGTGTTTTGATCATCAGCTGCTTAATTAACTGTTTTATGCTAGCCGAGATAGAGAGAATGATCATATTATTTGTCCAAGTCTTTAAAAAATTCCATCATTTTGTATTTCTTTAATTGGTTGAAAAAAAACTTGTAAGTACACACTTTAAGGAGGGTTTCTCTGAGAAATTATTGAAGATAAATTACAAGGCGTTTTGCTCTGTGAAGTGTGGAACAATCAGAGCCTCATCAGCAAGTAATAATGCATGCTGCTTCCACTGCCCAATTGCTCCTGTCCCTTTCTGTGTTGTGCTCAGGCCCTGGATCCTGCAGATCTGAAGAGCGAAGGCCTTGTCCTGTCCCTAGAGGAACAGCTCAGTGCTTTGACCTTGTCCGAACTCCATGATTCAGAGTCGTCTCCTACTGTTTCCCTTAATGGCACACCCTTCAAGGTGGAACTTTTCGAAGACACACGACAGAGCACCAAGGTACTTGTCACCTCTGTTCTTGGTAGAGGTATTTGGATTCTCGTTCATACCCTGTGTTGAGTGCCTCATTTGTCCCAGTGGGTACAGCCATCTGATGACAGAGGAAGAACTATTAGATGGTAGTAGCTGATTGTATTAACATCATTTTATGTCACAAAGAACAGTCAACCTTATTACAAAGTGGGTGTTCAGATAGTGGTTTGGAACAGCTCTGCCATCCACACAGGTTTTCTGTCAGGGATTACAGGAAGGGAGGCTGCCAGGTTTATGGGGATGGGACCTAAGCAAGTGAGCAGTTTGTTTAGGGAAAGCTTGAAAGGAAAACCATAGCCTTGAGCCTAGGGACTGTGTAATACACATGAGCACCAGTTGCTTTGACTTGTTGAAAGGCTTCCATCTGTGAGTATCGCTTCCTGCGTGGCCTTCTATCTTTATTAGTCATTCTGTTCTATTTTTGTCAAAGTTTTTGGAAGGCTGAGCTATTCTGTAACTTGAGTCCTCTCTTGCCGTCAGCTTGGAATGCGCTCTCTTATCCTGCACACCCTGAAAGCAGGCCTTGTTTCTCTCTGTCATGATCTTAAGTTGCCACTTTGAACCTAAACCTCTCTTTTGAAATACTTTAAAAAATGTAAATTAGAAAGGAGGTTACTATGAAGGGAATGGAATTATTATTATTTTTTTAAAGAAGCGCTGCCTCTTAATTAAAGCATCTACCCAGGTCTTTGCCACAAATTGCTGAGATAAATAGAAGAATAGCCCCGCATGTGGCTAGCATTCATGTTCTAGAACTCAGAGTTAGCAGAAACTTATATTCCTATCTCTTTGTCTTCCTTGTCATTGATAATCAGATAATACTTATTCACAAGGCTTCAAACATAAGCCCCTTAATAGTGGTTCAAACCTAGTAAAGTTGTTTCATGAGGGAAGGAATAGTCTTTCTGAAATTTGACCCCAGCTCATGGACCATGAATCCAACCTCCCCTCCCCCACTTCATTTTTCTTAAAAACCTACTGCCAGCTTTTTCATGGCTTCTTTCACAACCTTAAGATGCCAAGACACCTGGCAAATGAGTGTCTCTGTTCTATTGTTAACTAAAAACATACACACTTGCCTTTCTTCCTATTCCTACAAACGTACAGTGCTTGTTTTTCTTCCTGCCCAAGCATCAGAATGTTCATTAAGATTGGAAAGCAGCATCGGGTTATCCCAGTAACAACAGCCTAGAAGGTGGGAATTAGCACACCTCAAAGTTTATCTGGCCCAAGCCCCTCTTTACTGAGAGGAATATGGGTTCCCACATGGAATAGCCATGGCAGTCTAAGAACTGTATTTGTCTCCTGACTGATGTCTGGTCCAGTTTTTTCCCCTTCCACCACTCAGGAAATTAACTCTAGGGCCCTTAGAGGCTTTTTAAAAAATTATTTTTATATCTTTATTTTGATTATTTTTATATTGTGCTGAGGATCGAACCCAGTGCCTCACATGCAAGGCAAGCACTCAACCAGTGAGCCTCTTAGAGGCTTTTGAAAGGTCCTTCACGTTAGCAGTCAAAAGAGCAAACCCAGCTGCTCTCCACAGTCATGCCACTGTGTTTTTACTGACCACTTCCATGTGGACTTAAAAGCATCCTGAAGGTTTTAGGTAAATGCCCAGAGAGCTTGCTTGGAAGCTTTAACAATTGCTGCTCCGTCTGAACAGGTTCTCTCCTTCAGTGACATTTGGAGCAGCCTGAAAGTGGGTAGAGCTCTTTCACTTTCTCCTTTTGCAAGTATGAAGAGAGTACCTTCTCTGTTCCAGCAAGGTACTAGGGGCCAGAGGTACAGAAATGAATTCAGCGTGTGCTATCTTTGACCCCTTGGAGCATATCAAGTCCTGGAAGAGAGAGATGATTAATGAGCAATTAAATGTAGTGTAATGAGGACTATAATAGTAGGGACAAAATAGTAGCACGGGCAGTGAACGTAATCCATACTTGGGGCCTGAAAAGGGCCCCAAAAGGGACATTAGAGGGAACAGAATAGACAAAGGTGAGACTCGGCATGGCTTTCTGAAGGACACTTTTGATGTGATTGAAGTTCCATTTGAGGAGGTCATTAACAAGAAGTGATCCTAGAAAAGTAAGCAGAGGCAAGAGCAGTGAAGATTGAGCCTGTCGTTCTAAGGAGCTTGGGCTTTATCCTTAGTGGGGAGCTACGGAAGGGGTTTCAGCCAGGGCAGGAAAGTGACAAGCTTACATTTTAATAATAGCTCCTGGTTACAGAGGGGTGAACAGAGTAGAGGGGGTCAGACCAGAAGCTTAGAAGCTTTCCAGGATAGAGCTTCAGTAATGTAGGCAAGAGAAAATGGAGAAAAGTGAATTGCTTCAACTTGCAATGTTAATGTAACCTTTTCCCAGATATCATCTCTGTTGGCAGAGTTGGAGGCAATCCGAAGAAACTCAGGGTCCCAAAAGAGGTAAATGTGTTTTCTCATTATCCAAGCATTGGTTATAATTAAGCAAGAAAATTTGATATTGCTGATAGTCATAAATCTTAGCTTTTTATATCAAGGACCTCAAGTCATGCTCAGCAGAAAGCACTGAGGTTATATCACAAATTCTCTAAGATTTCTAATTAAAATATTTGTGGTACAGATTGAAAAGGACATCCCTAGAGGATCAGGGAAAGATAGGCATCTGAAACAGTGATTAAAAGTAGAGAAGCCAGGGAGTGACGTAGGAAAATCAGGTGCCGCAGCAGCACTGCCGATGTGCTTCTGAAGCTGGGTGGGGAGACCGGGATCATTTCCTCATTGTTATACCTTACACATATTTTGTACATCAGCGTTTGTGTATATGAAATACTTTACACATTTAAAGCTTTAATAAAAATGTGGCTTGGGGAGGTAGGAACCCTAGTGCCGTGTGGTTCTGTGACACAGGGTGGTGTCCATTTACTGCAGGAACACAGATCTCTGGATGAGCAGTAGGCCCCCAAATAAAAGGAAATTGGGATAGTTATTTTATTCTACCATTTTTTTTTTTTCTGACTTTGTGTAGTACAAGACAAGAATGAAGTCTCAAAATAACTGGAAGCATTTTAAGCTTGTAGGACAACCTAAGTGTGTGCCTATAGGGCTTCATGTCACCACATGAAATACTAACACAGGCTTCTTATGAAATATAGAGAAGTTTGATGTGGCTCATGGTTCTGGAGGCTCAAGTCCAAGATTGGGCAGTACCATTGTTTGGAACTCTGAGAACAGCAAATGGCAATGGCAGGAGCATTGGCAGAACAGATGGTTAATCAGAAGCCAGGAAGCAGAGAGAGACTAAGAGGAAAAGATGGGATCCCACGATTTCTTTGGTGGGCTCACCTTCAGTGACCTATGCAACTTTGTTAAGTCCTACCTCTCAAGGCTCCACATCGTTTCCTAACACTTCCTCCCTGGGACCTATTCTTACATGTGGGTCTTTGGAGGACACTCATCCAAACTGTAGGAGCAACTTTTTCCCTTAGGTAACTTTTTTCCTTTCTTTGTCTCTTAAGATTAACAAGGGCATTAAAACCCTACAGATGAGTTTGTTTAATCTGTTAGTGGAGTTGGTTTTTATTTTCTCCTTCTTTCCAGTGTCATTGTCTCTCAGTGGACCAGCATGCTGAAAGTGGTAGCACTGCATCTTAAGAAGCATGGATTCACTTATGCCACCATTGATGGCTCCGTCAAACCCAAACAGAGGATGGACTTGGTGGAGGCGTTTAACCACTGCAGGGGCCCTCAGGTACAAGCTGGTGTAGCAGAGCTCTATAACTAAGGAGTAAATTGTTCCCAGTTATACAGAGAGCACGACAATACAGCAATTCGACTTAAAAATATTCACAGCTTTGGTTTCTCCAAGTGTTTAAAATGTATTAGACGTTTATTGGGGTACTTATCAAAGTGCACAAGTACTCTAAAGAGAATAAGATGTGAGGACTAAAAGGAGACTCAGAGCTGAGTTGGTTAGGAGCAGGAGAATCTTCGTGGAGAAGTCAAGCCTTGAAGGATAAATAGGATTTTGATATGAGGAAACCTGGAAAGAAATGGAAGAACAAAGTCAGATGTGATTATAAATATGAAAAGTTGAATAATAGGCAGGAGAATTAAGGCAAATGAGGAAAGGGTTCTGATACACATATCTGATTAGTGGGAAGTTTAAAGATGTGAGAGTTTTTTCAGAGGTGAAGCATGGGAGATGTCAATGCATGTTTTAAAAAATAACAACAGGAGAAAATTTGATAGGAACACATTGTTTTTCTGTTTTGATCTTGGGCTTAAACCTGATAGGAAAGGAAAATGTATTTATTTTGTGTCACTCTTAACAACTTTCTGGGATCATTAATTTAGAAAGAGAAAAGGTTTATGTCTCACTGTTTTGGAGGTTTTAGTCCATGGTAAATGGTTCCTGTCGCCTTTGGGCCTGTGGTGAGACAACATATCATGGCCGGAAAATGTGGCAGAGCAGAATGACTTGCCTCACAGCCAGGAAGTAGGAAAAGACAGGAAGGGGAAAAGGATGGGGGGCCATTATTTCTTTCAGGGGCACACTCCCAGTGACCTGAAGACCTCCCACTAGCCCCCACCTCTTCAAGTTTCCACCACCTCTTAACAGCACCGTGCTGGGGATTGGGCCTTGACAAAATGGATCTTTGAGGGACACTTAAAATCCAAATTATTGCAGATGTATTATGAGACCAAGACTGTGTAGAGTTAATGGTTATGTTTCTCTTTAAAGGTTATGCTAATCTCTCTCTTGGCTGGAGGTGTTGGTCTAAACCTAACTGGAGGAAATCATCTTTTTCTTCTGGATATGCACTGGTAATGATTCAAGATTTATCTTGAGTTGTCACAGCATAGTAGGGAGACCGCTGGGTTAGAGGGACAACAGGCAATGTGTTCTGCTTCTTTGATGGAGATGCCTCTGTGCATACATGTCTATAGGTGCAGGTCTAAACAGGATATAGGGCTAGTCAATGTTTCTGAATTCCTGAGTAAGCTTCAAATGATTACTTAAAATATCTCATTCACTTTATCATTAGTCTAATATCCATTTCCCTGGAAGCTGGGAGCACAGCTTTTCCTCGTAGCTAAGAGCCCAATTTTACTTGTCCACAAAACCATATTCCAGACATATAATCCTAGGGAGTCTCAACCTTAGAAGCATTACTCCAGTACTGGGGATGTAGCTCCATTAAAAGGTGAAGAAATTTTCTAATTATGTTAGAAATACACTTAATATAGTCTTTGGATTTGTTGTATGTTGTGTCCATGCCAGGAACACCACAGTATTGGTAAAATGAGTAAGTTAGTGTATGACCAGGAAAAGTCTCATAGTTAATTACCACTTTCTAGTTTTATAGTTACGCCAATCAGGGATTGCTGCACAGGTACCATTGCTGGGATTGTGTGTCTAATTCTCCAGCCTGCCCAAATTGGTACAGACAGACCAACCTGTTGTCATCTTCCAGGAGGTTGTGTTTTAAATCTTACCTGAGGCTCCCATGTATGTACATAGTAGTGAGGAAAGCATACTAGGAATTAGGCTGTTTTCTGAGATGGAGAATTGTTATACAAGATTTTAAAGAAGTGAGATGAGAAACTAATTGCAATTTGGTAAGGAGGATCTATAAAGAAGGTTACAAATTAACTGTTCTTAGTTGAATCATAGAATACTAAAGTTGAAAAGTTAAATTTCAGAACATTTAGCCAGTCCTCATGTTTATATGTGGTCATCTGAAGCCTGGAGGGCGAGACTAGGTAACTTGCCCAGGGTCATCCAGCTAGCTAAAGACTGTATTTGACTATTGGTTTAACCTTGTTACTTATAGTTATCAACCGATGATAGTGCTAAGAGTTTTTATTAGAGTTTCTAGTTTCTCACTAGAGGGCAAAATGATAGCTGGCACTAATCTTGCTTGGTCCAGTGTAGCCTAAGATAGGAGTTGACAAAGTGTTTCTGCAAATACTTCAGACTTTGCTGGCACATAGTTCTTTGTCATATATCTTCCTCTGGGTTTTATTTTCCGAAACCCCTTTTAGAAATGAAGCAACTATTTTTAGCTGAAAATGTACACAAAAGCAGTATGTGGGCTAGATTTGGCCCATGAACCATAGTTTACTGTCTCTGGTGTAGGATGTCAGAACCTCTAAATGTTACCTCTTTTCTAACAGGAATCCATCACTTGAAGATCAGGCTTGTGACAGAATTTATCGAGTAGGGCAGCAGAAAGATGTTGTCATACACAGGTAAATAAAGGCCCTGAGGACCATTCCTAGTGTCTGTTTTTGTGAAAGCCTTCTTTAGGCAGTGTTTTAATAGAATGTAAAGTATTTGGTGATCACATTACTCATGATGCTTCTGAGGCATACCATAGTCAGGAAAGAAAGAAATAATCTGAGATAACCTTGTAGTTTGGTCACTGCCAGAGAGGAATAAGCTTGTGTATGACACTCCAGGTAGGCCGTGAAAGGGCTCACTTTTTTTTGCTTTTACCTTTCATTATGACATAATCTCATACATATAGAAAAATTGCAAGAAGAGTAAAAGAGTACCAAAGATTCTCCTATACTGTGTGCATAAGCATATGCATCAGCTTTTTTCTGGACCATTAAAGAGTAAGTTGCAGAGATGATGTTACTTTTTCCTAAGTATTTAGTGTGTGCATTTCCTAAAATTATGATACTGCTTACTGCTTTAATCTATCACTGTGGCACTATTATCTTAACAGCAGACCTTATTCAGTTTTACCACATGTTCCAGTGGCACAACAGAATAAAATCCTGGATCCTGTGTAGCATGCAGTTGTCACAGCTTTGTCTCCTTCAGTCTGGCACAGTGCCTCAGTCATTGTTCTATGACACTGACTTTTAAAAGATCACAAGCTCACTGTTTTGCCAAATGTTCCTCTATTTGAGACCTTCCTGTCTTTAAAAACAACACAATTTGCCATAATGCTAAAATGTAGCACTCTCATTGTGGCCCTTTTTCTCCTCCTTTTTCATGACCAAGTTTCCTGAAGAATTTAGAAACTGCTGTCTGATTTACTTGCTTACCTCCCATTCATTCCTCAGTCTTTGCAAACTGGCTTTCATCTTTCTCACTCCACTTAAGCTGCTCTTCTAAGGGGCACCATGACTTCCAATCTTTTCCAAATACATTGATTCTTTAAATTTCTTTTCTGCCCACTCTGGTATGTCCTTGCCTTAAAATTTCTATCCACTCCAGTAAGTCCAAAGTCTATATCTATAGTTTCACTGTCTCCCAAACTTCCAGCCTTGGATATCCAAATTCCTGCTAAATATCTGAATCTGATACCCACACACTCATCTGTATATATTATTCCATTTGTATATTCAGCTCCTAAAATGAATACCTGTGATGTACCCTCTACGTAGCAAGTACAATTACATATTCCAGGGTCAAGATGTCACAAACTGAAATTGCTTCTTTCCACCACCTCAAATCTACTTTTTTATTCTGTATTCATTGTCTTTGTGAGATGTGCCACTGTTTACCTAATCAAAAGGCCAGAAATTCAACTCCTCCCTCTTTCTCACTTCTCATATGCCAAGTCCTCTAGTTGTGTTTTCGGAATGTTGTGTTTTCTGATGACCGTTCCTTTCCATCACACTGACACCTCCTTCTTTCTAGCAATACTGATTCCTGTCCTCTGCATCACCCCTGGAGGGTTCTTCCTAACTCCTCAATCTGATTCTGCAGTTTTACTCCTCAAATTCGTCAATGGCTCTTCTCTAAATGCCTTAGCATGGTATGCAGAACCACTTGTGATCTGGCCCTGCCAGCCCCTTGACTTTTGCCACTGGATGACTGATCTTCCTCCAGCATAACCATACTCTGAAAATTCACCTGTGATATATCACACATTCCCATTCCCTGGGATACCCTCCGTACCCACCCACTGCTCCATCATTCCATCTGGCAAACCCTTGCTAACCCTACAGGTCGGTTACACATTAAGAATTAACCCTTTAATGACAACTTCCTTGATTTCCTAGGCATACTTCCATTGTAACACTTACTAGGTTGTATTTTTTTTTTAAGAGAGAGAGAATTTTTAATATTCATTTTTTAGTTTTTGGCGGACACAAAATCTTTGTTTGTATGTGGTGCTGAGGATCGAACCCGGGCCGCACGCATGCCAGGCGAGCGCGCCACCGCTTGAGCCACATCCCCAGCCCTACTAGGTTGTATTATTCTTGGATTTTCTTATCTCTCTCATGTTCTCCTTCAGAGCAAAACTCTATTCATCTCTTCACTATCCCTAGCATAGTATATGGTACACAGCAGGTGCTTAATCCATACTTGTTGAATAATGAGTGAATGACAACAGTGGCACTTCCTTAGCTTGAAAAACCTCTTTTTTTGTGTGAAATAAACAAAAAATTAAGACAGTTTGTACTTAAACTGACACACATATGCCTGGCAGAAATTTGATCACGGTAGAAGACTCTGACCCTATCAAATGGAGCTATTTGGGTGAAAGCTAAATCTGTATACTTTTTTTGAATAGGGATGTCTTTTGCTTATTTGTGGCTTTCTCAATTACCCTACGCTTCAGAATGAAATCACAAGTCTATTTGAGAGACATATTTTAAATGGGCATATATTTAGTCAAGTGTATTTGGATCCCCTAAACACAGAGTTCTTATTCAATTCCTAAGGAAACCTAAAAGAAATCTCATTAAAAGCTGAACATAATAGAAGTTTGAATGTGTTATATAAATACACTGCTTTGAGTTTCTGAGAGTGTGCTTATTTGTTTGCTTTTTTAGATTTATTTGTGAAGGAACAGTGGAAGAGACCATCTTACAGCTCCAGGAAAAAAAGAAAGATCTGGCACAACAGGTTCTGTCAGGGTCTGGAGAATCTGTCACCAAGCTCACCTTGGCTGACCTCAAAATCCTTTTTGGCATCTAAGGTCCTGTCTATAGAGTATAGAATAGTGCCATTTCTGATGTGGTAGGGTCCAGGACTAAAACCCTAGCACGATCCCTGAGCTCTGTTCTTGCGTTCCTTTTCACCTTCAAGCCTTAACACTCTCCTCTCAAAATGGGGAATAATCTTATCCCTAGAATTGAGGATGGGTTATCATATTCAACAATCAGCACTCATGTTAATCAATCAGTTTATTTGAAGAATGGCACAGAAATTAATCCATTTTTTCAGATAAAGAAATGCCTTGGAGCTACATGGTTTTGAAGACCATCTCTCACAGAATTGGATTTAAGCTTCAGTAAAGCTCAAAAAACCCTGTGTTGCTTCTCTGTCCTGAGCTGTTGGGAAAAGCAGTGTTATTACCATCCCCGACACAGACTCCACCCATCTTTCCATCTCTTGGTGCTGGTGAGGCTGCTCCTGTGACTGTCCCTCTGGGCTGAGCAGAGCCGATCCCCGATCCCCGTGGCCAGCCATTCTCTGCAGCCATTGCAATCCAGGCGGTTCTCCCTCTCAGGATTAATCTCAGGGAGGTGCTTTGCATATAAATAGATGTTAAGTATCTGTGCCGTTTGTACCAGCATGACTTTTTGGTATTTACATCATTGTTTCATCTAGTAGTATATAAATATCAAATGTCATTTAGGTTTTATTGGTGATGGTGGTGGGGATTGAACCCAGGAGTGCTCTACCACTGAGCTACTCACCTAGTTTTTGTTATTTTTAATTTGAGACATTCCTAAAAACTTACTTTCCTAATTTCTGCTAGAAAGAATCATGTAGTTCTTCCCAGCTAGAAATATTCCCTCAAAGTTGGATAAAGAAACAAAACCCTGTGTTAACACAGTCACAGTAGGGACTGAGACACTGCAGTGTTCAAGTAAAGCTTCCCTCTAAGGACCAGATATTAAAGGCTTATAAATATAATGGGGCCCTGGTGGGAAGAATTCTGATCTGGGCCTTTGACTCAGCTCTAATTCTAGTTTCCCGTTAGCTGGGTTGCCTGGCCAGCGTTGGAGATCCAGGGTGCTCCTGGGGCACACTCCTGCATGCCCATGCCTTTCTTGGAGGCCACAGTGTGGGTGCTTTCCTGGAGCTTGGGGGGGAGCTGGGACTGGTGAGCCTCCTGTGCCCCATGTCATTTTGTGCCTGGCTTTATCTTAGTTCCTTCTGCTTTATGTTCTAGTGACTTGAGCACTCCTCATCCAGGGCAAAGTAAGGAGTCCAGGACAGGGATAAGGACCCTGGGTCATGGCCAGAGGAGTGCCCAGCATTCACTGGGCACAGAGCGGACTGAGCGGGTGTCCCTGGCCTGACTTCATCTTGGTGTCAGTGGGAGCCCCCAGGCAGATCCCTGCACAGAATGGGCATGTTATTGGGTATCTCACTGGACACAGGAGTCATCAGTGTTTTTAGGCCATAAACTTCAAGAAAAAGAGAACCCTAACAAAAAATAGTCAGCAGAGGGATTGTATTAGATGAGTCTTTGATGAGGTTTCTGGATGTCATAAGCCTCAGGAAAGTAATGATGGCCTCTGAGAGCTGATGGTCTTTGCATACTGTGCAGGTTACCAATCCTGAGTAACCCTCCCGGACCTCGCCCTACTCCCTGCTTGGTGAGGATATTTTTCTTGAGACTCAAATGATGCCATCCTCTGGTTGACTTTAGCCTCCATCTGGAGCAGGGAACTAACTGTTTTTTTCCAGAAGCCTATTTTTTAATTCATGCATGAGGCTTTTTCCTGAGTGAGACGTTTACAAGATCAGATATATTCATTTTCCCCAGTGAAATGACTCACTTTGGACCATTTTGCAAATGGAGGACTTTGCTTCTTGTTCTCCAGGATGGCGCATCTGCTTTTGTCTCCATTCAGATGGAGGCTCTGGAAGCTCCCAAATTTGAGTCATCCTATAATGTATTTATGGGGGAACCTGGAAGAGAAAAGGGTTGTAGAATCTGGATTCTGAAAGGAATACAGAGGGCTGGGTATGTTGCTCAGAGGTAGAGTGCTTGCCTAGTATGCACAAGGTCCTAGGTTTGCTCCCCAGTACCACATAAAAAGAAACAAAACGGAAGTGTGTGGAGGCTGGGAAAGAGCATTGCAACTGTATATATATTTTTTAATGTATAAGAAAGTTTATTATCCCCAGTTATCAAAATGTGTATTATCCACACCAACTCTGTTTATGGAAGTGGGCTGGCCAGGTTGGACAAATGTATGACCTAATTCACACCAATAGAGATAGCATTTCAGATTCATCACCAGAGGAGGAAAGGATGGCAAATCCCTGGCTGCCATTTCCAGCACAGCGTATAAGTCCTGGATGTAAACTGTGTTTTTCTATGGAAATTTATTTTTTCTTCTTTAAAATTAAAAAAAAAAAAATCATTGTCAGTGCATCTACTTACCTAGAACAAACACTTCTTGATAAAATGTCCAAGACAGACTCCAATACATTAATACTGGGTGATTTCAACACACCTCTCTCACCAGTAGGCCATTCACACATAGATTAAGTAAATACTCTTCAGACCTAAAAAATACTATCAATCAAATGGGCCTAACATGTATGAAGACTCGAATTGGGTGTAAACAGATACACACACACACACACAGAGAGATATGAAAAATTGTGGTATATATGTGTAATAAGAATTGTAACACAAAAAAAAACCCAAAGTACATGTATAAATTGGCGTGAACGAATCGGCGTGAACATACTCTATATACAAAGATATGAAAAATTGTACTCTATATGTGTAATAAGAATTGTAATGCATTCCACTGTCATGAATTTAAAAAAATAAAATCAATAAAACTAAAAAAAAGGAAAAAAATTCTCTAATAAAAAAAAATTGACTTAAAAGATATCTAGAGAATGTTTCATCTATATCCACAAGATTCTTCTGATCTACAAGATTGATAAACCCTTAGGCAGACAAGAGAAGATTCAAATCAAAATTAGAGATGAAAAAGGAGATCTCACCACAGGCATTGCTGAAATTCAGGGAATCATTAGGAACTATTTTGAAAACATTCCAATAAAGCAGAAAATCTAGACGATATTGACAAATTTCTAGGCATTTATGCCTTACCCAAATTGAACCAAGAAGATATAAAACCTGAAATACCATTGTCAAGGAATGAGATTGAAGCAGTAATAAAAAGCCTCCCAACAAAGAAAGGATGGGACCAGATGGACTCAGCTGAATGATACCAGACCTTGAAAGAAGAGACAGTGATTACAGGTGGAAATATGCACTTTTTTTCCCCCTGACTCCCCTTCAAGGGCTTGAAATGAACTGAGCCATGTTCAATAATAGGAATAAATACCGTTTAACAAATGTTGCCTCTGAGTGGAGCCCCACTTCTGAGCAGTGAACCCACCCCTTCAAGAGGACCATTATTGCTCCATTCATTTAGCCCTGGGAAGTTGAGGCTGAGAAATAGTGACCCGTTCGCCTCAGATAATGCGGCTCTGTGACACAGTGCTGGGATATTACCCAAGAAAGACTTTGCAAGGCAGAGTGGCCTTTGGTGCTTGTTAGATGCGGATTCCTGGCCCCCATACTTTTCCCGACTGACAGTACTTCCTGGATGGGACCCAGGAGTCTACTTTTAAGAAGTTCCTGGTGACTCTAAAAGGCAGCCTAAGCATACACTCTCGGGAAGCAACCTCTCTTGGCAAGCCAGTTTCCAAGATCAGACATGCCTGCTTCCTGAGTGACAGTTGCCACACAGCTGACATGTGGCAGTTTGACTTGTGACACTTAGGAAGGTATTAAAGGAGATGATTCTGCACAGCTCATTCTTTTGGTCAAGACTCTGATCAGTGACTGACATTTTCAAAGGAAGAAGCATGCTATTCGGGGCTGGGTTAGGTTTTGGGACATGAGGGCTGCTGGTGTGTATGGGGGGGGCACTACCCCCAAAGAAAGGGGGCCTGGATACCAGTCTTGTCTTAGTTGGAACCCAGACATTTAAGGGACAGCAATTGGACACAACAGACCTATTTTTATATGAATATTTCCTCCTTCACACCAGGGCATGACAGTCTTTCTAATTAACTCAGGCTTTTTGCCACAAACCCTAGTGAAAATGCACCATTTTGTTTTGTAAGGAGGTACCAAAAATAAGTTCATACCAATAAACAGAGCTGGGCTCAGCCACCAGAATAGACTGAAAGGGTTCAGAGTCACACAGAGAGGCTGAGACATTTTGCAGTCCTGTCCCGATGCCCAAGTGAGGACTGAGATGGTGACCTTGGAAGGTGTAATAGTTATTCATTGTTATGACAAAATACCTGAGAAAAGCAACACAAAAGGAGGAAAGGTTTAATTTGGCTTTATAGTTTCAGAAGTTTTAGATCGCAGTCACTTGGTCCTTTCTCTTTGGGCCTCAGAAGGGAGAATGTTGTGGCAAAAAGCATTTGGTAGAGCAAAGCTTCTCATCTCAAGGTGGCCAGGAAGCAAAGTAAAATTGGAGAGGTGAGAAAGGGGGTCAGGGACAAAATGTACCTTTCAACGGCATGCCCCCTAGGACATGCTTCCTCCAACTAAGCCCCCCTCCTAAGGTTTCTACTACCTCTCAATCATCTTGAGTTGTAAATCCTCATAATTATGAGGTCAGAGCACCTATAATCCAGCCACCACCAAAGGTCACACATCTGGACACTGTTGCATTGGGGACCAAGACTTCAACACATGAGGTTTTGGGACATTAAAGATCTAAACCATAATATGCACCCATCACCGCCCTCAAAGGCTGCTGGCCACCCGACAATGCAAATGCATTCGATCCATGTCTAAGAGTTCTAGTCAATAGTTCCAGCGTTGCTTAAACCTCCAAGTTCAAAGTTTCCTCTGAGATCCAAGGCAAGCTCTTCCTTGTGAGCCCCACCAAAAAATTAAAAAATACTCCCAAGATACAAAGACATAAGATAAATATTACCCTTCCCAAAGGAAGGGATAGGAAAATAGCAATGAGGAATTTGTCCAAAGGAAGACCAGAACCCAGCAGGTGAAACGTTCAATATTATAGCTCTGTGTCAGCCTTGCGTCATACCATGCCATCATATGAGCTCCACAGTGCTTGTGATGTCATTCTAGGACTGACTGCCTGTGCCTGCTGCTTTCCTTTGTAGATATTCCACATCCTTGGCATCTCCATTGCAGCTTTCACTCTACTATCATAGCTTCATGCATTGCCCACTTAGAGGATTCTTATCCTGACACACACTGCCTTGTTTCCCAGAATTTCTTTTGAAATTGCAATGGAAACCTCCATGACCCTGACACTCTTGCATTCTGTTTGCTGCAAGACCAATACCATGTGGAAGATGCCAGGGTCTGCCCCTGGCAGGAGCAGTAGGTGGGCCCACTACTGCAGCCTCTGAATGCTAGACCACTGAACCATGGGACAGAAATTCTAGGGAAATAATTCCATAGGCAACCCTGACTGAGCAAGGTGCCCTGGGACTCTTCTCTCAAAACTATCTTTCAAATGAACTATTTGTACATCCTGGAGTCTGCCATGGGTGGGGTCTAGATCATTCCTCAGATGTTTGAAAGGCATCTTTCCTGGTGCAAAGTACTTGGCTTCTTTTTAATTATCTTGGTTTCTTCAGTAACCATGCCTTCCTTGGCCTCAAGGTTAAATATGGTCCTTTTCTGGACAAACTGCAAGTTTTTCAAATCTTTCTGCTCTGCTTTTCTCTCCCAGTTCTCACTGTGAACTTGACAACTGGGAGAAAAAAAGCAGAGCAGAAAGATGTATAAAGCAGCTTGCAACACCCACTTCAGAACCAGACATTGTGTGACTTGAAATTTGCTCCACCAGATTAATTATTCTGTCCTGTTTAAACTTGGCCTCACACAAAGTCTCAGGCCACGGACAAAATATAGACAGGCTCTTTGCCAGAATATAACACAAATGGCTTCTCGTCTAAGACCCAGCAGAGTTCTTGTTCCCATTGGAAACCTTATCAATCCTGTCAGCAGTCTGATCTTGTGAGCAATCACCAGGAGCACTAGCTAACTAGGCTCAACTTACAGCATTCTAAGCTTTGTCTAGCCCGCTTCTCTTGCCTTTTCCCAATTCTTCCTGGAAATCAGATCCAACAGCATCTGATCCACATGGTCAGATATAGTCACAGTGATGACCCCATTTTTCAGTACCAATTTTCTATGTTACTCAATGTTCTGTCACTTTGACCAAATACCTAAGAAAAAGAACCTAAAAAGAATAAATATTTACTTTGGCTCATGAATTCAAAGCTTGCAGTCCATGGACACTTGTCTCCATGAATTTGGGCCTCAGACGAGACAGAACATCATGGTGGGGAACACACAATGGAGCAAAACTGCTCACCTCCTGGTGGGCAGAACAGAGAGGAAGGTGCTGGGGGAAGTGCATCTTTCAAGGGAATGCCCTCTGGAACTTAGTTACTTTCAGGAGGCCCAGCCTCCTGAAGTTTCTGCCACCTCCCAGAAAGCTACACATGTATCAATGAATGTATGAGGTCACAGCCTATATGATCCAGTCACCTACCAAAGGTCCCACCTCTGAACTCTGATACACTGTGTGACAAGCCTTCAACACATGGGTTTGGGGGACATTTAATATCCAAACTGTAAGAGGAGGCATGCAGACATTATTAGCTCCATGGAATCCCTGCAGCTGAATTTTCGTCCATAAGTGCAGGGAACTCTTGGTGAGGACCTGTTGAATTCACAGATAGTTAGTGTTTGGTGGTATCGGTTTTGGTCTTTGGATTTTAGTTCTTTGATTTTTTTTTTGTTTTGTTTAGTGTGTGTGTGTGTGTGTGTAAGCTAGCCTCCTTAGTTGGAATTGCTGCTTAGGATGTATGGTCAGTAGTGAGGTTGTAAGAATGTAGCAGGGCCTCTTATCCAGCTCCTCTCTTAAGGATCCCCTTACATGCCTTTGTCAGGTTCTGAAGGGCATTGGACAGGGCATTGGACCCACATTAAACTGCCCCACTATGTCCTTACAGGGACAGAGGTGGCCGTGAACCCATGCCAATTAACGTTATCTACTCAGAAAGATGGATCACTTGGGATCTCATTTGTATAGAGCAGTTGCTGCAGGGAGGTGTGCAAGCTGCCTCAGGTTTCTCCTCAGGGATATCTGAAGTTACCTGGAGTTGGGTGGCACCTCCACCCCCACCTGGAAGAGGCATCAGAGACATTTTCCTGGGACAGTTTCCCCCTCCCCTGTTCTCTGTCCTTTCTCTCATGTCTCTGTGATAGCAGAGATGGTTCTTAATACATTTCTGTTCTCAAAAATATTACATTAAAATTTGATGTTTCTGAAAGATGATCATGGATTTTCAGGGTTTGCATCCTCCTTGCAGATTTGGGGCTGTGCATGCTTAAGTTTGAGCAATGGGTAGTACTGGAAGTTAATCCAGAAAGCTAAAGGGAAAAGTGACTTCAGAGACCGGTGGAGATTGCTGCTCCCCTACACACACACACACACACACACACACACACACACAGAGCAACAGATGATTCAAAGTGCTTCTGAAGGAATGGGGCTCTGAGCAGTCTGTGGGGCAGAAAAGTGGGTGCTATCGACACGTCTTTGCTCTGCTCTGATATCCGCGATAGCATAAGGAAGTCCTGTGAAGCAGTCTGTGTTGGGACTCAGGAAGTAGCACATTGCATTCCCGAGTGGCTTGGGGGTCACTTAACTGCTGCTCAGTTCCCTGATTGTATTATGCAAGGAGTTTGCTCCTTCCACTGTGACACTCGCCTCTTTTTAGAGCAGAGGCATGAGGCAATCCCTCTGAGAGGCCTGACCCAGGTATGGGCCCCTCCTTCAGCCCAAGTCTCCAGTGGTGCTGCAGTGATCCAGATGTCCTAGGGGTCAGAGGGAGGATGTTTGGCAGAAGAGTAGCCTGGACGGGATGAAGGGGTGGCAGAAAGCAGGACAAGTGCCAGGTTCCCAGGTCCTGGTGTTTTCCCCTGAGGCAGTGCATTTGTGGTTGGAAAAAACCATCAGGGAGCTTCTAGTTCTTCAGGAGCCTGAGGAATGCCCACAGAACTCCAGGAAGTTGGCTGGCGAGACCAGCAGCTGCTGCTTCTACCCCTCACTAGTCCCAGCTCGGTTGTGCAGGGGCTTTGGGGTTTTGTTCTCAAGAGCAGCGAATTTGCTAGAAGGCCCACTTTTATTCCACACGATGCCTCAGGCTAAGGGTGCACAGTGAGCTCTGGTGGAAGAGACCCCAGAGTCCTCCTGAGAGAGAAGACTTGTTGCAGACTGGACGGTGAGGAAAGGGAGGGAGTAGATAAGGGGGGGGAGAGTAGAGGGAGGGAAGCATGAAGGGGAGGGAGTAGACAGGGAAGGAGGGAGGAAGGAGGGAAGGAGCCAGGAGGTAGCAGGAAGGAAAGGAGGAAAAGGGGGTGCAGGAGAGGAGAGCAGAATATATTGGGGGCCAGTAGGAAAGAGGGGAGGGAGAGGAGGGAGAGGGAAGCAGAGAGAAGGAAGGGAGGGGAAAGGGAGGACAGCACAGTAAGAAGACCCTAAGGCTGGTGTGCAGGGAAGGGCCAGAACAGACGGGGTGGGGCAGCTCAGAGGCAGGAGTTGGAAGGCAGCCCCTACAGGATTGGCAGAGAGAATGGCTGTCTCAAGAGAGAGGAAGGAAAGAATTGAGACTACATTCTAGATTTTTTTTTTTTTTTTAATTGAAGAACTGGAGGATAGATATCCCGGCTGCTCACAGACCAGGAGAGTCCTTGGGACTTGGGAAGCCTTCGAGGACCCCAGAGAAAGCGCCAGTGTTTTCCCCAAGGCATCCAAACTCCTTCCAACACATTACTTTTAAAGCAGTGTGAGACCTCTTACACACTTCGCCTACTTTTCTTTACTGTTTTCCTGTTGATAGGACATTTGAGTTGCTTCCAGTTTGGGACCATTAGAAATAATGCTGCAGCAGACACTTAGTCCCTAAATTTTTGTCAGCATCATCTCCGATAATTTTCTTCACAATGTCCCAGGTGTACAATTGCCGGGTAGAAGCCATGTGAATTTCACAGTGTGTCAATGTCCATTGCAAAACGATGCTCTAGGGAAATGGTACCGTATATATTTACCCAAGAGCAGTGTGGGAAGATGGCTGGTCTCACTGCACCCTCACCATGGGGACCATCAGCCTTGGTCTGAGCCCTTGCTAGGTGGATATTCAAGAAGTACTGTTTATTGCCCAAATCAGACTCAATGCCCATGAGGACTCAGCTAGTGAGAAACAGATGTGGAAAATTCTTTCAGCAGGTTTGGATGGGATTTCCCTGAACCATGTTCCTCCCCACAGCATTACTATGGGGTTGAATATGGTGTGCAGTCCCCTAAGCCTGTACTTGTGTGGATTCCTCTGTGCTGTGTAGCTTCCCCTGACCTCTCACGCACCTATTCTGAACTTCGCTCTTACTCCTCCTCCTGCCAGAGAGCCTCAGGGGCTGGGATGGATTTCCACCAGCCATTTGCCCAGCAAATCTAATGAAAAGCACCCTCTGGTCTGTGATTTTTGGGGTGGTCCTAGAAGGATGAATTGCTCATTGTCATTTATCTAATTAACCAAACTATATAGTGTGAACTCTTCCAGGCAGTGACTGGGAGTAGGAGGGAGCACTGAAGGGGTGCAGGGGGCCATCCTGTTGTCTCCCATAGCATTTTTTTTTGTTAGGGCACTCTGTTAGTCAGTTCTCCCTCACTGTGACAAATACCTTAGAATAAACAACGTAGAAGGACAACAGCTCCTTCATGGGCTGAAAAGACGCTGTGTGTTTTCGTCAGCTTTTTCATCACTGTAACCAAAAGACCCGACAAGAACAACATAGAGGAGGGAAAGTTTGTTTGGGGCTCTTGGTTTTAGAGGTCTCAGTACACAGATGGCCGATTCTATAGCTCTGAGCCCAAGGTGAGGCAGAAGATCATGTCAGAGGATGTGGTAGAGGGAAACAGCTCAGAACATGGCAACGAGGAAGCAAAGAGAGGCCTCTACTCAACAGAGACAAAATACCCCTCCAAAGGCACGCCCCCAGCCACACCCTACCTGCCTGCAGTTGCCACCCAGTTCATCCATTCATGTGGCTCAATGTTTAGGTGAGCTTCTGGGGCAACTCCTCACATCTAAACCGTAGCGCTGTGCTGCATTGAGATCCCTGCAGAGTGGGAGCCAGGACTTTGGAGTTCAGTGAGGATCCACAGCTGCGGTCTGCCTTCGGGCCAGGCTTTCCCCGCACCTGCAGCCTGATTCCTCTGGAACTTCAGGAGTCCACACAACATCCTGGGCACAGCAGGCTCACGTTGAGGATTCTCAGCACCTCTGCATCCTTAGTAGCTGGTCCTTGTTCCTGAATAAGTAACAGGTCAATTGGGGAAGTAGGGGGCCCAGGTTCAAATCCCCCCTTATGCCCCCAGAATGTTCCCTTCCCACCTCCCTCCTCAGTCTCTCCTCCATAAACCGGAGCACGGTTACCTGCAGCCCTCCTCTGTCAGATTGGGTTCTCTGTGGGAAACACAGAGGATGGGCTGTATCATGCACCCGGAGGAGTGAGATCTTAACACAGGGTCCAGGTCAGAGGGGACAGAGGAGGCCCCAGCATCAGAGTTGATAGTGGAGCCCTCTAGAGAGCTGGCTAAGTGTGTGTGTTCTCATATCCAGAGACAGGAGAAGCTGGTAGCGAATCATCATGAAGGTAGGGGTCACTGTCTCTTGTCAGTGTAATCAAATGTTGGCCCAGAGGCTTCAGGAGGGCACCAGTGACATTATCCCTCGTCAAAGATCAGCTCTGCTCAGCCCATAGAGCATGGAGACCCATACAAACCTGCAATGCCCCCTCCTCGCACACTCACACTGTTGCTCAACCTTCCTCCATAGCTCCCCATCTCAGCCTGCCCCACTCCAGGACAGGCCTTGGGAGTCCTGTCCTCCATTCCCCACGTGTTGTGGCCCCCATAATGAGCCACCTGTAATCCCTGGGCACCAGAGTGTCCCTGCTCCTCTGCACCTTTGTACTTGCTGGTTCCTCTGCCGTTTTCTACCCACAGCTTTGGAATCCCAGCTGTTTGTCCAGTGCTCCTTGAGGGCAGGGAGGTTCTGGATGCCCACCCAGAAGACTTCAACCCCCCTTCTTGCTGTAGAAGCTCAATGTGAAGTTGGTCCACTTGGGTAATGGCCATCTCTTTCCTTCCTGCTAGAGATTGGTTGGACAAAAGGCTTGTGTACCCATTTTGGCTGATCAGAGTAATCTACAGGGGCTTCTGAGATAGTTCCCCCTGAAAAGAAAGAAGAAGTGACAGAGAAGAAGACACCTTCTGGCTTTTGTCTGAGTAGTGCCTTTATGGATGTTATGGCTGGAGTGGAGGCAGCCTGCCGCAGTCTGGCTGGGCACAATCAGGAGCCACTTGTCAAAAGAAACTAACTTTATTTTTAGAACCACACACGCCAAACAAAACAGCCTCTCAGGAAAAACCCTCAGAGCCTCAACTGCCACCACCGGCTTTCCACAAGCCTCTCTCTCCCACACAAGCTTCTCTCCACCTCCCACAATCCTCCTGCTCTTGAGGCCGATTGGCTGTGTCACGTGGGCAGAGCCAAAAAAGTCCCCCAATGAGCAGCTCCGTGGTCTGAAAGGGCAGGGAAACAGCCCAATGAGCATCACCGCAGAGGAGCCAATCAGCTAGATGTTGCTGGGGCCGAGGAGCCAATCAGCTAGATGTTGCTGGGGCCGCTGTGAGCCAATCATCAGCCGGCAGCTGGAAGTTTGCTGGGGCCCCTTCGGCTGTGGCTCTCAACAGCAGCCATGCTGCAACCATGAGGAAACGACACTCACATTCTTTTAGCAATGCAGAAGTGGGTGTCATCTGGGCCACTGATGACATCATTGGGCCACCACACCAGCCATGGGGCTGCACCTCCCATCACTCACCTCATCCATGACACTTTCAGTGCCTTTGTAGTCTAAGCCACTGTTAGTAAGGTTTTCTGGTACTTCAGGCCAACACATTTCTAACTGATTCAGAGATGGAGTCTCTCAGATCTTACAAATTGTGTGACTGTAATGAGTTCCCCCAGAAGACTCAGGCTCTGTCCTGGCCCCTGCTCCACACATGCAAGCAGCTCCTAAGTGCCATCTGCCTGATTAGCAATGCCTCTCTGCCTGTCCCATTGGGTCTATGAATACCCATGGGGTAGGCCTCTGCCTTTCTTGTCAGTGCACCCCGACCCTGCATACATTGTCCCTTCATATCCCCTCAGGGCCACACTTCCCCATGGCCACAAGCCTCTAGCCATCCACGGGTTCACTGTGGCTTCGGCAGCCTCCCCAGCATGTCTGCCTCCCTGTCACCAGAGCTTCCCGGGGTTAGATCTCACTTCCTTTGTGTCTGCAGGGGCTGAGGTGCTGAGTGTCTCCTGCAGATGTTGCAGAAACCATGAGGCTGGAGAGGGTGAACATGACCTGAGTGTCGAGGCAGAGCGGAAGGGCGGGAGGGCACATCTCCCTGTCCGAGTGGGTTATCTTCACCTCTGAAAGAGGCCTCTGCTATGCCAGGAGGGGGCGGGGCCCCCGTGCACCCAGAGAGAGGAGATGCCCCCAAGTGGAGTGGGAGTGAAGTCCAGATCTGTCCCTGAGGTCACCTGAGCATGTCTCTGTCATTGTCAAGCAAGGTGAGATAAAAAGATGTTGGGATGGGTAGCTGTGAAGGCAGGACCGGAAAGAGTGACGAGGCAGGATGCTACTCTCTTCCTGTCTCCTTTCAGGGTGGAAGCCTTGGGGCATCTCTTCACAGTCGCATGGCAGCCACAGGTCTCAGCACCCAGACCAGGTAGGGAACTGGCTCTGCTGGTCACAGACAGCCCACAGCATATGGCTGCCCAGTCCAGCTCCACACTTGCTCTCTTGGGCCTTGTTTCTTCTCTAAGTCTCAGTTTTGTCCTCTAAAGTGGGCAGGTGGATTGGTACCACATCAGAGCGAGTCTCTTGAAGCTTCACAGGAATGGGAGTGGTTCAGCCTATAGCGATCTCATGGCAGATGTTGCTTGAATCCATTGGATCTCCAGAATGGGGTCCTGAGGACATCCATTAGAGTTTCCCAGTGGTACCAGGAAGTTCATCCTCTACCTAGCCTAAATCCATACTGCTGTAGCTCCAGGATTCTCCACTTACATAGCAGATAGGAAGAGTCAGAACTCTGGATTGACAGTGACAGAAAATTGAATTCCACTTGTCATGGAAAAGCCAGCAAGCAAAACAATAGGCAGAATGATCTAAGAAACTAAGAGATCAGGCAGGGCTGTACCTGGTGCTGGATGATATCCGTGAGGATCACCCCTCCTGACCTGCTTACTGCTCTCCGAGCTATTGTCATTCTTTTGAGAACTCTGCCTTCAAGGTGACAGTATGGCTACCTACAGTCTCAGCAAACTTCCCCCATGGTTCCAGGCTGGAGGCCTGATGTCTGTGACCTGATTGGTCATGTGCCCCCATCTTAGCCAATCAGCATGGCCAGGGAGGATGGTCTCTGTTAATTGGCCAGATTGCAGTCATGTGAGCCCTGTCTCCAAGGTGCTGTGGGAGCTACCTACCATGTTTTCAGGTGGGGGATCCTGTGGTGTCTGAGAGCAGGGTTCAGGGTAGAGCGATTGCATCCTTTTTGCCTCATTTGCTGGACTGTGCCTGCTCACACTCTACTCCCACACCCCACTGTCTTCTGCTCGCAGAGGAATTCATGTCATTGTCCCAGTTCACAGTTGAAGAAGTAGCCAGAACTACTGTGTGACGGCTTGATTGGGGATTTGCTCCAAGCTTGTAGGCCTGCTCCTTGTGTGATGCTGCAATAAGTTACTCAGTCAACAAACATTCACTAAGCACCTACTATATTCTAGGCCTTCACTAGGTTATGGATCCAGGGATCATCAGGAATGATGATGTTCCTATCCTCAAGGAGCCGAGACTATAGGGAGAGTGCTGAGGAATCAGGAAGACAAAGCAGATGTGTAAGTCCACGTGAACAAAGTTTATTGGAGTAAATGGATCTGACAGGGTCCAGGGAGGTACAGGGAGATGGGCAGAGACAGACTCTAAGAGGAGGTGACAATTGGAAAGGGGCCAAATGGAAGTAAGACACAGATCATGTGGCCACCAGAGGATCAGTATCCCAGGCAGGAGGCAGCTGTTGCTAAGCTCCTGAGGTTGGAGCAGCCATGGGGTTCACAGAGAAGAGCTTGGTAAATATTTCTTGTCAAGAGCCAGATAATAAATATTCTGGCCTTTGAGGATCATATGTCCTTCATCACACTGCTCCACTCCATCATTGTCATTCAAAAGCAGGCACGGACCACACCTAAGTGACCACATGTGGATGAGCTGCAATAATACTTTGTTTATGGACACCAACGTAGGAATTTCATATATTTTCACTTGTCACAAATTGGTGTTCTTCTTTTGACTATTCTTTGCCATTTTAAGTGTAAAAATGTAGACGAATGGCCCTGCAGAAACAGGTGGCAGGCCCAATTTGACCCATAAGCTGTGGTGCACATACCCTTGTCTGCAGGGGATTTAAAAGGCAACTGATGAGGGACAGTGGGGAGAAAATGACCAGATATGAGGCCAGAGAGAGGAACAAGGGCCCACCCGTTCAGCCTTGGGGGTCTCCTCTGTGTCGACTGTGACACAAGAAACACCTCTCTGGAGTTTCAGAATCAATGGTGATTTTGGGTCGTGAACATCGCCTTGGGAGTCTTCCAAGAAATGAGCTGTTTCATCAGGAATCTGGACGTTGCTTCTAGTCTCTCTCAAGACAGTCACTTGTGGTCTTCAATAAAAAGAGCAACCCCCAACCAGGCTTCTGTTTTCTCATGAGCAAAAGGAAGTATCACAGGAAATAAGCTCCCATAGGGGCTCGTCTCTGACCTGCCATCATTGGACTTACAGCTTGACATCTCTCCAGCCTTAAGTCTGACCGGCAGCACCGCGGACAGTGACCACAGCGCTCTCAACCTGTGGCCGACCCAGACCATAGTCACACAGCTATGCATTTCAATAAGTTCCTCTTCTTGTCTGCTGGGGTAACCCAGGGCAGGGGATCTGGGCCTTCTGTGTTTGTGAAGCCCCCCAGATTCTGTTTCTGTGGAATTTTTGAATCCTCTGCTGCAGCCACAGAAAATCAAACCTCCATTTCGGATTGTGAATCGCACTCTCTCCCATTTCTAATAGTGAAGCGTGGGTCTTTGAGTGGGAGGTGAAGAGGTCCCATCTGACACAGACAGTGGCTCCCAGGAAGAACAGAGACCCCTGATATGTTGGTAGGGAAGTCAGGGATCCCTGGAGGAACGTCCAGAGGGGAGGTCTTTCCTTCTCTTCTCTTCTGATCCTCTTCATTTTTGGGCATTAGGGGACATGAATTAATCTCTCTTATTGTTCTGCCACTCATCTGCCAGTCCACTCAGCCGATTATCATCTTTTTAATCCATTTGTCCCTTCCTGTATTTAGTGTGTGCCTTTTCTTTCTGTTTTCTGTAAGAGGGGCTGCTCATTCTGGGAACAGAGAATCCAAGACCAAACAAAGCGTAGAAGAACTGTTCTTTCCAGGAGTCTGGAGCCAGCGCCTGGCAAGGGACCAGCTACCAGATCTGTTCCATTTCTCCCACTGTCATGTAGCCCGTCGTCTGCTTCTTGTTACCCACCACTGTGTTCTCCAATCTTTAAATCCCTTGGCTTTTCTCCATGGCCAGTGCATGACCCTGGTCTATAGTGCTGACCTGTCCTCCCTCCCTCCGTTCCTCTTTTTCTTTCTTTGGCCAGAAAAACTGAAATGTCCTGCTAACTTTACTCCCCCAGTCCACTCTCTCCCATTCCCAACCTGTCGTTCCCTTCGTGGTGGCCGGAGGAATTTGTAAATACTGGAAATTTGTTCAGTGGCTTCTCCGTGCTCCCAGGGGATGGACTTCCAAACCTAAACATTGTGTGGAGCTGGATTACCACTCAGTTCTTTTGGACATGGGGCCCTCTCTGTTAGAGAGTCATGCAGCCCTGTCCTTTGTACACTCAGGCCTGTCAAAGAACTGGCTAATGACAAGGGAGAGAAACTGGACACATGCTGTCAGAACTTGTGTGTGATGTCCCACTTTCCTTCTCCTTCTGCCACGAGGAAAATACAGTTCCAGACAGAAACTTCTAGGTCAGACTGAACCCAGAGTGAAGCTGTGGGTGGAGCCACAGTGGCCTACGGCCTTAGAGACAGACAATCTGACTGTTGGCCACTGCAATGTATGGTCATTTGTTCCTGGCGGAACCTACCCAGCTGACTGATCCACGTCAACGGTAGCTCTTATTCATTGTCCCATCTCTTGCTGGGCCCATTGATCTTTCCTTCTGAGAATATTCATCTGTATCATTCTCTTCTGACAGTTTCTCCCTTCTTGCCTCGTGCACACATACTCTGAGTTTTAGAACTCAGTTTTAGCGTGAAGTACTCAGGAAGGCATTGCCTGGCCCAAGTTCAAAATACCAGGCACTAACTTGCATGGTCATTACATGTCTGTTCCTAAAATCCAAGTTCCACCAAGACAGCACCTGTGCAGTTAGTTCAGAATTTTTTGAGGCCCCTGCTCCATCTCCACTATGTGTCAAATCCTTGCTGAGGGGCTAGTGATGGGAGTGAGCCCACCATGCACCCTGTTCCCCTAAAGCCCACCCTGTGGTTGAGGAGGCAGACCGGCCGCAGCACTTGAACCAACCCACTGTCATTCTAGAAGCTACTGCACATAAAGATGTCAGGCAGAGGGGAACTAGGGAGGCTGCCTGGAGGAGGGAGTGTCTGAGTGGTTTTGAAAGAGTCATATTCATCCAGGTGGGGATCTGCTGGGCTGGGGTGGGGACTGCAGAGCAAAAGTTAGGATGCATGATATTTTCAAGACTTGAAAGAGGATGATCCTGCAAGCAGCTGGGACCAACGGAAACCTCTATGTCCTTATCCCCGAAAACCTGAGCACTCTTCTCAGTACCCCTGCCAATGAGAGAGGAGTGGGGGTGATATTTACACACACTGTGAGGTGCAGGCCTCTGCCACAGAGGAAGGGAACTTTCTTCTGGGGAGGATGATAGCTAGGGCAGGTAAGAGGATCCTTCCAAGTTGGGTCACGAGGGCAGGTGCCCCAGGCTGGACCACAGCAGCAAAGGCAAGAGGCCTGAGGATGGAGCACAGTCTTTCCTGTCTGCCCCACAGATAGGAGGCCACTCTGAGGCCACCCTGAGGCAGGCAGACAGCATATGGCCGTGTCAGCACAGTGGGGCCATTTTCAGGGGTGCCTTGTGGATTAGAGGATGTGGTGAGCCCTTGTCTGCCTCCTGGGTGAATTAAGCTGTTTTGAGGTACAGTGAAGGTCACTAGCATGGGGCAGCCAGCAGCCTGCTCACCCACTGGTAAGAGTAGGGAGTACTGGTGGATGGTGGGTGGGCAGCCAGGGGCCTGACTGGCTTCAAGAGAATGAAGGCTGCACAGGAGGCTCCATGCTGGTGGGCATCAGGTCTCTGGCCAGGGCTGACTCTAAGGCCAGTGGGTCTCTCCCTAGACACACTGCCTTCTGGAGCAGGTAGTCACTGGAGCAGGTAGCCAATCCCTCACTGAATGGATTCACTGGTTAGTATCGTAGTTTGGTCTCTGCTGCTGTAATAGAATGCCTGAGTCCAAATCATTTCTAAGGAACAAAAATTTATTTTCCTCATGGTTCTCGAAGCTGGGAAGTTCTGGAACACTGCTGTGGCATCTGGCAAAGGACTTTGTGCCGTCGTACCATGGTGGAAGGCACGGGGTAAGAGAGGGTGAGAGCAAGTCAGCAAGTGGGAGCCATTCACTTTCATACCAGATCCTTCTCATGGTAGCTGCCCCACTCCTGTGATAACATCATCAATGCATTCATGAAGGCCCAGCCATAGTCATCAGCTAATAGGTATCATTTAGTTTGCCATGTCTAATTGATGGTCCCAGCAGCCTATAGTGTCAAGCTGAGAAGGAGTCTAGAGCTGTGGATATGCTTAGCATAAAAGAGTTCTATGATCCATTAGAACGTCTGCAGTGGGCAAGGAAAGGGAGACCTGTGTTACGATTGCCAATCATTTGTCATCCTCAGGATAGTATGCAGTCATCTTCATTTTGCATTTGAGGAAACTGAGTCCTTGGAGGAGGATACCCTCAACCAGTTTCAGATCCTTCTGCCTCCTGGTCTGTCCAACCTCAGCTCTCTGGACTCCTGTTGTATAATGAGAATAAAATATATCATCTTACAGGCAACTCACACATACTGGATCCGTGTGCAGATAGTACTCACGTTTTTTTCTTTTCTGTTTATTTTTTTACAAGAATATTTAGCATGTTTTGTATGTTGTATTTTTTTGTAGTTTAGATATTCAAGCCCTCCAAGGCTCATACATTGAAGGCTTGGCCCCCAGCTGGTGATACTATTGGAATGTGGTGGAAACGAGCAGGTCACTAGTTGGGGGTGTCCTTCGGAGGTGTATCTGGTGCTGGTTTTGCAGGCATGCAGAATGCAGGAGTTATAAGGTCATGGAGGCTTCCACTGAGATGTCACAGGAAAGTCCGGGAGGCCAGACAATGTGTGGTGTAGCCAGAGTCCCTGCAACAGCTTCCGAGAGTGATGTGTGAAGCTATGAGGGTGAAGTGGCAGCCTGCAATGGAGATCCAAGGAAGTTAGAGATTCCAAAAACATGGAGCATCTGCTAAGGAAAGCTGTGGGTAGTGAGCAGAACAAGCCCAAGAAAGAGGCCATCCATACACACTGCAGACTGCAAGGCTACAGGGGTGGGGCTGCCCAAGTCCTTTGGAGGTCCCACCTAGCCACCAAGTGCACTGGATGCTGGACTCAAAGCTGCAGGATTTCATGTTTGCCCTGCTGGGTGAGGGTCTTGCTCTGGACCCATCCCTCACTTATTCCATTACTCTCTTTTGGAATGGGAATGTTTACCCTCTGCCTTCATCACATTTATATGATGGCAATATGTAACTTGCTTTTTGATTCTTATAGGTGCTCACAGTTAAGAATTTGCCTTGAGTCTCAGAGGAGACTTTGAAGTTGAACTTTTGAGCAACGCTGTAATTGTTAAGACTGTGAGGTCTCCAGGAGACAGACTAAATGTGTTTTGCACCGTGAGATGGAAAGGAGCCTGTGGGGGTCAGAAGCATGTAATGTTACAGTTTAGATCTGGACTATCCCCTAAAGTTTCATGAGCTGAAGTCTTGGTTCCCAGCTGGTGGTTCTATTGGGAGGTGGTGGAAATTGGAGGTGGGGCCAAGTTGAAGAAAGTGGGTCACTGGGGTCACTTGAAGGGGATATCTTTTATACCCCTGTCTTCTGTGTTCCTGTTTACCATGATCTGCCACACCCTTCCTCCGTGATATTCTGCCTCATCTTAGGTCCCCAAACAATAGGGGAAGCCAACCCTGGCCTGAAAGCTTTGAAATCACTAGCCAGAACAAAACTTTTTCTCCTTTTAAATTGTTTATGTTGCATATATTGTGACAGCAGCTGAAAGCTGGCTGATATGTACTTGTACATTATAAAGGGTAATAAAGTGAAGATCTTAGAACCACCCAGCCAATTCCAGAACTAGAACATTCCCAGTCATTTGGATCTTCTCCTACCCCAGGGGTTACCACTGTTGAAAATTTTTTGTTTGTCATTTTTGTTTTGCTGATAGATTTCCTATAAATGCCTAATGGTACATTATTTGGTTTGCTGTTGAACTATAAAATTGGTATGTAGACTTTGTTGAGAGCCACAGCCAAAGGGGCCCCAGCAAACTTCCAGCTGCCAGCAAACTTCCAGCTGCCGGCTGATGATTGGCTCACAGCGGCCCCAGCAACATCTAGCTGATTGGCTCCTCGGCCCCAGCAACATCTAGCTGATTGGCTCCTCTGCGGTGATGCTCATTGGACTGTTTCCCTGCCCTTTCAGACCACGGAGCTGCTCATTGGGGGACTTTTTTTGGCTCCGCCCACGTGACCCAGCCAATCGGCCTCAAGAGCAGGAGGATTGTGGGAGGTGGAGAGAGGCTTGTGTGGGAGAGAGAGGCTTGTGGAAAGCCGGTGGTGGCAGTTGAGGCTCTGAGGATTTTTCCTGAGAGGCTGTTTTGTTTGGCGTGTGTGGTTCTAAAAATAAAGTTAGTTTCTTTTGACAAGTGGCTCCTGATTGTGCCCAGCCAGACTGCGGCATTTGGTGGCCCGTACGGGGAACGAACCCGCGACCTTGGCGTTATCAGCACCAATACAAATAGATCAAGGAACAGAAAGACATGGGTTGGATTTTCAGAAAGGGCCACTGAGACAATCAAAATTACTTGGAAATCAGAAAGACCAGTATGGGTTCCTCAGTGGCCCCTGACTAAAGAAAAGATACAAGCAGCCCATGACCTGGTCAAACAACAATTAGCAGAAGGACATATACAACCTTCTGTATCTCCCCATAATACTCCCATTTTTGTCATCAAAAAGAAATCTGGTAAATGGAGATTATTGCAAGATTTAAGAGCCATTAATAATGAGATGGTTATTATGGGACCTGCTCAATCAGGGATTCCTCAATTGTCTGCTTTGCCAAAAACCTGGTATGTTTTAGTTATAGATATTAAAGATTGTTTTTTTTCAATTCCAATTCATCCTGAGGATAGTCCACGTTTTGCATTTACTATCCCTGCACTGAATCATGAAGGTCCTGATCAGAGATATGAATGGAAAGTACTCCCTCAAGGGATGGCTAACAGCCCAACTATGTGTCAAATTTATGTTAACAAAGTAATCCAGCCACTTAGAAATCAAAATCCTGAACTACAAATATTTCACTATATGGATGATGTATTATTAGCACACAAAGATAAAAACACATTGCTAGAATGTTATGCCACACTTACAAACTTATTAAAAAATTATAATCTAGAGATAGCAATAGATAAAGTACAATTAAATTTTCCAATTAATTATTTAGGAGTTCTATTATCCTCAACCATGGTCCGTCCACCAAAAATTCAAATACGAGTAGATCAACTCAAATCACTTAATGACTTTCAAAAGTTATTAGGAGACATAAATTGGATAAGGCCTTATTTAGGTATACCAACAGGAGAGTTGGGACCTTTATTTGATATCCTAAAAGGTCCATCAGATCCAAATTCACCCCGAATGTTAACGCCTGAAGCAAGAAAGGCATTAAAAATCATTGAAACATATATGGAAAATATGCATTTGGATAGAATTGATATAAGTTTGCCTTTATTATTTATTGTACTACCAACAAAAAATATTCCTACAGGAGTATTTTGGCAAGAAGGTCCATTATTATGGATACATTTATCTTATTCTCCTAACACTATTCTTACTAGGTATCCTGAGGCTGTAGGACAATTAATACTCAAAGGAATAAAAGCAGCAAAGGGAGTGTTTGGAATTTCTCCCAATAAAATTATTACTCCATATACTATGAATCAAATTGATGAGTTAGCTAATGAGTTAAATACTTGGGCAATAATCATGTGCAAATCTAATGTTTCATTTGATAACCACTTACCATCTAATCCTTTATTGTCTTTTTGGTCATTGCATCCTGTAATTTTTCCAAAAATGACAAGAAAAACACCTATCATGAATGCTCCAAATATATTCACTGATGGGTCAAATAATGGTACAGCAGCAGTAGTTACCCCTGATCAAACTTTTACATTTTTAGTACCCAAACAATCAGCTCAAAAGGTAGAGCTTAATGCAGTTTTACAAGCTTTTGTGATGTTTAAAGATTCTGTATTTAATTTATTTTCTGATAGTCAGTATGTAGTTAATGCTATAGTATCTCTTGAAGATGCTGGTAGGATTTCCCCTTCTTCTACTGTTTTCTCTTTGCTTTCCACTATACAAAGTCTAATCTGGGACAGAAAAGATCCATTCTTTATAGGACATATCAGGGCACATACAGGATTGCCTGGAGCCCTTAGTTTGGGCAATGATTTAGCAGATAAAACTACACATGACATACATATTTTCTCTACACTAGAAGAAGCTATAAATTTTCATAAAAAGTTCCATGTCAATGCTAATACTTTACAAAAGCGTTTTAAAATAACTAAGGAACAAGCTAGACAAATAATAAAACAATGTCAAAATTGTGTGACCTTTTTACCACAAGTTAATCTTGGAGTCAATCCTAGAGGATTGATACCTAACCATATTTGGCAGATGGACGTCACACACTTGCCAGAATTTGGAAAATTAAAATATTTGCATGTTACAGTTGATACTTCTTCTGGATTTTTGATGGGCTCCCTTCATGCCGGAGAAAAAACTAAAGATGTTATAGCTCATTGCTTACAAAATTTTGCCACTGTGGGTGTTCCAAAACAGTTAAAAACAGATAATGCCCCTGGTTATACTTCTACCTCTTTTAAACAATTTTGCTCAACATTTGGCATTACTCATATAACAGGAATCCCATACAATCCACAGGGACAAGGCATAGTTGAAAGAGCTCATCAAACTATTAAAATGTACTTATTAAAGCAAAAAGAAGGAATTGGGAAGGGGTATATATTCCCCAAAGATAAACTTAAAATAACCCTTTTTACTCTAAACTTTTTAAATTTGGATTCATCAGGACTTAGTGCTGCGGAAAGGCATATGTGTCCAAAAAATGTACATAAGCCCAAGGTACTTTGGAAGGATATTCTAACAGGACAATGGAAAGGTCCTGACCCAGTAATTGTCTGGAGTCGGGGGTCTGTTTGTGTGTTTCCACAGGGAGAACAGCAGCCGATTTGGATTCCAGAGAGATTAACCAAGGTCCTGACCCAGTGATTGTCTGGAGTCGGGAGTCTGTTTATGTGTTTCCACAGGGAGAACAGCAGCCGATTTGGATTCCAGAAAGATTAACTAAAGCGATTTCTACAGACCAAAAAGAAGATGATTTGGCTCAAATCCATAACAACTGATATCCAAAACTCCAGTTTGGCTATTCTTACATCTGCAACAGAACCAGGATGCTTTTTTCAATATCTATTTTATTATTGCCCTTTGCCATATCATGAAGTTCTATTTTGTTTTTTGAGCTCATACAGACCTAGGTTAATGTTTTGCTGATCAGTTCTATTTTTTGACTATAGAGTTTTTAAACATTGCAATGGAGATTTCACCTGTAAAAAGTTATAAGGCCTTTACTATAATGTTATGTGTTGTATGTATTATATTATGTGTGCACACTTGTGTTTTGTGTTATATGTTTGAATGTATGTATGTCCATATATCATATATGATGAGCGCTCATGATAAAATGGATCCAAATATTTTTTTTTAATTCACGTGATTTAAATGGTTTAATTTAATTGGGTAAACAGCTGTTAAAGATTGTTTTAATATGTGAACACAAAAGAAGGTTAACAGATCTGTTTGTTTACTTTCACCTTTCCTTTTCATTATATTTAATAATTCTCTTAAAGATAATGTAAATTGTTAAGAAAATTGTTTTCTTTTAGTGCCTTCTGTAATGTTACATAATTTTTTCTTTAGCCATTATTGCCAGAATTCCTATCTTCATCCCAGTGCTGGTGAAGTCAAAGATAAAACCAATCTACAGCTTCTACAATAGCCATCACTGAACTGCTTGCAGAACTTGCCTGGACACATTGTGAGCTCACCTGTATGCATTGTGAACTATCTGTTGGTGCAGCGACTTGTGGTAGTGTTGGGGTATTTTTGCTGATGATGTCATCGGTGGTACAATTTTTCCAAAAGGAGCCGTCAATTGGCTTGGTGTATCTTCCTCCCTTCTGCTTGTCATGATCGTCCAGCTAAAATTTGGGGGCCAACAGAGGTGAGGCAAAGAACCTCACCCCCCCGCTGGTACAAAGACCTCTCCACAGGTGTGGCTGTATACTGGACCGGTAGTCAGTGACGGGTAAGATCCAATTGCAATGGTACCAACCTAAGGACCATATGTACTATTGGACAACCTAAGGCAGGCACGGTCCCTAAGCCACATGCTTGTTGTTTAAACAGAGAGGGGGAGATGTTGAGAGCCACAGCCGAAGGGGCCCCAGCAAACTTCCAGCTGCCAGCAAACTTCCAGCTGCCGGCTGATGATTGGCTCACAGCGGCCCCAGCAACATCTAGCTGATTGGCTCCTCGGCCCCAGCAACATCTAGCTGATTGGCTCCTCTGCGGTGATGCTCATTGGACTGTTTCCCTGCCCTTTCAGACCACGGAGCTGCTCATTGGGGGACTTTTTTTGGCTCCGCCCACGTGACCCAGCCAATCGGCCTCAAGAGCAGGAGGATTGTGGGAGGTGGAGAGAGGCTTGTGTGGGAGAGAGAGGCTTGTGGAAAGCCGGTGGTGGCAGTTGAGGCTCTGAGGATTTTTCCTGAGAGGCTGTTTTGTTTGGCGTGTGTGGTTCTAAAAATAAAGTTAGTTTCTTTTGACAAGTGGCTCCTGATTGTGCCCAGCCAGACTGCGGCAAGACTTCTGAGATTTGTAACTTTTACTCCTCAGTTTACTGTTTCTAATCTTCATTCCTGGCCTTGTGTAGAGTTTGTGGGGAAAATGAATGATGGAACTATTCCACTGTTCATTTTTGGATAACAGAATCATCTCTGGCTTTTTTTCTCTGTTGTTAGCAATGCTGCAGTCATAGTTCTCATAGGTACCTTGTAAATTGCATGAGGATGAACTTCAGGGTCAAAACATGTGAACTGTCGAGTTACAAGAAAATGCCAAAGTGATTTTCAAATGTGCTGCCCCCATCTGCACTCCCACCAAAAGCACTTCTAGGCCCTACTTGATCTACATCCTCTCAAGCCCTTGGGCCTATCAGATTTTGTGATTTTGATCAGTCTAGTGAGAAAAATGATCTCTCATTGAAATCTTAATTTGTAATTTTCTTCCTAATAGGGACATTGAGCATCCTTTTCTGTGTTTATTTGCTAGGCATGTTTCCTTCTCTAAGAAATTCCTGTATAAGCCTTTTGGCTTCTTTTTCTAGGAATTCCTTATGTATACTGGCTACTAATCATTTGCTGGCCGTGCATATTCCAGATGTCTTTTGCAGTTTTGGTCTGTTTTTCACGTTCCTTATGAGGCCTTCAGTAGCAATTCTTAGTTTTACTACAGTCAAATCTATTCATGTCTTTATGCTTGGAAAACTATGGAAAGACATTGTCTCATGTTTCCTTCTTAAATGCTTTAAAATTCTCCCATTCACCTATAGGTTCTTAATGTGTCTGAAATTGGTTTGGGAGTGGGAGATGAGATCCGAATTTGCCTACATTTTCCATGTGGATACCCTGGTGTCCCCATGCCATTTTCAACATGGGTCTCCTTTCTTCAGGCACATGCTGAGATGCCTTTTTAAAAATTCCAAGCCTGCGAACCTCAGATCTCTGATCATTTGTGAAGTCATCTTCCATCTGCCCTCCTTGCTCTGTATCCTCCCCTTCCCCCTCTCTTGCCATTGCAGTTTCTGGTGCAAATCCTGCAGGAGACCTCAGTGGCACTCCCTGAATGTTCTGGTGGAGATGAGAAAATGCGAGTGCAAGGAGAATCTGAGTCTGTGTGGACCAGCTGAGGAGACCTCACTGTGCAGAGCTCAGTCCTGGAAGTGGAGGACCCTGGGAGTCCCTGATGACAGGGCTGGGCGTTTCCCTGGTGTCCATGTGTTTGGTGCAGGGACTGTGCACAGGAGGGCTGGTGGGTTGGGACCTGGCTCCCTGGGGCTGGCATCCTCTAGTTGCTTTCCATCTTTCTCTGTGGCCCTGCTGGGCGGACAGGGAGGTCTTTCTGGCCTGTTTCTCCCAAAGACCTGAGAGGCACTTGCTAGGACTACTTCTTGCCTCCTGCCCTCTTCCTTCTGCGTGTAATGTACACCTCTCTTCCTCCCCACAGCTCATGGCCTGGTCATGAGATGTGGACTCTGGGGATAGTGCCCCATCACCGGGATCTATAGCAGAGAGAGCACTGTCCTTACAAGGAAACTTCCAGCCCCTCACATGGGGGTGTGGAGCTGTGGCCTCTGATCATATTACTCTTCTGGTCTCCCCAGCCCTTGACTCAGATCTTTCACAGAAAAGGGGTGACTGAACCTCACCTCTCTGATCAAGAGTCGATCAGCAGGCACTCGCCCCAGCCCTCTGGGATGTCTGCCCCCGTCCTTATCCAGCCAGGTCGGGTGCCAGTGTGCATCACTTACCCCCACCCACAGGCTCAGTGAGGCCCCAGGTTATAGGACAGTTTTTCTCAGGAAAAGGCTGACAAACACCTTAGACCATTACTGTGACTCATGCTCTTAACCTGTGATAATAACATTGAGGACAATCAATCTCCTTACTGTGTATGCATGATGTGCCTGTCATGGCTCTCGGCAATCCCTAGGGTCCCTGTAAGGCAGACCTCATCCTTATGCCCAAGTTACAGGTGAGAAAGCTGAGGCTCAGAGAAGCTTGGAGCCAGGCTCTGTGGCTGCAGGCTCCATGGTCCTCCCATGACACAATATGGCCCCTTCTGACTCCCGTCAGCTCCGGCTCTGCCTTCTGTGACTGGTGTGTGAGACAGTTCTTATGGGGCTGATCCCTCTCAAATTGAAGAAGAGTTTTGTCACTGAGCCCTGGTTCATGTGGCTGCAGCTCAGATGAGGGAAGCCCAGAAGAATCCTAGAGTTCTTCATGCCTGGGGACACCCTCCCTCCCTGACAATCCCCTACTAGCTGGTGGCCAGGAGAGAAATGAGTTTCCCCAGCAAGTAGAGGTGAGCTGTCTCCTTGCCTTTCTTCTCTCCACCTTTATACTTCTACATTTGAAAACAGCCTTTTATCTACTCCCAGGACATCTGTCAGAGGCTGTTGTCAGAAGAGCTGGCTGCTGCAGTCCGGCTGCAGCAAAATAACCGGGGGGGGGGGGGGGGGGGGG
>NW_026000077.1:5280152-5296287 GCF_001458135.2 Marmota marmota marmota
CTCTAACAATTTACCCCCCTTTTGATTTCAAGTTTAAATAACGACCATAGTGGATTTTTACACAAACACCACAAACAATCTGCTACAAGCAGAAGGGGAGGATACAAAATGCCACGATACCAAGCCAATTGATGGCTCCAAGTAAGAAGCCTTTGGAAAAATTATACCAGCAATGACACCGTTAGCAAAGATACCGAGTTACAATTTGTTGTAGATTACAGTTTGTTGTCTCAGTCCAGGTAAAGCAGTGTCTCAATAGATTAACTCACAGTCCAGGTAAATTCTGCAGGCAGCTAGCTTAAATCACAGTCCAGGTAAGTTCTGCAGGCAGCTAGCTTGATCCGAAGTCTTGTCCGGTTCTCAGCAACACTGGAAATTCTTCCACCCTCGTCCTCATCGGCACTGGGATGAAGGCAGGAACTCCAGCAATGATGCTAAAGAAAATCCTGTAGTATTCCACTAAGAAAACAACCTTCTGAACAATTTAGTACATTATCTCAAGGTTTTTTACATTTGAAATAAGCCTTAATAGTGCTCATTACTCATTAGCTTCCAGGTGTGGGAGAACCATTGCAGTTACTGGCCTTGGAAATGATCAAACTTCAGGGTCACAGGCCGTCTTCCGCCTGCAGCGTCCCGGGCAGCCCCAGATGGCCCCGGGGAGAGTCCGGGGAGTGTTCCGGACTCAAACTGCCACTGGGCACAGGGAGCAAGAGCCTGCGAGACTGTGCTTCCGGGTTAGGTTTGGATTTGGGCTCTCGCAGTGGTGACCTGCTGGGGCGGGGGGGGCGCGGGGAAGAGCCGGCTGCCGCCGCTTGGAAAGTCCTTGCTGCGCCATGACCGGCTTTCGCACGTGGCAGCCGCCGAGCCGATTCAGATTCACGCACCCTCTGGTAACGAAAAGTATTCAGTAATAGCCTTTTGCTGCAACTTTTTTCCTGATAATCCTTCTTCTTCTGAACTTTCTTTTTCTTTCTGACTAGAGTTCCTGGGCTTTTATCAACACATGCCCTAACTATTCTTGGTTCCATTGGGGTGCCTCCTTCCCTTATCAATTTACTTAACACCCCTTCCATATTTTCATCACAAAGACAATACAATACACTGAGACAAAACAAGACACAAACATACTGTATCAATCTTCTCCATTTTCTCAAAATGGCCATTTTTCCTCTCACCCTATCTGGGAGGAGCAGATTTGCTCCCGTCCTATCTAGGGACGGGCAGCTTTTTTTTTTTTGTCACTTATCCCTGAGTGTCCCGGGGCTCCCCGTATGGGCCACCATCTGCCGCAGTCCGGCTGCAGCAGAATAACCGGAGGGTGACAAGCAACTTGTGTACATTGATACAGCAGGAGTGGGAGCCCTTTATTGTAGGACCGGAGAGGTATATATACATTCCACACAGCTTACCTTAATTAACATAAACTAGATACAGCAGTCAACCAATAAGGAATCTCCACACTTAATGGCTCACTGGCGTTACTTCACAAACCACTCCCTCTGCAAAATGCCAGGTGCCATCTTGACTTGTTTACAGACTCTAACAGCTGGCCTCCTCAGACTGACAGTCTCAGAGGGCCCAAGATAGGGAGGGTCAAGAGCACTCATTCAGCAAATCTCTCCCAGCTCCTCCTGTGTATGGTAGTAGATGTGTGTGCTGGGGATTCCTCGGGGCCAGACAGACCTCACCAAGATCTTCTGACAGCTTGTGCTGAGTGCTGTGTCAGCTATGCTAAGTTCTCTAAAAGAAAGAAAGGGGAGGATGGTGTGGAGCATGGATGGAACCATTTGATAAGGGGTAACCTGCTCTGGCCACTTGATGAGGCAAGATTAGAGCACAGGCATGAAAGAAAAGAGGGAGAGAGGTGTGTAGCTACCAGAAGAGAACATTCTAAGCTAAGAGAGGTACATGTGCAAAGGCCCTGAGGCAGGGTTGTGCTTCATGGGTTGGCAGCTGGTGTGCAGTGACAGTGGGAGACAATGAAGCTAAGAGAGAAGGAGCACTGGAATTTGTGTGCACTCCAGGTGAATTTGGATTTCACCCAAGTGTCAGGGAACTACTAGAGGGCTTTGAGTAGGACCAGGGAGGAAGGGAAGAGCTCAGAGGGCCCTGGCACGGATTCTGTCAGGGGGCCTTTACCTTGGTGGCAACTGTGTGGCCTGAGGCCTGGAATCCAACCTGCAGGAAAGAATCCTGGTAATGGCCAGCATGAAGGCCAATAGATAAGAGCTGGGAGTGCCTCTCTGCAGATAAGTTTCAGTTCGTAAATCCCACAACCTGGGAAGCTCATCACTGCCTTGGACATTCCATACCAGCAGGAAGTCAGCTTCCTGCTCCCTCCAGCTGTCTCTACTAGCGACACTATCTGAATCCAGGTATTGGAGACAGCCTGGATCACTGAAGGGCAGTGGCAGGACTCCTACTAGCCTGTCTGGCTCGCTAGCATTTTCTCCATGGCTACTGTCCCTCTGGTCAGACAGGTGTGAATAGGGCCAACTGGCTACACAAACAGTGTTGCCCCTGCACTTCAAGTTCACCTGGGCCATGCCAATATTGGCATTAGATTTTAATAAACTATTGCAAGAAAAACATGCCACAGTTTCTTATCTTCAAAGCTCCAACCCCCTCCTCACTTCCTGTAGACATACAGCAGGAAGGTGAGTGGTGCATTCTGGGGATAGGGAGGAGGTGCAGGTGGAGAGAGGCCCTGCTTATAACATGGGATCAAATTCAGCATCCCCAGGGTCCCTAAAACATCCTGGGGTGGAAAAACATTTAGTGTTTAAATCTAGGCTTCAAATGGAGTGGGACACCTGAAACATAGGAGGAAAATTTAAAAAAAGAACTCATGGGACAAGGATCAGATGCCTTACACTGGGCATCAGGCAGTGAAAGTCAGGGATTCCTGGAAGCTCATTGCTCATTGGGCAATGAGCATGGTGATTTCTACCATCTCCTAGCATCTGCCTTCAGGGAGCGTGCAGGCTGCGGCCTGGGGAGGAGGAAGTCAGGCTGAGCCCTGAGAACATGCTGAGTTGAGGGACTGAGGCTCAGAGTCTGAAAGACTGAGGGACCTTGAAACAGGTACCAGAGCCAACAACACTGCAGAGAAAGGATTCAGGAACCTGTGCAAGATCCCTCATGATGGTTCAGCTGAGTACTGACCAGCACGTGTGTGTGTGTGTGTGTGTGTGTGTGTGTGTGTGTGTGTGTAAGCTGTCAGAGGCCAGGGAATCTTTTGGATCAAACATCCAAAAGCAATTAGAGATCACACCATGCCTGAAAAGCACCAATAGACAGGAAAAGTGCCTATTTTCACCAGCCAGCCTGGAAAACCTCATGATGTGTAGGATATTGGTAAAGTATTCTGAAAGTCTTGGCTCCAGTAATAGAAAATGATTCACCCTAAACTGAGCATGCTTGGATCCCACGTACCAATTTTAAAAGCACGACCCTGGAGGATCAGACTGTTTCCATGTGATCGAAATCAGACAAAGCTCCAGAGGACTTAGAGGAATACAAAAATACTGATCAAGGTCAAGTGTCTGCCAGTCAGTGGAAAGTTTTCAGGCACAGAAAGAAGCACCATCTTCATGACTGTCTACTAGGTAAAGCTTTCTTACACCAACATGAAAGGCACAAAAAAGAAAAAAAATTGGTATAAATATTTTTTCTTTTGCAATGCTGGAGATCAAACCCTTGTGCATGCTAGATAAGCATTCTATCACTGATCTACATCCCCTGCTCAAGAACTGGTAAATTGGACTTCACCAAAATTAAACTGCCCTGCCTGATATAAACTTGTAACCACAACAATTAAGATGCCATAGGAGTGGGCTGGGATTGTGGCTCAGTGGCAGAGCGCTTGCCTTGCACACGTGAGGCCCTGGGTTCTATCCTCAGCACCAAATAAAAATAAATAAATAAAAATAAAGATACTATGTTCATCTACAACTAAAAAAAATTTTTTAAATGCCATAGTAATAGTCAAGGTATAATGGACTAATGAAAGAGAACAGTGACCCCCTCCCCAAAGAGACCCACACACATAGACTTGACTTTATGTTTCTTTGTATCATATTATAACATACTGACTGACAGTCAGAAGAGAAATATAAAAATGTTTGATAAATCACTCTGGAATACTTGCTAATCCAGGAGAAATAAAATTGGATGCTTTGTACAAAAAAATCCTGTTGATTAAAGATAGTATGAAGTGCAACACAAAAAGAGTATATCTTAACTACCTTGGAGCAGGGAGTTATTCTCAAACTAAATTCAGAAAAAAAAATCAACCATAGAGAAAAAGATCCATAATTTTGGCTACACTAAAATTGACTTCAGCTCATCAAAAGACACCAGAATAAAAGTGAAAAGATAGGACTTAGAGTGGTAGAGGCTATTTGCAACTCACATCTTGTGATCGGTGTCTAAGAACATACTAAAAACTTACAAATCATAAGAAAATGGCAAACTACCCAATTAAAAATGACAAAGGGCCCAAACAGGAAATTTATAGAGAAGAGAGCATATAAAAAGCTGCCTCACCTCACAAGTAATAAGGGAAATGCATAAAATAATACTGTGATACTGTTTGTCACCTATTGAATTGGCAAAAGCTATAGCACTTGATACACATTGGTGAGGGGCAGGGGCCAAGTTCTCAGCTGGTGAAAGTGTAATTTGGTACTACCACTTTGGAGAAGAATTTGGCATTCTAATAAGGTTGAGGATGTCATACCATTCAACTCAGAATCTAGCTATGAATACAGAAGGATTTCTCATGCATGTATATATTACAGAGACATATACAAGAATGTTTATTGCAATACCACCAATAATGCCACCAAATTGGAAATGCAGTGTTGGTCAATGAATTGATGAATAAATTTTAAAAATACGCATTTGATGAGTATGTCAGGCAGTGACTATGAAAGAATTGGATAGTCTATCTCAGAATAAATGTGTTTTCATGGTTGTAATGATGCTTTATCATTTTCAACTGGAACGTAAGGAATAGACCTGATTTTAATTTTTTTTTAAAGCAGGAAAAAATAGAAAGCTCTAGGTATTGCCAAGCAAAAAGCATTTTGTAGATAAAGATTTCTTTTTCTTATTAAGATATGAGCCTTTAACTTACATTGTCTTTCTATATGCAGTAAAAAATTATCTTCAGTTCCATTGGAAAGATCCATTGTTTGATGGTTGGGATTTGAACTTGGGAGTGTGTGGCTCCAAAGTCCTAACTGCATGGTGCACATCTCTCATCTGGCCTTCCCTTCCAACCATTACTTGCCAGTGTGAGCCACTCTGTTCCTTTTATACCTGATAACTTTCCCATGCAGTTTTGCTTCTTCCTGGAGGTCCTTTCTTCTCTGCTCTAACTGGTCGAATCTCTCATATTTGGGACTCAGCTTCGTCATCACCTGCGGTGTCTGTCCTTCCCTGATCCGTTCAGTTTTGTGCATTGACCCTGCTCTGGGTTAGGGTCCCGAGAAGTTTTTCTCTCAATGTGTGTGTGGAAGTGGGGCCGAAGTTTGGGGAGGTTAATTGCTGATGTTACGCTGGAAGAATCCTTGCTTTGTAGAATTTGGAAATCCATTTTTAGCTTGAATCTCAGTAAGGAATTGTTTTTTCCTTCCAAGGGGAGCAAAATAAGCCCATTGATCCAGGGATAGTCACTAGGAGAGTATTGACTGAAGTAGTAAGATTCAAGACAGTTTCCAAGTTAAAGGGAGTTGCAGGGCCAACGAACATCATCTGTATTGACAAATAGAATAGGAGCTGTGGAAAAAGCTAGACCTGAAGTGAACTTGAAGCCTTTGCAAACATAAATACCTAAAGGGCCTGGAGGGGCAGGGGCAGGAGATGCAGCTGTAGTATAGCCCTGGACTAGCAAGACTGAGGCTGTGTTGGGGCTGGGATTGTGGTTCAGCGGTAGAGCACTCGCCTAGCACGGGCGGGACCTGGTTGGATCCTCAGCACCACATAAGAATAGAGGCATTGTGTTGTGTCCATCTACACCCTGCCTGCCCGCCTGCCCCTCCTTCTCCTCCTCCCAGATCCACAGAGCAGAGCCGCTGCCACAGTCACAGCCACGGGCATTATGGCTTCTGGAGTTACAGTGAATGATGAAGTCATCAAAGTTTTTAATGATATGAAAGTAAGGAAATCTTCTACACAAGAGGAGATCAAAGAAAGAAAGCAGTTCTCTTCTGTTTAAGCGACGACAAAAGACAAATAATCGTAGAGGAAGCAAAGCAGATCTTGGTGGGTGACACTGGTGATACTGTAGAGGACCCCTACACATCTTTTGTAAAGTTGCTACCTCTGCATGGTTGCCGATATGCTTTGTACGATGCCACCTACGAAACAAAAGAGTCTAAGGAAGGAGACCTAGTATTTATATTCTGGGCTCCTGAAAGTTTACCCTTAAAAAACAAGATGATTTATGCTAGCTCTAAAGATGCCGTTAAAAAGAAATTTACAGGTATTAAATACGAGTGGCAAGTACATGGCTTGGATGATATTAAGGACCCATCAACACTTGGAGAGAAATTGGGAGGCAATGTAGTAGTTTCACTTGGAGGAAAACCATTATAAAATGACCATCAAGTGCCATCTGGGTCTTAAGGGGGTTTCATTTCTCCAGCTCAGTCCATTGGAATAGCATTAGGTGTTTTTTCATTTTTTTGTTTTTGTTTTTCCCTTTCCTCTGGGCCCTTCCAACACAGTGAATGAAGGAGATATCGTTCATTTAAGCAGCCTGTCAGTGATTACCATTAGACTCTTCAATACGGTTACTTTTATGTAGAAGGAATACCTTCCTGTCTTTATTTTAGCCAAAACAACTGGTTATATGCCTCCTTTGCAGCAAGCACTACAATGAATGTGATTATCAATGTGAATAGTCTAGAATACTGCAAAGGGTAAGCAGATTGAATGCCTTGAAAGCATTATCCACGGGTCAGATGGTGAACTTTTTTCAGTATTATTTATAGTTGCACTTGATTTTAGTTCTGTGAGGCTCTGGAGCATTCATACACTTCACCTGCCTTGGCAAGCCTTCTTTTGTGACTTGGCAGCATGAATAAAACACTAGGCATTAAAAGCACTTTTTTTAAAAATGAATTTAATCCCCCCAAAGGAATGCCAATTAAGTTTCATTAACTGTGTCATCAATTTATCCTAATACCTCAGTGTTCATCCCTATTACCTGCATATCTTCTTAAAAGAAATAGCTGTTATTAATGCCTTTTTTGTTTTCCATTGAGTGTACACAACTGAATAAGTGTAGGAGTTTTATGTTTACCATGTGAGTCTTGTAACACTAAAGATATTTTGAATATCAGTCATGATGGTAATTTATGTATAAAAGAGCCTTAAACGGAATATTGTTTTGAGATCAAACTCCCCACCCTCACAAAAATGGCCACGTTGCAATATAAATTGTGGCATGTTAAAAAAATAATAAATAAATAAATAAATAAAAATTCTCTTTTAAAGGTAATTTATCCTATTTAAAAAGAGAGATTTTCATTGGATGAATGGATCAAGAAAATGGAGTATGTATACACAACAGAGTTTCGTTCAGTCATAAAGAAGAATGAAATTATGTCATTTGCAGGAAAATAGATGAAACTAGAGACCATAATGTTACATGAAATAAGTCAAACTCAGAAGGTCAAGGGTCCTGTGTTTTCTCTCCTATGCAGAAGATAGAGCAGAAAAAGTAAAAGAAAGGTGGGGATGGATCTCCTAAAAATCAAAGGGAAATAAGTAGAGGAAAGGAAGCAGGAGTGGGAGGTGAGGAGGGATAGGGAGGTTCTGAGGTATGATATTGGTCAAATCATAGTGTTATATTGTGTGAATGTACCAATACGTAACAACAAATCCCATTGATATGGACAACTATAATGCACCAATAAAAATGTGAAAAAAAATAAAGAGAAATTTTGATAGATGATATCTCCAACAAATCAGAGCTAAACTTTCTCTTAGATTTGTGGCATAAGCGTTGCAATTCTTATTAGCTATGTCTTCTCCCTGTTTCTTCTTTTATTTGTGTGTTGGTTAGTTTTCCAGTTGCGGGAGCTCTAGAAATTTCCAGGTATGGTTTTCCTGAGAAGAATGAGTCCTTGAAGATATGGCCTTACTAGTTTCCCTGATTCGAGTATTTTATTACTCAATTTTAAAGTGTGGTCAGGAAGGGAATGGCAATCACCGTTGGCTGATAACATGATAAGTGCTGACAGTTCTTTCATAGGCACGTCTGATTGCATTCCCAGAACAAGCCCTGTGATGTGTTAGCATTTTATCCATTTTACAGAGAAGAAAGTAGAGGCGGATAGAGAGAGATTGGCTACCTTGGTGGTAAACAGGGAAGCAGAGATTTGAATAACATCCACTTCACTTCCATTGCCCCATTTCTAAACTAGAATGAGGTCCAACCATTTTTTTTTAAAGGAAAAAATTTCCACAGACGTCTCGTGTTGACTACAATGTTATGCTACTGAAGTGAACAAATATGAAACTAGAGGTCAACGTCCCGTGCCTATGGCACTTGTGACACTACAAACTAAAATACAAATTAAATGGAAACAAATTTTAAAATTATAAAAATCAATCTGACTTTACTAATGTGTAATTAATACCATTTTGTTGAAATAAAGTGGGGGCTCTCAATCAAAATACAATGTTGACTCTTAAGATACAGGTTCTTTTTGTATTTCTATCTGCTGTGTAATGATTCTACTTTCAAATTATGTTTTTCTTTTGGAATGATAGTGAAAATTCAAGATTTTTACAGCACACTGTGATATAGTTTAGTGTCAGCTTGCCTATATGATTATTTCATGATGAAAGCCACCTCTGGCCTTGTTTTGTTAGCCCATAACAATAAAAATGGAATTATGTTACTGGAATGTTTGCCCCTGTGGGTGAGTCTTTTGTTTGCTATTTTCCTAGTGCCTAGAACAAGGATTGGCATGTAATATATGCTTGATAAACATTTACTGAATGCAGGTGCTATAGTTCAGTTGTCTCCCAAAAGCCCAGGCGTTAAGGGCTTAGTACCCAGCCTGTGGTGATTTGGGGGCTTGGGAGGTGCAGGGCATGGAAACATTGTACCTGTGAGACATGTGCTCTACCACTGAGCTCCAGCTCCAGCCTGCATTGTGCTTTTGGGAATTTGTGGAACCTTTAAGAAGTGGGGCCAGGGAGGAGACCTAGTGGTCACCGGAGGTATGCACTGCCTTGCTTCCTTGCTTCCATGAGGTGAACAACTTGCTCCACCATGTGCTCCCAAAGCAAAGGGAACAACTGATTATCTCAAGTATTTTGTTACAGTAACAGAAAACTGACTACCACAGTAGGAGTTGATGATCTAAGAGATATTTGAAGCTAGTACATTGTTAAATGCAAATGCAAGTCTTGAATTATGGTCATCTAGATGGTTCAAAATGTACTACATTGCTGAGACAATGTTTTGAGATATTTGTTTATTAATTGGTTTCTCTGTTTATCCTCTCCAGTTCTGCCCTTTCTACCTCCACACATTAAAGCAGGTGCTTGGATTCAGTGCCTGTGACCTCATGAGAGAAATGTAGTGGGTCTGAAAAGCACAGTTGCTTGCACACTTGATGTTGGTTTGTGCTCCCTAAGTCTTCAGATGACAGAGAAAATTTCAGAGTACACTCTTCCTCAGTGTGTTGATTATCATCTATTCCTACCTCCACAGCTACTCTTCATTTTTCTCTACCCTGACTTGTGCCTTGGGAGAATGATCTTTACGAACTGCATTACTGGGCCCTCTTGACTTTTGGTTTCTGTTTAGATTTGTCCTTGGGAGGCAATGACATGAACTTGGAGAGCCACATCTCAGAAATCACTTTCCTGCATGCACCTCAATGCATTGGTGTTTGAGCTCTGTAAAAGGTTATATAGAATTTGTAACAAAACAGTGGAGGTATGGGATGAGGGCAACAAGGAGATCTGAGGTTAAGTTGTCTGTCCACCTGATGGGTAGGCAGTCTCAGAATTAGCAATTAAGTTTAATTATAGAAAATTAGCTTTTATATTTTACATACATAAGTTTGCAGACTCAGATTCACACCTGGCATGGTATTTTTTTAAAGGCTATCATTGCATTGCAATAGAAATTCAAAACTTAAAAATCATCATGGTGAGTTCAGTGCATCCCACTAGGAAGCCAATATGAGACAACACTATTCTAAATCATGGTAAAGTTTGGGGTTATAAAATTCTAAAATCTGGTTAGCTTATGTACATGACTAAAAGTTGTTGGGGTTAAGATATGAGTTGTCTTCCAAAAACTCATGTGTGAGACAATGCAAGACAGTTTAGAGGTGAAATGATTGGATTATGATTGCCTTTACCTAATCAGAGCATTAATCCATGTAAATATATAGGTTGGTAGGTAGGTAGGTAGGTAGGGTGTGGATGGAGGAAATAGGACCCTAGGAGTATGTCTCTGGGGTTATATTTTGTCCCTGGTGAGTGGAGCTCTGTGTCTGCTTCCTTATTGCCATGTCCTGAGCTGCTTTTCGCTGCCACATCCTTCAGCCTTGATATCTTGCCTCACCTCAGGCCGAGAGCAATGGAATCAGCAGTCTATTGACTGAAACCTCTGAAACTATGAGCCCCCAAATAAACTTTTTTTTCCTCCTCTAAAATTGTTCTTTTCAGGCCTTTTGGTCACAGCAATAAAACAAAACAAAACAAAACAAATACCCTGACTAAAACAAAAGTTATACACTCTAGTTGGGCCTGGTGGCCCATACCTGTAGTCCCAAGTTGTTTTGGAGACTGATGCAGGAGAATCTCTTGAGCCCAGGAGTTCAAGACCAGCCGGGACAGCATAGTGAGGTCCTGTATCTAAAGCATGCAGGTAAGTAAGCAGGACTCTGAGAAGCAGGCAACACAGTGAGCAAGAATGAGCAATCTGTGGTACTCGGAATCCAGCTTTGCCACTAACTAGCTGTATGGATGGCTGTGCCTCAACTTCCTCATCTGTAAAACAGCACAAAATTTTAGGATTAAATAAGATAATATGTGTGAATAACTTCAAAAGGGACATAGAATCAGCTCCCAATAGTGTATGTTGCTATTATTGTTACTGTGATCTCAGCAGTCATTCTAACATGCACTAACTACATTAATGTTTATCACTGAGCTGGTGACGCACAGCTGGAACCACTCACCCAAAGATGCATAAAGCATCTGTCTGCTTCCAAGGAGGTGACAGCTGTTCACCAAAGAATCCACTTCTCCTTCTCCTTTTTCTTGGGTCCTGAAGACCCAAGCTGAACTTGACTCCATTCCTGACACCCCTGCAGACACACCTAGCATGTAACCAAGTTCTAGCTGATGGAGTGTTAGTATAATGGTTTGCTTGTCACTTGGGGGCCAGGGCTTTAAAAAAGAGGCACTAGGATGTTCCCATTCTAGTGTCTTGATGCAGAAGATGACAAGGCCCTAGGAAACCGTATTGTCACAAAACAGGTAGAGCCTGGTATCCTGAATTGCTGTTCCAAACTAAGAATGTCTCCTTAATGCCAAAGTACAGGCAAGAAGTAAATGTTCTTTGCTTTTGAGCCCTTAACCCTTTTTTTTTTAAAGACAGCATTTTATTTTTTCCATATTTTATTGCTACATTATAACTGCACATATTGGCAGGATGTGTTGTTATATATTTGCACATGCACACAATATAGTTTGACCAATATCATTCTCTAGTAGTTCCCCTTTTCTTCCTCTTTTTCCTCCCCCTACTCCCTTTTCTCCACTCCATAGATCTCCCTTTGATTTTCGTAAGAGCCCCAGTTGTATACTTTCTGGGGGGTCTGTTTGTAGCAGCCAGTGTTATCCTAATTCATACATTCTTCTTTTAACTACAACCATGATAGAATACATGGGAAGGGTGAATACCTTGCATTCAAATAGCCTTTGAGGTTGGAGTCAAATTTTCAGGAGGATGAGCCTAGGGAAGAAGCTAGAACCCTTCACAGAAGCCAGACCCTTTCGGATATTTCGGTTCTTGCTAACCAGTCTCACTCTAGCCAGTATTTTCCCACTCTCTCCTCTATCATTTTCTTTGTTTTTAAGGCTCCAAGGAAGTAGCCCCCTTAGCTCAGCAATGAATGGCATCTGCTAACAGCGTTGGCCCCTTTTTAATATCTGGGTCATGCTTTGTGTGTCTTTGTGCATTAGTGTGATGCAGAGCTCTTTCTACCCTTTTGGTTCCTTTCCTAAATGATCAATTGGTAGTTTGTACAATGAAAGCTTAGTCTTCTAATAGCCCATAAATAATGTAATTTCTTAAAGGAATTTCATAATACCCAAGGCATATAAACTATGTCTTTTAAAATAAGATTAGTTGTTACTTTTAGAAAATGTTATGAAATTCCATGTTAAATGCATATCCAGTTCTTGAGACAAAACTCCTTGCTTTGAATCAGCACTTTTCTGGAATGCAAGGCCCATGCTTCCACTAAATGGCAAGAACCGGTAGTGGTTCCCTTATTATTTTATCACCATCCTCCAGTGTCCAGTGTGAATTTGACCGAGACGTTTCTTACAACGTGCACAGCACCAATTTAACAAATCTGCATGTGCACTTAGACCTGTGCAGAGTGAGCTCCTGTGAAGGCTGATTTTGAGGGTGCTGCTCTGGTGTGGACTGTGCAGGGAGGCCTAGCATGGGTCAGTTGCAGCATGGCCCTGTTCCAGGCTACTGGAAGGTGCCTTGGAGGGAGGTTTTGGGGTGTCTATTCTTCTCCTTTCACCAGGGGCACTGCCAGTCTGCAACCTGGGCTTGAAAGGTGTAGTAACACAACTGAAAACAAATAATAGGCACGTTTTTTTCTAGAGTTGCTAACTGTCCCAGATTGACCAGCTCTCATCCAACAAGTAAGCTGATACTTGAGAAAAATGTGCACTTTAGAAACATTTGAAATTTGTACTCTCCCTTCTCTCTCTCTCTCTCCCTCCTCCCTCTCTCTCTCTCTCTCTCTCTCTTTTCTCTCTCTCTCCTCTCCCTCCCTCTCTCCCCGCCTCAACTCCCAAACTTCTAATTCTTCTTAAGTTGGTATATGCAGATTTAAGTGTCTTCATTTTACATTTTAAAATAATATTCCAACTCTGAAAAAAATACTCTTTAGGCAATTTTCCAGGAAATAAATACATACCATGTGAAATTTTAGAAAAAAAATAGGAAGAGAAATTAGGCACTCAGTACAATGAGGCATCCAATAACTTCTAAATCCCTGGAAAAATCAACATGGGGTAGATCTCTGTAGAGTTCTTAACTTTTCTGGTCTCCTAGGAATGCCAGTCTCCCAACTGAATGGAACACAGTTTGTAAGCAAGGATTGGCTCAAGTCAAATTGTGATTTTTAGTACTGGAAAATGATATTGATTAAATAATATCGTTATGTTGCGCACATGTATGAATATGTAACAAAAATCCTAACATCATGTGTCGCTATAATGCACCAATGAAAATATTTTTAAAATACGAAAAAAACCCTGATTTTTCATTTTTCTATAGCAATGATTTTCATACTAGCAAAAATATCTATAATCTAAAGTGTATCCCCAAACACTGTGCAGAATGGGGTCCCACTCTACAGACCTTTCTCTGTGCTGGAGCGGGTGTCAGGTTTGGGTGGCTCTGCCATGACCACCCACTGAAGAGGAACTCTGCATTTACTCTCAGGGTGGGTTGCCAAGGGAAGGCAGACTTAAGTGCCAAAGAGCTTCACTCATCAGAAATCTTCCCTGAACCCACCATGGCAGAAAAGTTTATCAGCTACTTGCCATTTGTCAGAACCATGGAAGCGTGATTTATCAGCTTTGGTACCAGCTGAGAATGGAGTGCCACCTTACAGGTCCAGTCAGGATGCCCCTGTAGGAAATTAGTGAGGGATAATTTGGCCAGTAGACCAATATGCAAGCAGCACACTTGGCCGTTTGCTTTATAAGGAGGGAGAAGCAGCCTGAAGTCCAGATGGCACGGACTCCGGGTCAAGGGCGAATGGCTTGTCTGGTTGGTCAGGCCTGGAAGGAACCAGATTGGAAGGTCTGTGACAAGGAATTAGAGGAGAGAGGAATGTGGAGGAACTTACAGTTGAGGGCAAAAGGCGTGTGTATCTTTGAGTCTTATATTACATTAATATCCACCAGGGAATGTCCACACAGAGGAAGCTCTCAGCAATGAAGTCAACAGACTGTCTCATTTTGTGGGTGTGGACAACTAATGCTTAGCATTTAATAAGATACCGCTGTGTGAAGAGACAGGCCAGCTGCTTGATAGCATGTGGGTTTCAATTTGTCCTTACCAGAACTGATACCTACTCTGCCAGGTATCTCTGTTAGCCTCACCAACCAAGGGCCCACAGACTATCTGATCTGTCGCCATGGGACCCTGCACAACGTTATAGCAACAAGCACATGGCCATGTGCTCCACTGATCTTATCAATCATCTGGTCAACTACTGATGAGTAGCTAGTCTACTGGGAGAGTGAGAAGGCAATATAGGACAGAAGGCTGAGCTAGAGCACTAGCTTTGGGGCAGTATTCCGTAAGGTTAGGGTGCTGCCCTCCAGGGTGCAATATATGCAGTGAGTTGGTGGCTATGGTGCTGCTGCTAAAAGATACAGGTTCAAGAACCAAGGAGGAGAAATAAATTTGGACCCTCTTACATTCACTGCTTCTCAAGTTTGCAATTTGGGGTTCTGCCATATGAGTGGTCCTGGTTTCCCCGTGTTAATTACAGGTTATTTAGGTCAGTAGATGAACTGCCGTAGAAAAGAATGAGTCTATTGATGGGCTACATTAACCTGAGAACCTGGGTCTTCCCCCTAGGCAGACAACATAATGAAATCAAGAATTTGTGGTAGTACATGCAGCCTTTGTCTGGGGACATGCTTTTCGGGGAACCCAGAATGACTGCCAGCATCAGGAACCCAACAGGGGGACCTATTTTTTACTATATAAATCTTTATTTTATTTTATTTTATTTTATTTGTACTAGGACCTGAACCCAGGGGCTCATGCATGCTAGCCAAGTGCTCTACCCCAGCCCTTTTATTTATTTTTTTAAATATTTTTTTTAGTTGTAGATGGACATAATATCTATATTTCTTTTTTCTTTCTTTCTTTCTTTCTTTCTTTCTTTCTTTCTTTCTTTCTTTCTTTCTTTCTTTCTTTCTTTCTTTCTTTCTTTCTCACTCATTCTCTTTCTTTCTTTCTTTTTATGCAGTGCTGAGGATGGAACCCAGGGCCTCACATATGCGAGGCAAATGCTTTACCACTGAGCTACAACCCCAGCCCCCCCAGCCCTTTTATTTTGTATTTTAAGTTGCTCAGGCTGGCCTGAAACTTACTCCCCTCCTGCCTCAGTCCCCTGAGTAGCTGGAATTACAGGTGTATGTCACCATTCCCAGCTTTACATAAATTGTTGATGAATCTGTGAATGAAATACTGTGCATTGTGCTCTGTAGTCAAGGTGCTCAAGTTAATGCAAGTTTGAGAAGTGCTTAGGGATTCCAGGGAAGTCTATGTTGACATGTGGCACTCTCATTCCCTGTTGCAGCAATGTTTTCCACATGTCCCTCCCACAGAACCAGGGATCTTGTGGTGAAGACTTCTACTCAGTTCTGGAAATGCACCATACTACCTCCTTGCATGCCTCTACAAGCCACGATGTCACCAACAGGAAATCATTATTCCTTAAAGTTGGAGCAACAAAGAAATACAATCCTCAAGCCTTAACTATTTTTTTTTCCTCCTGAATAAAAAGCCAAGTCACAGGTGGCTATAATTAGAGTGCGGTATCCCTTTCACATTTTATTGCTCCACACATGACCCAGTTGGAATATTTTTGTAAGTGACTTAATGATTTCATTTAAAAATCATCCCATGTGTTATGATCCTATACTTAAAAGATCAAAAACCTCCAACAAAAGACTGTTAGAGATAATAAATACAGCAAAGTCAAAGGTTACAAAATCGCTGGGGATATAGCTCAGTTGGGAGAGTGCTTGTCTTGCATGTGCAAGGCCCTGGATTCAGTCCCCAGCACCACAAAAAAAAAAAAAAAAAAAAAAA
>NW_026000077.1:5297209-5365010 GCF_001458135.2 Marmota marmota marmota
CCAAAAAAAAAAAAAAATAACCCACTTAGGAATAAATATAGCCAAGGAGATGAAAGACTTCCACAATGAAAACTGTAGAACATTGAAGAAAGAAATTGAAGGAGACTTAAGATAGAAAGAGTTCTTGGGGCTGGGGTTTTGGCTCAGCCATAGAGCACCCGCCTAGCACTCGCAGGGCCCTGGGTTCGATCCTCAGCACCACATAAAAATAAATGAATGGAATAAAGGTATTGTGTCCAACTGCAACTAAAAAAATAAATATTTTTTAAAAAGATTTCTTGTGTTCATGGATAGGCAGAATTAATGTTGTTAAATTGGTCGTACTACCAAAAGCAATATATAGATTCAATGCAACCCCCATTAAAATACCAAAAAATCTTCACAAAACAATGAAAAAACAGTCCTAAAACTCATTTGGAAGAATAAAAGACTCCAAATAGCAAAAGCAATTCTAAGTCCAAAAAGCAATGCTGAAGGCATCTCAATACCTGATTTCAAACTATACTACAGAGCTGTAGTAACAAAAACTGCATGGTACTGACATAAAAACAGACACATAGACCAATGGTATAGAATAGGGGACAGAGATAAACCCACATGGGTGCAATCATCTGATCCTTGACAAAGGTGCCCAAAGCATACATTGGAGAAAAGACTTCCTTTTTAAAAAATAGTGCTGGGAAAGCGGGTATCCATATGTAGAGGAATGAGACTAGACCCTATCTCTCACCCTTCATAAAAATCAACTCAAAATAGATCAAAGACCTAGGAATCAGACCAGAACCTGCAACTCCTAGAAGAAAATGTAGAGTCAACCTTGCAAAATGTAGGTGCAGTAATAACTTTCTCAATAGGACCCATTAAGCTCAGGAAATAAAGCCAAAAATTAATAAATAAGATAGCATCAAATTAAAAAGCTTCTTCACAGCAAAGGATTAAGAAAATCACAGCAAAAATTAAGAATGTGAAGACAGAACCTAAAGAATGGGAGAAAATCTTTATTAGCTACTCTTTTGACAGGATTAAAAATATCCAGATTATATAAAGAACTCAAAAATCTTAACACCAAAACAAACAAATAAACAAACCCATTAATAAGGGGCTAATAAACTAAGCAGATACTTCTCAAAAGAAGAAATAAAAATGGCCAACAAATATAGTAAGAAAATGTTCAATATTATTGGCAGTTAGGAAAATGCAAACCAACACTATACTGAGATTTCATCTCACTCCCATTAGAATGTCAGCCATCAAGAATACAAAAAACAATAAAAACTAGAGAGAATGTAGAGAAAAAGGAACCCTTTAATACTGTTGGTGGGACTGGAAATTAGTAAAACAGCTATGGAAATCAGTATGGAGTTTTCTCAAAATATTAGGAATGGAAGCACCATATGGCCCAGCCACACCGCTCCTCAGTATTTATGCTAAAGAATTAAAGTCATCATTGTAGTGATATATGCATACATGCCCATGTTTATAGATGCACAATTCACAATAGCCTGACTATGGAACTGGTCTAGGTATCTATCAGTGGATGAATGGATAAAGAACATGTGGTATATATACACAATGGAATTTTACTCAGTCATAAAACAGAATGTAATTATGTGATTTGAAGGAAAACGGATAGAACTTGAGAACACTATGTTAGGCAAACTAAGCCAAATGCAGAAAGTCAGGGTCATATGTTTTCTCTTACATATGGGAGCTAACGAGAAAATAGGATAAGAATGATGGGTGGGGGGATTTTTGAAAACTGAAGGGAGATCATTTGCATCACATCATGGAATTCTTATAGAAAGAGGAATTTTACACAAAATCCCTCACTTCGTGGCCAGGAAGTGCAAGAGAAGAAGAGGAGAATTACTGGGGTCCTACAATTCTTCAAGGGGACACCCCCATCAAGTGGAAGATATTCTATTAGGCCCCACCTCTTAAGGTTCTACCATCTCCCAATAACATCAAGCTGAAGACTAAGCCTTTAACATATAAGCCTATGGGGGACACTTAAGATCCAAACTATACCACTCAGTCTCAGGTAATCCGTCATAGCAACAGAAAACAAACTAAGACACATATAGAAAAAAGCAACAAGTCAGTGTGTGACTGAGAACCCTTAATGTTGCAGTATACCACAAAGAAGGGACAGCCAGAGTTAGAAGAAAGAAGGGATGTGTGCTGTGGATGGGTGTCAGGAGCGTGGATTGCAAAGACAAATGGCAGGGCCACGTCTGTTGCTGTTTGTTTCTGTTTCCATGGGCTGGCCCCTACCTGACCTATCAGTGAATTCACATGAGATGGGCCCTTTTGGCTTATGCCTTGAATTAGGAGATATTCCTAAACATTTGGCCTCTTTCTGTGAGTGACATGACCCTGTTCCAGGACCATCACCATGCATCAAGGCACAAAGTTATTGTTGGTGTGACGAGAAGGAAGTAAGCCCAAGGGAGAGTCATGGCATAGTAATGACACCTGGCAGCACTTACGCAGGCCACATCCTGGGCTCTAAGTGAGACACCCGTATTTTCTAATTTAATTCCCACATAAACTCAGGTTGGTCACTAATGACTATGGAGTGCACTTTTTCAAGAGGACAGTGAGAGCCAGGTCTGTAAGAGGTAAAGCAGCAAGAAGGTGGAGGGGAGTTGGCAGTTGTAGGTCTGACCCATTCTTTCAAGAAGTGTGTTCATGACCGGAAGTTGGAAGAAAGGGGGCAGGTCAAGGAGGAAGAAGGAAACTCTTTGTCATATTTGTTTCTTTTCTTTCCTTTTCTTTTCTTTCTTTTTAAATGCAGTACAATGGTGGTCTCAGAGGGGGGCATGATTCGGTTCTGGGGACAGGTATGGGATCAGGTCCCTGCAGGGAGAGGCTGGGATCTTGCCTGAAGGCTGAGGCCTGTTTTCACAGGTGAGTACTTAGAGTGGAAACATGGGCCTAGACAGGTAGAGGAGGCCACTTTCAGGACCAGATGCAGAAGGATGGGATAGGGGTCTTTAAAGATGGCATCTGGAGACTACCGGGCACTAGGAGGGAGGAATGTAGGTAAGACCTATTTTTCCTGGGGTCCTCCAAGGATGGCAAGTGCCAGCTGTCTAGGAATTGGATGCTCTGTGGCCAGTCACCTTTTGTCATGCTCTGACCTTGAGCAGAAAGCCTTCAGACCTATCCTTAGCTCAGTTGTGCTTCAGAGGACAAAAGGAAGGGGTTTACTTGATCTGCACGTGGGTGTGAGAGTTGAAGGAACAGGACCCCCCTTCACACCTGTGGTGGTGCTAGGGCTCCATCAGTCAGGGTCCTAAGAGAATGTGAAGCTCAGGCTTAGAAGATACATCAGTAGTGCGGTCTGGGACCTGATCCTTCAAAAACCAGCTCTGAGGATTGTTTCTCTTTCTTCTGAGAAGTAGCATCTTACGGAGGGGTAATAGTCGGAAGCCCTGACAATGAGGTCATTTCATAGACACATCAAGGGAAGTTGGGCTTACCGGGATGAGACTCCAGAGTTCGTCCACATGTTCCCACAGAGGAGGTGGCAGCAGCTGGCCCACCTTGCCTGTGTGTCATTGGCTCTGGGTGCCTTCACCCAGGGGTTCCAGGTCCTGATGGTCAGACTGCCCTGCTGGGGTTCCTTTTCCACCTGTGTTTGGACAGCGTGTGGGTTTCCTGGCTTCCCCTGGTCTCACTAGGTACCCACTGTTCCAGGGGGCCCATCAGTGAGCTGAACTATAGAGGGAGGACAGTTGTCCCCACAGGAGGAGGAAAGCAGCAGTCAGTCAATGCCAGGGGCATTTTCTTACTCCCAACTCTGGAAAATAAAATGCATGGGATCTTGTGACCCACGACGGACACTGAAAACAGGAAAAGTAATTTCTAGCTCTATTATTTCCAGACACTATGGCTACAAAGTGAGCACGAATGACCTTAAGCAGGTGATTTTTTTCATACCCTAAGCAGACAGTGTACAGTGCAGACAGCACCCCCTAATCTATCATCGCCCACGACTCAGGCATGGGAATGAGGGGGCTGAAGTGGAGCAGGAGTACAGTGTTTTTATTTTTTATTTTTTCTCCACTGAAAGAAAGATTTGTCCAAATGAACTCTGGGTGGAAAAGTTACAGTTGTTCTCCTGGGAGTCCCTCTGTCTCTCATTCATTCCATCCATCTGTCTGTCCATCCACCTTTTTCAAGGATTTTTCTTTCTTTCATGAAGAAACACCAGGGTCCAAGTGAAGGTGCTGGTCATTATTCCTGTGCCTGTTGACCCAGGACTCTCAATGCCCTTCACCCAGTGCCCTCGTAGGTAGAGGGTTGAACAAGGTGAAGTTCTGGTATAGTATAAAATGCAAATGGTTCTTCCTTTGCAGAGTTTCAATTAAGTGGCATCTTACAGGACCCAAAATCCGGACTATTTTATAAATGGACCCCAAGATACACATTTGGAGAGGGGGAAAAAAATGAAACAAGCAAACCAGTGTCTTTTCACGTGACATTGTTCAAAGCGGACACAGCAAATGGTTATTTAGGAGAAATTATTGTCACCGTCAGATACCAGGTAGTGTGAACACTATAGCATATATAATGTGGTCATTGAATATGCAGATTAAATAAGAGGAAAACATTATTTTATTCCCTTTACTAATGAGAAACATCATAGTGAGAGGTTGGAGACAGGAAAATTTGGGATGGGGTGGAAATAATGGATCTTTAGAAACCTGTTTGCCGGTCCTCTGGGGGTGCTGAGTAGGTTCCCCATGGCGCCAGACTTCTGTGCTGTTCTTGCTGCACCTTCCTTTCAGGTCTCTGCAGAGCAGGATCTGCAGCTGCTTAGTGCAGCCAGCCCAACAGTCGGTCCTCCATCCTTTCTGACCTTCTGTCCCCTTTAGTCGGCCCTTTAGAGATTGGTTGAAGTGCCAGGAGAGATGTTTCCAGCAGGATTTGTGTAGGAGCAAAAAGATGTGTTCCTCCAGACCATGAGGAGAGAGTAGAACCCATGAAGAAACTGCTTATGATGAGAACCCAAACCTGCCCTCCTTGCATGCAGCCATCCGTGCGTCAAGCCATCCTTCTGTCCATCATCCATCTGCCCGCCCCCACAAGGGAGAACATAAATTCCTTGACGTGGGAGATATTTAATTTTATTCATTTAGCTTGCATAGATAAAATTTATGTAAATAAAAGGCTAAAGACCAGTGTACTGTATCAAAATATTCAAATGTTTCAAAAACACTGGATCTCAAACGAAATGTTTAGTCATTGTAGAAAGTGAAATTCCACCTGCCCTGAAAATACTTTCCTGCCCACCACAGGGACCTTTCACAGAGTCCCTGGGTCACCCTTGAGCACAGCTTATAGACTGCTGTGCTTTAGTGTGAAACAAGGCCTCCATGATGTGGTGCGGGTGGGGAGGCCCGTGGGAGCTAGAGACTTAGGAGAAAGTGTCTTAGAAGAGGGGGGTATGAGATATCCCTTGAAAGGAGAGTTATATTTGACCCCATGAAGAGGAGGAGGACATACTTTTGAGCAGGGTAGAGGTCAGAGATAAGGTGAGCAAAGGTCCTGAGGCCATGGGGGTGGGTGCAAGCGTGTGTCAGGGTCCAACAAAAAAATAAATGGTTTGTTCAAGCTGAGAAATCGAGGAGACTTTTGAGAAGGGGCAATTGACAAACATGTGGGTAGGGTTTAGGAAGATGAAAGCTACTGCAGAATCTTGGGCTGGTGACAACTGTAGACCCAGAGAGGAAACTGACATAAGTTGTGTGCTTTGCTCTCTCTGGTGAGCTTCAGGGAAGAATCCGGGGAACTAAATACCCCAAACGTCATTCTCTTTCCTGCCAGTACCTCTCATTGTCTAAACCCATCTTGAAGCCAGACACCAAGGGAACCCATAAAGATCCACCTGCCAAAGTCCAGAGACTGGTGAAACAGTATGGGGAAAGGATCTGTAGGCACAAAGAGTGAATAACCAGATAGACAGCTTCTGAGTTAGGGCCAGGCTGTATCATTTAGTTATTGCCCTAATAATGTCATGTAATGAACAACGCCCAAATCCCAGGGGAAGGTATACATAAACATTAAACATTTACTCTCACAGGCCTTTGGGTTGGCGGGTCTCAGCTGAGCCTGGCTGGGTGCCTCTGCTGCAGGTCTGGAGCTTGGGCCAGCTCTGCTTCTCACTGCAGGTCTGTTCTGGCTGGGACAGCTTTGCCCATGTGTGTTTGTTCTAGGGACCAGGCTGCAGGGACAGCAGCTCCCCAGGGGAAGCTCTTCTCATGGTGAAGGCAGATGGTCGAGAGAACAAACCCAATTTCCCCCAGCACATTTCAAAGCTTTGGTTTTATCACATTTGCTAATAACTGGCCAAAGCAGATTGCATGACTGAGCCCAAGTCAAGGGGCAGGAAAGTACATTCCTCCCGTAGAGAAGCTAAATTACAAGGCAAAGGGGGTATGGGGATGTGTAATGAACCAGTAATCTGATCTGCCAAAGGCTTCACAGGAGGGTGAAGGGGAGAATATGCTGGATAAGAGGGAGACTTCCTGCCAGGTGCAGTGGCATGTGCCTACAATTAGCGGTTCAGGAGGCTGAGGCAGGAGGATTGTGAGTTCAAAGCCAGTCTCAGCAACAGCAAGGCACTAAGCAACTCAGTGAGACCCTGTCTCTAAATAAAATTCAAAATAGGGCTAGGGATGTGGCTCAGTGGTCAAGTACCCCTGTATTCAATCCCCTATAGCCCCCTCCCCCAAAAGAGGGAGATTTCCCATGGGCAACTTTGGATGGAGCAACTATTATTTCTACTTCTCTCCATTATCCATTCTTCCCTCCTTTATAGTGATACAGTTTTTAGCTTAGCATTTGGCTGTATTTCCCAACTAAACACGATATTTCCCAGCCTCCCTAGCAACTAAGTGAAGTATTTGACTAGATTCTGCCTAAAGAGATGTGAGTAGAAATGATACATGTGATTTCTGCTCTTAAAGGGGGAAGTTTCATTTCCTGACTCTTCCTTGAACCTGCAGCCACAGACTGTGGATGTGGTACTGATCCTTGCTGGACCTCAATGAGGGTCATAGTCAAGGGATGGCAGAGCAACAAGATGAGAGAGTGTGGCTCCCCTGGGCTGCTATGTATGTATAGTTAGGTTCAAGGAAAATAAGCCTGTTATTTGGGGTCTTTATTTCAGCAGTCAAACAGGTAATTAATATATGCCGCAGTCTGGCTGGGCACAATCAGGAGCCACTTGTCAAAAGAAACTAACTTTATTTTTAGAACCACACACGCCAAACAAAACAGCCTCTCAGGAAAAATCCTCAGAGCCTCAACTGCCACCACCGGCTTTCCACAAGCCTCTCTCTCCCACACAAGCCTCTTTCCACCTCCCACAATCCTCCTGCTCTTGAGGCCGATTGGCTGGGTCACGTGGGCGGAGCCAAAAAAGTCCCCCAATGAGCAGCTCCGTGGTCTGAAAGGGCAGGGAAACAGTCCAATGAGCATCACCGCAGAGGAGCCAATCAGCTAGATGTTGCTGGGGCCGAGGAGCCAATCAGCTAGATGTTGCTGGGGCCACTGTGAGCCAATCATCAGCCGGCAGCTGGAAGTTTGCTGGGGCCCCTTCGGCTGTGGCTCTCAACATCTCCCCCTCTCTGTTTAAACAACAAGCATGTGGCTTAGGGACGTGTCTGTTAGGCAGTCCAATTCAACATATGGTCCTTACCCGTCATCGGATGAACTGACCTCTAGGCGTCAGCCTCCTGTCTTAGGTTGGTACCACTGCAATTGGATCATACCCGTCACTGACTACCGGTCCAGCATACAGCCACACCTGTGGAGAGGTCTTTGTACCAGCGGGGGGGTGAGGTTCTTTGCCTCACCTCTGTTGGCCCCCAAATTTTAGCTGGACGATCATGACAAGCAGAAGGGAGGAAGATACGTGAGCTTTCAAAGCAGAACTGAGCAGAAATTCTTGTGACTTGAATTCTCCAAAGCACATACCAAAGAGTCTGACCCATAGCCTGGCACGTGATGCATGCTTGTGATCCTGGCAACTCGAGAGGCTAAGGTAGGAGGATCACAAGTTCGAGGCCAGCCTCAGCAACTTAGCAAGGCCCTGAGCAACTTAGTGAGATTGTCTCAAAATAAAAAACAAAAAGGGCTAGTGATGTGGCTCAGTGGTAAAGCACTTCTGAGTTCAACCCCCCCTCAAAAAAAAATCTTGCCTATAGAGTTCATTTCTGTGCCTACTGAGAAGGTCCAAGAACTCTAGGTAGAGGAAGGGGTGGGGCCTCACTGTCTTCCAAGAGTATGTATTTCCTTGAGGTTTCTTCCTGGCCTCATTCATTAAGGGGCACCTATGACCCCTAAGCTCGTGACAACCCCTTTGGGTTTAATCTTCCAGTTCTGATCCTGAGCCCAGGAAGCAGAAGAGTAGTGGCACTTATTCTGAACACCTGTCTCCAGGCAGAAATGTTACCAGATGGGTATAAAGAGGGGCAGGTAGGAAAGTCTCTGAGGGTTGTGTCCCTCCTGGGAAGGATCTGTGCCCTGGTGGCAAAACACAGGTGCAAGGCAGACAGTTTAAGAAAATATCAAGAGCAGGGATTTCAAATGTCTTGGGCAGAACAAGGAGGGAGAAACTGCTGTCCTGTTTTACATTCCCCTCTCTTGGGGACATTCCCCATGTGACTCCCAGGACTACACCTCAGTCCTGGCCTCTAGGAGGACCCAAGGCATTCAGACTTTGGATGATCTCAACCCCCTACCCCCACTCCAGGGAGGTTCCCCATGAAGAGTCAGCAAGAATTGAGTTTGGGTCATTGTTGGGGGTTTTTTGTTTGTTTTTGTTTTCGTCTGTGGTATTTAGGATTGAACCCAGGGATGCTCCACCACTGAGCTACATCCCTGTCCCTTCTTATTTTGAGACAGGGTCTTGCTAAGTTGCCTAGTCTAGTTTCCAGCTTGCAATACTCCTGCCTCAGCCTCCCGAGTCACTGGCATTACAGGCATGCACCACCATGCCTGGCTTGATTTGGCTATTTTTTAATTTGTCCACAACAGTGGTGTAGAAAACAAATCTAGTTGTGGTTCCCTCCAGCCAGGCAGAAGGATTTTCAAGGCACTCCCGGTGGGCAGCAGATGGTGTGCACTCGCGACCCCTTGTGGCAGCTTCGCAGAGTTGTTCTGGATCTCAGAGTGCTTAGGAGTATGGGCTGAGTCCCCTGGCAGCTAGTGAGGCAAGTCTGGGTCCAGGGGAGCTGTTTGGTCTTTGACAGGTAGCTTTCATTTCTTTCAGAAAACATTTTTAAATGAAAATGGCTTTAATCTGATACAAAAATAATACCTATACCAGTAGGATACTCAGTACAGAATATTATAAACAAGATATGGGGGACAGGGTGGCGTGGGGGGAGAAGTCAATGGTGCAGAGGCTCACTCACCCTTGTTGCTTTAGCCAATAGGCTCCGGATCTCTCTGGGGTACAGACAGACAGACTTTGATGTGCTGAATCACACTGGGTGGGGTTTGTTCCTCATTTGTGCAGTGGAAACCTCTTCCGTCAGTGAACTGGGGCACACTGTGGGGCTCCAACCATAATCCACCCCCACAGTCCTTAACCGGACAACCAGATGGTTCTTGGCTTCTCTGTATGACACTATGATGATCAGCCTTATCTGGCCATCCCTGAAGGAACATTTAACTGATCATCTCTTTGGGACAAATTCCTACAAATGGAATTGCTGGAGGAAATGTTGAAGCACAAAGCCAATCTGCCTTCTTAAAAAAGTTGTTCTCCCTTCTCAACTGTGACTGGCATGGATATACTCCATACTTCCTGGGGATTTTCTCACTTAATCCTTGGAGGGGCACATAGCATCCTTTCCACCTTTGTAGGATAGGCCACAAAGGTTTCGCAGGCCCCACAGCAGACAGGTGGCCTTGGAGGAGCCAGGTGGTCTCTCTCTCTCTCTCAAAACCACACTCTCAGAGCCATCATGCTGAACAGCCAATGAGTGTCCGTGTGTCCACAGGGCCTCAAGGTTAGCTATGTTGTTTCTGGGATTATTCCAATCTGATAAGGACAAAGTACTATCCCATCTTTATGGGTGCTCTATGATTACTGGGAAGGTTAAACTTTTGCCAGCATTTCTTGGGCATTTGTCAATTGTGGCCTGTCTCTTCTTTGCCCCATTTGCTGTGGGGACATTTGTGCTTGACTTACTAATCTACAAGAACACTCCGTAGTAGGGCTCATGTTATTATTCTGTATGTTGAAAATAGTTTTCCCAGTGAGATATACAGAAATTTTAAATATAAGTAGTCAAACTGGTTCCTTCCTATATAGTTTATATCTTTGCATAATTATCATTTCTGTTGACTCAATACATTTCAACTATTTACATGTGTTTTCCTCTGTCTATAATTTTATTTATGATTTTTAAAAACTTTCTGCATAATTATGAAATACTTCAAACATTGGTACATATAGTATCATAACATATCCATGCATCTACATGCTTGACTTTTCTTTATATTTACCTCTCCATCTAAAATGCATTTAAGGTAAGTGTGGAAGCAAGAATCCTGATTTTTCTGCTCCCCCAACCCTGCAGAATGTCTGGCCAGCTCATTGCCTTTGGAATAATGTCTTTGCCTCATTGATTTAAAATTCTACTTTTTCCATATTCTAGATTTCCATGTGTATTTAGTCAGCATAGGGTAGCATTTGTTGCTGTAACAACAAAAACCCAATTCTTGGTTGTTTAGTAAAAAAAAAAAAAAAAAGCCTTATTTCTTGAAAATGTTGCAGTTTGAGGCTGGCACGTGGCACTACTGGGGAGCAGTGACTCAGGGCTGCTTCCGTTGCTTGACTTCCCCCTCTTAGAAGGGAGAGAAACATGGAAAACTCATACCTACTCGTAAAAGCCAAGGTCTAGAAACAGCACATGTCACTTCCCTTCATATTCCTTTTGGGGGGAAGACAGTCACATGTTCACAACCTAAAGCCAGGAGGCCAAGAAATGTGCCCAGAAAGAGGAAATAGAGTGGGGAGCTTATGGCCACATCTCCACTGAGGCTACTCTTGGACAGGTGGAGTTCAGGGGGTGTGTATGAGTGTGAACTTTCTCTTTTAATCATTATTCAAGTTGGGTCTTTCTGTCATTGGTTACCCTTTCCTCTCATACTTACTGAGGACCTACTGTGTGCCCATCACCATGCTTATCCTTGAGTACCAGACGACTTGGGCTTGTTGCCAGGAGTTCCTTCAAGACTGGTTGGGAAAAGAGGAAGCACTGTTTTGGGCCACATGCTTGACTGAAAGCTCTGTGGCACAGGAGTGAGGGCAGAGCCATCTATGAAGAGCAGTAGGTGGTNCAAAATTGAAACAACACAAAATCATTATAATAGCCTCCTGAAATGTCCATACGTCCTTTCTCCCTATCTGTTCCTCAATGTGAGCGGTTTTTCTTCCATCTTACACATCTCCAGGGACAGGCAACTTAAAACAAAAGTGAAACAAAATAACAAAAGAGGAATCTTAAAATGGCTACCCATCCTCTTGCCCTGCCCTCAGGGGCGAGCAGTTCACTTACCCTCAGTCGCTCCCCGTGCGAGCCACCAAATGCCGCAGTCTGGCTGGGCACAATCAGGAGCCACTTGTCAAAAGAAACTAACTTTATTTTTAGAACCACACACGCCAAACAAAACAGCCTCTCAGGAAAAATCCTCAGAGCCTCAACTGCCACCACCGGCTTTCCACAAGCCTCTCTCTCCCACACAAGCCTCTTTCCACCTCCCACAATCCTCCTGCTCTTGAGGCCGATTGGCTGGGTCACGTGGGCGGAGCCAAAAAAGTCCCCCAATGAGCAGCTCCGTGGTCTGAAAGGGCAGGGAAACAGTCCAATGAGCATCACCGCAGAGGAGCCAATCAGCTAGATGTTGCTGGGGCCGAGGAGCCAATCAGCTAGATGTTGCTGGGGCCACTGTGAGCCAATCATCAGCCGGCAGCTGGAAGTTTGCTGGGGCCCCTTCGGCTGTGGCTCTCAACAAATATAAATTGATGGGAACCTTTACTCTGATACTTAAAGGAAGGAATAACACAGAAAAAGGTACAACTTCATTTTTTTTCCAGTATTTACTGGTCTGAGGGAGCAGAGATACTACAGTTTTAGGTTTTTTTGTTTTGTTTTTGTTTTGTGTGTGTGTGTGCCATGTCACCTTCCTCCAATATTTCAAAAGGGAAAATTCTCAGTGATATCATTGTCAAAGCAAAGTCTCCCTATGACAGCAGGCAAGTTATGCTAGAGCTTGCTCTTTCAAGAAAGAAGATAAAAGCATTCAGACTTGGGCCTGTTAAGCTCCAAAAGCTTTGCTCCATTCATTCAACTCTAATTAGACGAGAGGACGCTGAGAGGCTCAGTTACTCAAGAGTCTAGGGTAATTTCTCCATCGAGACCTCTCTGGCATCCCATGGCAGTGGAAGACAAATTGACCTTGTCTCTTTGCTCCTTGATAGTAGAGGGATTTGTCAAGTGCTCTCATTGATAGTCTGCAAATCAGGATTCCTACATCATCTCCCTGGTTCTATGAAAAAGAGAGGATACTCTTGGGGCCTTAGCTGATTTCTCAAGGCCAAGAGGACCAAAATTCAATGCAAAAAGTTCAGGCCACCAGTCAGGTCATGGTCCAAGCCTGGGAGAAAGCATGAAGAACAGAAGTGAGGTGGCTCTGGGTTCAGACCCCAGTCCTTGGGATAGTTACTTAACCCATCTGATCCACAGTTTCCTCAAGTAGGTGTTGGAGATAACACGGTCAAATTCCAACCCACAGTGGGTGCTGGTAGAACTACTACAGAGCTGGCATTTTGTCCTTGTTTATGCCATGCCTGGCCCAGCTCCATGGTAAAGCAACTGATTTTTAAGAATCTTATAACTCCCTACAGCTTCTAGCAGTGATTTAGTGGGGCACTATGAATGATAGCTCAAGAATACTGCAAGTTTGGGCATCGAATATTGGAAGCCTGGCTAAAGGACAATTCTCCATATCTGGCCCAGGAGACTTAATCAAGACCCTCTGGTTAAGCCCTTTTAATGACCTGTGTGTTTGAATTGTTAGAAGAAGCCCAGCCCTGGCTGCTGACTCCTCCCCAAATTGCACAATGATCCCTGCTTTGCAAAGTCAATACTAACAAGCCGTTGGAGGAGGTGGAGCCAGGAGTATAAGCCCAGCTGTGACTGTAGGGCTGGCCTGGAAGAGTTCATTCATAGACTCATTGACTAACAAATGCAAAGTCCAGAGGACTCCGTTGGTTCTTTAAGCCCGCTTTTCTCTGGACCTTTGCCTACCTGATGTACCTGGATGGGCTGCATATAAATTTGAACAAGGCTATGTAGGAAGAGAGGAAGAAAGGTGAGCCAGCCAGTGGAACAAATGTCAACATCTGCTTTGTGATTTAGAAAACAAATCACAATGCCATGCCATTAAGGGATTCTTCCCCAGAAAATGGAATAATTGTATGGAGAAACAGCTCATCAGAAAGAATGAAAAGTTTGCCTGTTCTTCTAAACACTGTTGAGTATGACAGAAAGAAACAAGACACCCCACCACACTACCACTCAGAGAGGGTTCTAAAGCTTCTCTCTGACTCCAGGCTGCATTTTAGTTAATCATCATCATCATCATCATCATCATCATCATCATCAGGTTTACCATCTGATTCTTTTTAATCAATCTTGCATTCACTTTGATACATACAGTCTGTCCTCAGACCATGGATTGATTGATCAACTGTGGGTCAAAATATTCAAAAGAAAGAGCTGGGCTTGTGGCTCAGTGGTAAAGCGCTTGCCCAGTATGTGTGAGGCACTGGGTTCGATTCTCAGCACTGCATATAAGTAAATGAATAAAATAAAGCCCATCAACAACTAAAAATACATATACAATTTTTACAAATATTCAAAAGAAAGAAATTGTGTCTATTTTAAATAAGTACAGATGTTTTTTCTTGTCATTGTGCTCTAAACAATACATCATAACTATTTATGTAGCATTTATATTATATTAAGTTTTATAAGTAGGGCAGAGATGATTTAAAGTATTCCGGAACATGTGCACAAGTTATGTGCAAATCCTGTACCATATAAAGGACTTAAGCATCTTTGGAGTTCAGGATCTGCAGGGGGTCTGGGAACAAATCCTCTGTGGATACTGAGGAAGGACTGCATATACTTTATGTATACAAAACCAATTGTTTGCAATATGAATTTCTTCATTTCTCTTACTTGGTTTCTCTCACTCTTCAGCCTTTAAAATCTCACAACTGACCAGCTCATTCACTGTTCTTTCTTTCTTTCTTTCTTTCTTTCTTTCTTTCTTTCTTTCTTTCTTTCTTTCTTTCTTTCTTTCTTTCTTTCTTTCTTTCTTTCTTTCTTTCTTCTCCTCCTCCTCCTCCTCCTCTGAAACTCAGGGGCACTCAACCACTGAACCACATCCTCAGCTTTATTTGTACTTCATTTAGAGTTGCTTAGCACCTTGCTGTTGCTGAAGCTGCCTTTGAACTCACAATCCTCCCATCTCCGGCATGCACCACCATGCCCAGCTAATGTTTTTCTTAATTCAGTTAATTTTTAAGTCTTTCAACTAGTCTGTAGACCATTTAATCCAGTGAAGGAGTTGACTTCTGTGTTACCCAGCGCAGTTGGTGTAAGCCTTTGACATGGAAGTGATCCTTGAACTGAGTCTTTTTCACTTTTCAGGTAAAAAGAGATAGGGAAAGAGAGTGCAGGTGGATCATGGAGGTAATACAGAGTATGGTAGATACACAGGTAGTGTAGTTTGACAGTTCAGTAGGTGGGCAAGAGAGGGTGGATTATGGATGGAAAAAGGAAGGTGCAGATGGACTTGGGAACCAGGGAGCGATGGTCCCATTGCCCCTTATGTGTGTTTACAGGCAATTGGGATCTTTCCAAAGATTTTAAGTGGGGGGCAAGAAGTCGGGTGGACTTCTATCCGGAGACATAAGAATGCAGAATTAAGCCTGGCACAATTGTGCACACCTGCAGTGCCAGCTACTTGGGAGGTTAAGGCAGGAGGATCACTTGAAGCCAGGAGTTCAAGATCAGCCTAGCAACAAAAAGATCTCTTCTCAAGAATAAACTACGCTAAGATTTCATCTCACTCCAGTCAGAATGGCAATTATCAAGAATATAAGTAAAAATAAATATTGGCAAGGATGTAGGGAAAAGATAAACTCATACATTGCTAGTGGCACTGAAAATTGGTGCAACCACTCTGGAAAGCAGTACGGAGATTTCTCAAAAACTAGGAGTGGAATCATCATTTGACCCAGCTGTTCCACTCCTCAGTCTACACCCAAAGTACTTAAAATCAGCATACTACAGTGACTCAGCCACATCAATGTTTATAGCAGCTGAATTCACAATAGCTAAGGTGCCCTTCAACAGATAAATGGATAAAGAAAATGTCGTCTATATACACAATAGACTATTACTCAGCCATAAAGAAGAGTGAAATTATGGCATTTACCAGTAAATGGATGGACCTGGAGACTATCATGCTAAGTGAATTAAGCCAGTCCCCCAAAACCAAAGATCAAATGTTTTCACTGATATGTGGAAACGAGCCTACGATAAGGGGGAGAGGGGAAGAATAGATATTTAGTAGATTAGATAAAGGGGAACAAAGGGAAGGGAGGAAAGATAAGGAAAGGCAGTGGAATAAATAAAAAATATTTCCCTTTGTATGTCCATGAATACACCATAGTGCATCCCACCATCATGTATATCCATAAGAATGAGGTCCTAGTTAGAATAAGATATATTCCATGCTTGTGTGATTCTATCAGAATAAATTCTACTGTCATGTATAACTAAAAATAACCAGTAAAAATTAATTATTTTTAAAAAAATCTTCAAAAAGGATAAAGGAGAACCTAAGATCAGATTTACTTTTTTGAAAGTGACTATGATAGAAATGTGGGCAATGGGCAAGTCCTCAACCTGAGCCCTCGTTTTCTCATTTCCAAAGCAGGGACACTAGGTTTTCAGGAAGCTTAGAAGCACTAATGTCTGTACAAATGGTGTATATACTTAGAGTTATTATTGTTATATGACGTTGAGTTATAAATGAATTCACAAGCTTATGTTTTCAAGATCAATCATCCGAGGCAAAATACATGAGCTCAGTGTCCCCTGATTCCCACGGCTGTCCACCTTCCCTCAACAGCCCTTGTTTCTAATGGGAGCAGCTATTACTATTTGTTGTCTGCTTCAGCTTAAGCCCTGACTACCACACACTGGAGGGCTAGGAACAGGAGGAGAAGAGCTGATGAATGTTGATAACCAAGGACGAGAAGGAAAGACGTTGTTTATTTTATTTTATTTTGGGGGGGGGGGCCATATTATGTTTGCATTCTTTCAAGATCCATTTAGAGAGAAATTCTTTTTTCATCTTACAATGCATGGCAAGTCAGATGCCTGAAAACCACATCATATTTCACTAAAATTCTCTTTTCCAAAAGAGCATAGTTATCAACAAATGCATAGAAACCTGGTGTATGCACAAGGGACCTCATGATGTGTGGTATTCATTTGATTTTATTCAGTGTGTTATAAAGAAGGATCCTGGTTCCTAAAGAAAGAACATTCTCAAAGCTTGGGTCTGAATCTTGTCTTCACTCCTTAGTGATAGTGTGACCCAGGAAACCATGTCACCACCCTGAGTCCCAGTGCCTGGGAAATCAGAGTGTTATACTCATAGGTCTGATGAGGCATGTGGTACAGTGCCTGATAAATACTAACCATTCAGCAAGTCACTCAGGCTGGGAGAAGACCCATTACAGCTGTGAGACTGTTTTGGAAATGATATCAGAGGGTTAGTTGATATTTTTAATTCCAACTTCTCTCTCTCTCTCTCTCTCTCTCTCTCTCTCTCTCTCTCTCTCTCTCTCTCTCTTGCTGGTGCTAGAGATCAAGCCCACAGCACCTCACACATGATTCTTGGCAAGTGCTCTACCACTGAACAGTGTACTCAACCTTCTTCTGAAAACAGACCTTAATCGACACTTGAAAATCAGGAAGAACACAAAAAAAGAGGCCTGAGTTTAGTCTCATGTCACGGGTGCCTACAATTTAAGCTCCTGAGACAACAGGTCCGGTCAGCCTGACCAGGACACTTGGGCAAAACTTCAGGATGAAGAAATGCAGAGGGGACGGTCTTTCCTGGCTGTGAAAATGGCATGAATAGTGATCACAGGCAAAGCACAGAGTTCACTAGGCTACAGGTGGTAAAGTCAAACTCTGTCTTTATTCTTTTACCATTTTATTTGGGTTAAGTGGAACACTGCTGGGAGGACTCAGGATGGGGGAGAAGGAATCTGTTGGATGGAATCTTTCCTCTGAGCACCAGCTATATTCAGTGACTCATTTCAGCACTTTTTGTATTAGGTTTTTCAAAGGCACAAGTCAAGGAGGGGAAGGAAGATGTGCTTGGAGGAAAGGTTCTTTGCAAAAGTTCAATACAGTAGCTAGAAGTTTAATTTTGCATTTCATCGTGTTTGTGCCTTGGAGTTGTGTTTTCGAAACTCGACTTCAGAAAAACAAACATTCCAGGTAGCACGTAGCTGGTTCCATCTTTTCCAGCATCCTTGCCTTTTGCTAATGGGACACCATACTCTCCCAAAAATATCAGCTCTGGTGTGGGCTCGATACCAAGTCTATTCACACTTCAGTCTTAAAACAGGGCTATCTAGGCTGCCAGATGGGGTTCTCTGCCCCTCTCCACCACCCCTGCTCCACCGGTTTGAAGACTAAGCACATCCGGGTTTGTCCACTTTCTCTAGGCTGAGCCAGGCACACATCAAAGGTAGTGACAGGTGATGGGCTCAAGGCACAGCCTCCTTGACTGAGCCATGTATGTGTTTAGCGTTGATTTATATCAGTCAGTGTATTTGCAGGATATTTATAGACACTTCAAATGATTTATTTTTCTAAGAAAATAAAATTAAATACACACATATGTTTAATTATTTATTTCAAACCACAACTGAAACAACTATTTGCCATTGGGTAGAATTAAATCTGACAAGGAATCTTAGGGGGTTTTATTAATACTATTATTGTTTTCTTTGGCTCCATATATTATATTGGTAAAATGATTTTTAAAAAGGAAAATAATTGTAAAAGAAAAATATTTTTACAAAAAATACAAAGTTTTAAAAACTTTAAATATATTCATATTGTTACTTAGAATTAGCCTATATATCTGTATGTCTGCATATTTTTCCTACATTTGGGATTTTGGAAACATAAGGTTTACAATGGATGTCTACATTCTTCCTAAGCTCAACAAGCAATGAATAATAGTCTCCCTGGTTGGAGCACTCCATACTTTGGAAGTTGTCATCTGAATAACTGTTTGGCTACTGACTGAGAAAAATCTATGTGACTCAGTTCATCTGGACACTGAAAATCAACAAATACTTTTTCCCCAAGTCCTTGGGTAATAGCAAACAAAGTGTTCAATTTTCTTCAGTAAATTGGCCTTCAGTGCTTTCTGTCCCCCAGTCTGATGGAGGTGATGAAATCAGAAAGGAGTAAGTAAACTTGGCCTTCGAGAAGCTGTCTGAAAATTTGCTCATGTTATTATATCACAGTCCATTATAATGTGGATGATAGTACTGGAGGAGAAAAATAAGGATAGACATTAGTTTTACTTAAAGAATTAAGTTAATGTGCAATTCATAAAAGGAGAAATCATTAGGAAAGATCCTAAAATGTATCATTCAACATTTACTTCTTAAAATAAATGTCTAGAAATTCCTATTCAGGTTAAGTAGAAGTTAAAACTCTTATCTTTTTTTTAATTGCAACTACAGTGAGGTCCCTAATAAAATCAAGAAAGCAGTAAAATTACCCTCTTGAAATTTATAAGATCAATACAACAAAGAAAAGATAGAGTCACCTGAGATTTAATGGCTCTCGGGTCAGCAATAATGTACAAACTCAGGCTCTGCTAAACTATGGAACCAGCCTAAGTGTCCATCAACAGATGAATGGATAAAGAAAATGTGGTATATATGCAAAACTGAGTTCCATTCAGCCATAAAGAAGAATGAAATTATGTTATTTGCAGGAAATTAGAGAACATTATGTTAAGTGAAATAATCCAAATTCAGAAGTTCAGGGGTTGTATGTTTTCTTTTAAATGTGGAAACTGGAGAGAAAAAAAGGAAAAACAGGTGAGAAGGATCACATGAAATTTGAAGGGAAATCAGTAGAATAGAGGAAAGGGACCAGCGGAAGAGAAGAGGAAAAGAAAAGGGAACTACGAGGGAATGACATCGGCCAAATTATATTGCTATATTTTGTGCATGTGTATATACGTAATAAGAAATCCCCTTACAACTATAATGCATCAATACTATACTATGGGGGGAAAAACCCTGGCTCTGCCATTAGCTGATTGTCTGATATTGGGCTAATTAGCGATCCCTTGGTCATCTCAGAGTTTCATTTTTAAGTTGTGTGGATTAGCATAGATCTTGTGCTTTACCGGGAATTGAATAACAAATAGACAGACCATAACTTGTTTATCAGATAAATAGATCAATAATGTCAATCAGAAGAATATTAAATAAACATTGTTAGTGTCCCAGTCTAAGCACTATGGAGAGAAGGAAGACTTAACGTTTAGTTTCCAGGATTCTGGCTTTTAGTTTAGAGAGAGATGCAGAGACCTTCAAGTATTCAAAGCCTATTGCCAAATGTAATCTACTATAAGATTCTTCCTGGCATCTTACACACTTTTTAAATATTTCCCTGTCTTGAGCATAAGCTAGCAGAACCATGAAAATATGCCTCAGAAAGGTGTTCCTACAACAGTAAGAAGCTATTGATGTGGACACCCTAATGGGATAGAGTATACCGAACACTCATTTTTAAATCCTAATCCTTGGATGGAAATGTCTCATTATGAACTGACATAAGTGGCATTCCAGAATCTATCTTAGGCTCATGCTCTTTTTCTTCAGTATGAGTTAATTTCGTAAGGTCTAGGTGTGACAAGATGGATCTTTGCACTCTCCAAATGGACCACATCTCACAGTGTAGTGAGGATTGCCACTGTGAGTCCTGCTGATGTCAACCGGCTTTCCTTTATGTGACACAACCACTTCTGGGTTTTCTTTTTATGTCTGCCTGCCTACCTCAGGAGACTTGGGCATGGCCAATCTGAGATAATAAATGCTTTACAAACCATGAAGTGCCATGCAAAGGCTAGTGATATTGCTGTGGGACAAGGTCTGGGAATATGGTAATGAAGAGCCTAGGTGCAGGTGGTAGTGAATGTCTGTCACCAAAATGCACAGTGCTCCTGAGCACGACATTTATAATAAGGTATTTCTTATGTGGCAGAATTCCCATTATGGAAGGTCTACAGTTTGACTTTTCTTTAGCTCTGTTGATTAGACAAGAGCATGGTGCATACCGTGGCCTGGTGGAATCCTGGACCCTCCAAAAACCCCATCCAGAATGCTGGTTGCCACACAATCATTACGAATAGCCGTAGGTAGAATTGTACTCTTATGGGACACGACCCCTTTCTCTGGCAATCATGTGGTGGTTTAGTAGGATTATTTATGAACACTGGTTGGTTTCCTCTGATTATCCCTTGTTCAATGGTGGCTCCTAATAGGGATCCAAGGTGAAGTTAGATTCTCCTTCATTAATGGAATACTCATGGGGCCACCAGTACTGGTAGTCTCTCTGATTCCTGAAACTTTGGTGTCTACCCTAATACCTTGAGACAATTGGGTTTACAAAGTAGGATGTCCTTCTGCTATTTGTCATACAGCATTTAGCCCTAGAAAGCCCAGGAGGAGCTGAAAAGCATACCTGCAGGCAGGAAGAATTAGTGCAGAAATTCAGAATTCCTGGGCGTATAACCTTGAGGAAAATTAGAATGAAATTAGAGTCAGTTATGGCACCACATACTGCAGGGATCAGAAGCTGAGGGAGGGAGACGGAAATGAAAAAGGAGCCTACTCTAGAGAGTGGACGGGGCGACTCGTGTAGGTCCACAATGTGCTTACTACCTTCCAGCTCAGTCTGAGCGCAGGTGGAGATTATGGATGAAAAGAATGATGAGGAGAATACTTCTATTGATCAGGTGTGAGTGAATGTGTGTGTGTTTATGTGTATATGTATATGTGTACATACACACACACACACACACACATATCTGCCGTGCCAGACACTGCTAGGCACTGCAAATACAAAGATAAACAGAACCAACCAAGAACCAAACAATCCTGCCTTCCTGAGTGCAGTAGGGGAGAAACAGGCATTAATCAAATTAATTACAAATGGCTGTGTAGCAGCATGGTGATGATCGTGTGGATAGAGAGGCGTGAGTGTGTGTGTGTGTGTGTGTGTGTGTGTGTGTGTGTGTGTATGAAGGTTTATCACAGGGATTTAACCTAGTCATGGGAGATCTTTCTAAAAGTAATGATGGAATTCCTACACCTGTATGTAGGGGCTAACAGGGCAGAGTGAAATGTCTCTTCCTGTATAATCCTTCTAATTAGCATTCACTTGATCAAACAACCTCTTAATTGAGCTAAACCCGATACACAGGTATCCATCCTCTGGGGTAAAATTGAGCAAGAGGGAATGGGAATGGGTGACGGGTGATTATTGAGATCAGAGAATGGGTGGGCCAACAGGTAAATGTGTTTATTCTCCAAGACGGCCAAGGTGTTTATCCTGGTGCAACATCCCAGAGGACTGAGGCTCTAATTTGTGATGCATTTTTTTTTAACCTTAACACCAGCAGCATAACCTACATCATAATGCGGCTTCTTGTTGATGCTCCCATGCTCACAACTCACAGACGATTTCTGAAGCACTTCATTACATGGAGACAAATTCTAAATCCTTTAATTCCTTTTTCCTCTCCTTGAAGTCTTGAGCTCTGTAGGTCACTCCTACTTTTCCAGGTCTTTTGGCTGGCAGGGTAGTTGAATTAAATTGGGTTAAGGCTCCTTATTGTGCAGGCCAAGAACAGCCTCCCCAACTGCCACCCACACAAACTTTAAATAATTCTAGAAGAATTGTTACCATTAGTAGTGCTTAAAGCCCACGTCATTAACCCAAAACCAGGCATCTTATAGAAATTTTGATTTGCAACATAACTTCATGTATAGAAGTTTCTACCTGAATTAAATGATTTTTATCCACGATTCTGCAATCTGATTCATAAGAAGACACATGGGGAAAGATGATGTCATACAACAGGCTTCTTTATGGCAAGCTATTCCCTAGCTGTCTGAGGTAACTGGAAAATTCAAGGCTGGTCCCTTGGGTGCATATAATTCATCCACCAAGTTTGAGAGAAGTCTGAGACTTTTTTCCCCACATGGTATTTGGTTAAATAAGAAATGTTGGAGTTTGAAAGAAGGGACGTCTTATGAAAACAGACTAAGTAGATCCAAACTAAAAAGTCTACCAAATAAATCTAAATTCATTCAACAGAACATTTAGTCTCTACTATGTGCCAAGAACTGTCCTACAAGGGGACAACAGAGTAGTTACCAAGTCCCTGCTCCCACTGAGTTTACAGTCTGGTATGAAAGGACAGAGCATAAGCAGAATACATATGTCAGAAGTGATGGAGCCTCTTCAGGGTAATATGGAATCCTGGGGTATGACGTTGCTACTTTACATGGGGTAGTGAGGGACCTCACTAATAGGATGATAGTTGACATTAAAACAGAAACCTGAAGAAATAAGGGAATGAATCATTAAGGTAACTGTGAGAAGAGAATTTCACATGGAGGGGCAGTGATTTTTAGGCCCCAAGGCAGAGGGTGCTTGGAGTTTCAGGAGCAGCAGGCAGGCCAGTTTGGTTAGACTAGAGTGATGGAGGGGAATGGGCAGGAGATGAAAGAAGAGCAGGATACAGATCTCACTGCTGACGTGAAGCACATATGCTGGCTGTTGTTCCAAGTAAGATGGGAGACCACTGGAGGATGTGGAGCACACAATGACATGCTCTGACATGTTTTGAAAGGATCAGTCTGAATATTGGGTCGAGAGTATAATGTAAGGGAGTAATGGGTGGAAACAGACCAGTTAGAAGAAAATGGTAAGAATTCAGGTTAAGACATCTTGGTATCTCAGACCAGGATGGTAGCAATGGAGGTGAAAAGCACAGTCAGTAGATATATTTTGAAGGAAGGGCTGACAGGATTTGCCCGAGAATTGGATGTGGTATATGACAGAGACACAAAGCACATCTCCAAGGCTATTGGCTCTACACCTCTAAGAGTGGACTTGTGCTTTTAAAGGGATGTAGAAGATTGTGGGAGAAGTGATTTGGTGGTGGTGAGCAAAGGGAAAGTAAGAATTGAAAACTGCAAATCTGTTTTGGACATCTTAAATTTGAGGTGCCTATTATACATACAAGGGGAGAGGTTAAGGAAGCTATTGGACACCGTCCTATACAGAGATTGGACCAGGAGATAAATTTGGAAGTCAGTATATAAATGGTATTTAAAATCCTGATAGGATGAGATCATCTAGGGAGCAGAGGAAAGACAGAGATGCAAGCACTGTTCCTTGGTTCTCTCCTATATGTAGAGAACAGCAAGATTAGAAGGATCTAGCAAAGGACACTGAGCAGGAATAGACAATGAGATAGGAGAATCAAGAAGAGTCATGCCACATAAAACAAGGGAAGACAATGTTTCATGGAGGGGAAAGTGACCGGCTATGATAATTGCTACTGATAGATCAAAAAGGAGAAAGATTGACAATTCCCTCGGATTCTGTCACATGGATATTATTCTTGACATTGAAAAGAGCTAGTTCAGTGGAGCGTTCTGAGGGTTAAAAACTGACTGGATTCAATCTAAGAGAGAATGGAAGGGAGGTAGAGATAACAAATCTCAATGCTACTGAGGTCTGGGGAGTTGAGAAATAGATTGCTAAACGGGCAAGTTATTATAGACCGAATCGTGGTTCCTTCAAAATTGCTAGGTGAAGCCCTAATCCCTAACAGAACAGGATTTGGAAATAGGGCTTTTACAAAGGTAATCAAGGTTAAATGGGGCCTTAATCCAGGAGGGCTGGTCGGTGTCCTTATGAGAAGAGGAAGAAATACCAGGAGCATAAGCACACAGGGGAAAGGCCAAGAGAGGATCAGCAAGAAGGCTGCCAACTACAAACCATGGATAGAGGACTCACCAGAAACCAACCCTGCTAATGCCTTGATCTCGGACTTGGAGACTCCAGAACTATTGCTTAAGCCAAGGCACTGTTACAGCCGTGGTGGACTAATACAAAAATCAAGAGAAATCTGTGTCAACATGAGGAAATCTTTTAGCATGTTTCCTAAAATGAGAAATGCCATCGAGGGGAAAGCCACTGGAGTGACGTTCCTGGGTAGTAGTGATGGCATGGGATCTAGGACACAGTGCAGAAGTTGGCTTTTGATAGGAATACAGGTAGATTCATAGGTGTGGTGGGAGAGTCAGGAAATCCTCTTCTGAACCCTTTTATTTTCTTGGTGAAACAGGAAGCAAGGTCTTAAGTGGAGAGGAGAGAGATGGAGTAGAAATTGGAGTTTGAAGAGAAAGAAAGTATGAAACAATCATCTAGGAGAGTGGGACAAGTGCAGGAACTAAGGAGATGTTGTCAACACACCAGACAATGCTAAGAGCCCATTAAAATGAGTGGTCATAAGTTTAAAGTGGGACTAGTCATCATGTTTTAGTGGTTTTCTGCAGAATCATTCAGAGGGTTAAGTGAAAAGCTGGATCCGATGTGGGTTGCAGTTCTGCCAGGCAAGATAACAAGGGACAGTCTGTGCAAGAGCAATTGTAATGATGGTCTAAGCTGAGAAAGATGCAGGGGAGGACATGAGGACATGAGGGGATGAGAGGAATAGCAAGAAAGTGGTAGAATCACTGCATCGTGGGTTCCAGGGAAAGAAGAATAAGTAGTCAGGTTATCACAGTGGGCAAGTAAGAAGACGGGAGGTCGTGGGAGAACGTCTGAAATTGAGACTACGCAGAGGGTGCGGGTGGAATCAAGGAATGATTATAAGGCTCAGGTAGGCTAAGTGGAAATGGCCTCACAACCCCAAGGTCTATGTGGCTACTGAATTACCCTGAGATTGATGAGGAACTGTACTGGGGTGACAGCGAGCTTAGCTTGACACTATAATCAAGAAATGAGGGCGAATGATCAGTTTTAGAAAACAAGTGGGATATGGTCTAGAAGAGGTTTTTCAAGCACTACTGACATTTTGGACTGGGTAATTCCTTGTCTGGGGAAGCTGTCCTGAACACTGTAAAAGGCTCACTCAGCAGCATCCCTGACCTGTACCCACTCGATGTTGCTGGTACCTGCCCCAGTAGTGGCAACCAAACTTTCTCTGAGACTTTGCCAGATATCTTCTGGGGCGCAGAGTCACTCCTGGTTGAGAATCACTGATCTTAAAAGCAGCAATGACAAACTAAAAAAGACCCTTACCTGACCCTTGGCCCACGGTTATCAGGAGTAAGGGAGAAACCATTGCTAACAATCTGAGAGGGTGATGGGCAACAGCATCTTCTGGGAAGACCAGATTTGGGTTAAGGAGGCTGATGGGAATGTTTCCAGAAGAAGATGAGACTAGAGAGAACATGTTAGTGTTTATGTCAGCCTCAAGAAGGAAATACACCCCAGAAGATCTGACAGTCACCACCATCTAATGACTTCGCTTGCTTTGCCTGACCCAATTCACCGGTCAAATGAGTCACCCACTACTTAAGGAAACTTACAATGCAGATTTCAATAATTTTATTTAATATATGCTGAGTTTGTTGCTATAGAAGAAATCGAGAGTCCCTGCAGAACACACAAAATATATACAGAAAAGTCCTTGGCAGGGCTGAGGCACCAGTGCTATTTCCTCTCCCCAAAATTCTCTAGCAGCTAATAAGGCACCTTATAAGAATCAAAACTTTCAGTTAAGTTTCCAGGCATATATACACAATCAAAGATTATTCTCTAAAAATCAAAATGATGTGAAGTGGGTGACAGCATCTAGGTCACCTGGCATCAACAGAACTGCAATAGACATGTGAGATGTATTTCAACACCCTTTTATTAATGTTCTACTTGTATACCCTACACCAAAGAGCTATCCTTCAGGCTTTGGGGAGGCAGGGAGTGACATGGTTCAGAGAGGGAGGAGGGAGACACCTGCCCAAACAGCAAGGTCACATTATAATGGTTACAAAATATGTACCAGTAAATCCACTGAAAGTGTCCTAAAGAACCCAGTGGATAAGATGGGGGAGGGGGCAGTTATATTCCAAGGGAAATATCTAAATAACACAGCTCAGGGAAAAATTAAAAAGGTTATAATATATCAGAAAGTAAGGAGCTAAATTATCCCCCACCCCGTGATTTCTAAGTTCCAAGGGCATAGATTCTTCCATACCTGTACAAAAGAGAAAGAACACACACCAACCTACCTTAAAGAGAAACACAGTCAACCATCCACAAGTACAATCAGTGAGTAACTCACAAATAAGCACTTGAACTATAAAATAAGATAAGGCACTTTGTTTTTAATTTTATCAGTCTCTTCAGAATTAATCGAGCTTTGGAATCCTCTAGAAATCTGAGATCCAGCTGTCTGGGGTTTTACCAGGCCAAACTCGTCCAGGAAGCATCAGAGTGCCACAGTCCTGAGTAGACTCGTCGAGGTGCTCTGCCCACCTATGTATGTGCACTCAGACTTCTCAGTCAACTTCCCACAGCAAGACCAGTGTGGACGACCAGGATGGCCTTTGTGCCCATGGCCACAGCCTAGGTACCCACCTGCATAGTACAAAGAGGAGAGGAAAAACAAACCCTGAGAGTGGAGTCCAGGTACCACGGAAATTGAACCTCCTGGCAACCGTGGACATTCCCTAAGAAAACCCCCATGAGAGGAACAAGCTATCTGACCCTCCATGGTAGGAGGGTTCTCAAGACTCATCACAGCAAATCCATGAAAGTCAACAAAGCTCTCCCAACAGTGTTTAAATGCACCAACTGAAGGAGATGAACTAGTTTGGCCTTTAACTGCAAAGTGAAAGGATTTGAATTTCAATTGTAAAATGAAATGAAAAAGAAGGGTAGATTAAAGGAAATGAAAAGGGAGGCAGGTACTGGAGTGGTTATAAAGGAAGGGTACAAAAGCCCATTTTATGGCCCACCATTAGAATAAGGACATGATAGAGCAATTTAAAAAAATAATTCCATCTATTGCCTGCGATCTCCCTACCACCAACAAAAGAGCCAGACCTGGTTTAACTGATCTAATCATCCACTCCCCAATCATTGCCTCATTTGGAATTTCTTTAAGGTTTTAAAAGGGGTAAGATGGGTCTATCTTTCTCAAATTGCTCAGCCTCTTGGAAAGGGTATAGACTGAAATTGAAAATCCCAGAGAAGCATGGGATTGCAGGATTGGTGAACTGTATCAAAACCAAACAGAACTCAGAACTTTCAATCTGCAATATCAGCTCAGAATATAGAAGCCAGATTAAGTGGAACTTCTACTGTGTCTGCACACAAAACAGATTATGCTTCCTAGAAACAAAGCCTCAGTCCCAGCATCCCGACCTAGTGGCTATGTGGCAGTGCGGTGGGGTGGGGGATGTCACTTGATCCCTACTTCTGGAAGATAGTCCCAAGGGTAATGAATGGTGCTCCTCCTTACCAGGCATGGTGCCTCCACAGGCACAGCGCGCGTTCTTCTGGCCTCCACTAGAGCAGAAGGTGCAGCAGTGAAACACACCCAGGTGTGGGCGCCGCTTTCTTCTCACAGTCACAGTGAATGGTGAGCCCTTCCGTGTTCAGGCCAAGAGCAAAGAACAGCACCTTATGAGTCAACAGGGTGTGCTGGGCATTGCTATGTGCTAAACAGTCTAGCCAAGGAGCCCGCCTTTGGAGGGACGAGGACAGCAGTAGAGAAACAGAAGAGAAGACAAGAACTCTGCTCAGCTGGGTGGGGGGGTAGACACAAATGCAGTAAAATTGGAATCAAGGAGCCTTGCAGCCTTCGGTCATACTTCTCACCATAGAAACTGCTTGACAGCCCCCCTTGGACACTGAGTGGGATCCCACAGAGTCAGTTCTGTTCTCAGTGACATCTGAATTAGATAGGGCTTGTTCTGGTAAGATGGCAGAAACGCAGAAGCCCATATCCTAATCAGGCTAAGCTTTTTCACAAGGAGTTCTGCCTCCCATGTGTGAAATGAAAGTGCGTAGACCACCTGATATGTCAATCATCTTGACTTGTGCTTTTATGGGACTGCCTTTGGTCTTTAGGATGCTTAGTCTTAATTCTTAAGTAATCTCAGGGGTAATTTGTAGAATTTTGCAACCACAAGGCTGGGACCTCCTGTGGCTCTATCTCCAGTTTCTCACCCACATGCTTTCTCCCCTTACATAGTGGGCTACCCTCTTTCCTCCTGTTCCTCCATCCTGGACACAACACATCTGTTTGCCCATCCACCTATCATGGGACTGTGAATGCATGGAAGGGAGAAAGGTTAAACCTCTGCAGTTAATAATTCTCCAGTAACTCTCCCACTCTCTTTAAGGATAACTTTCATTTTCTAATTTCTATCTACGTTAAACAAAAACAAAAATGTTTAATGAGTGTTGCACTTTGTCTATTCATATGTGAGAACCACATAGTCTGAGAAAGCACCAAGTAAAATGCCTGGAATCTTAGAAGCCTTTCCAATATTATATCCCCCCCCCCCTCATTTTAAAGGAGGGCCATGGACTGAAACCTCTCAAACTGTGAGCCAAAATATCTTTCCTTCTTTTAAGTTGATTATCTCAGGTATTTTGTTACAGAAAGCTAACACACATTCATTTAAAAAACACAAACCAGGCATTGAAGAAATAGGTTCAAAATCTGATTTTTGCTTCAGAGCTACTGCATAGTGTGGCAAGTTTGGTCTTACTCTAATTGGACAATGATCTCCATACTTGAGTGATTTTGAAGAAAACAGAAGTAATGCATAAAAACACTGAAACTTTTGTGACATACTGTGAGTAGGTAAGCAATAAATGGCTGTTGAATGAGTCTACCTAGTATACAAACTACTAGCCTAAGAGATCGTGATACTGCATAGTATTCTAGTATTCCCAGTAATGTTGTTTTCTGGTTGATGGGAATTTCTGACTACTCCAGTGTTAGCAGATGTAAACAAGAGAAGATCTGCGGGACATGGATTACCCAGTTTTAAAATACTTCACAAACCAGAAAGTATCATAGTTATTTGTGGAGGTGGCATAGTAACCATGGTAACAGATAAGCATATATGTAAAACACAGTAGAGAATTACATGGGCAGATGGTTAGGCAGATGGATGATGGTCAGTTGAGAGGAGGGGGTATAACCCTACCAATTATGTCCCAGTCAGTCTGCATCTGGTCAGTTTGCACAACTCTGGAAAATACTGAGCTAGACTACATTCTGTCTGCTGATAGATTGCCCCGTGTTTGGGGCATCTTCCCCAAATTAAGAATTCCAACAAACTGACTAAAAGAATGATAAAATATAAGCAGAACTGCCAGGAGGGGAAATAGGGATAAAGAGTTCTTATGATCACTAGAATCCTCTAGTAAGAATAAGAGTGGCAAAATCTAGGCTTTTTCTACAGTGAGGAGATGGGGGGAAATAAGAAGAGAATCTTACTCAATCTTTATGCAGTTGATCTTATGATATGTCACCAGATCCCAAAATAACAGAACCAGGGAAGCAGGATAAAAGGAGCCAGGGCCAGCATGTGCTGGGGGGGGGTCTTACTTACCTGCACATGCTGCTTTTTGATGCAGACCCACACGGTGTAGAGTCCAGGTTCCTTGGGGGTATAGGAAACGCAGTATGTTCCATCCTTGTTATCTTGGACCATTGTCCTGACTGGACTAAATGGAGACAAGAATTAAAAAATCCTACTCCCTCTCACAAACCTGCTTCAGCTGCCTACCATTTTAGGATGTGAACTCTTACATCATTTCACTTGATAGTAATTTTAAATGTCCCCCAAAGGGGGTGTTTCTTCCACTTGTCTCAGAGGTTAACTTTCAGTCCTTTCTCTATTCTCCAATTCCAGAAAGATATAAATATGCTTATGGCATAACTTAGTAGCAAAGGTAGGTTAAATTTTAGAAAGGGTAAAATTCAGTCCAATCTGTAAAAAGTTCAGTCTATTCCAAAGCTGAGAAGAAGATAATCTAAGGGGCAGACTAAATCTTTGAGAGAATATTGGATATAGGAAAACAATCTACAAAAGAAAACAGATTATAACTGATTATAACATGTTTTTTTCATAAAGATAACATGGACTACTACACTTACATCTCCAATAACTCAAAGGACCTCATGTTTCCAGTTTCCTCACTGCTTATTACCCACGACACCTAACTGCACAACACAAACCTGTCTTTCTTATCTTTAGGGAGAACTGCAACATGGACATTGTCTCCTCCCCTGCCCATGCTCTCTCCTGTTGCATCTTTACAAAGTACGGTGAAAGAGGCTGTTTGTTTTTCCCGAGCTCTGTGGAGATCTGCAAAAAATAAACACTCAGTGCTCACCTCAAAGGCAAACCATAGTGACCACATCCCCAGGTAAGATACCATCTAGCTTTTTCTTTTCAGAACAAAGGTTGTGCTTCCTGCCTATTGTAACCACCCTGGTTCTCTTTCTTTTCTCTTTCCCTTCTGCCTTCTGAGTATTTCTCTTGGGAATTCCTCCTGGGAGGTTGGCTCTTGAGTTGTAGAGGTTCCTGAACTTTATCTTCACTTCTTAAGGAAGCTTTGAAAAGACTCAGGATGGATCTAGGTACTGGGAGAAGGAAATCTCTAGATCTGTGAGAGGTCAGTCACTGCAAAACCACACTCTCTGAGCTCTGGATCCTGCTGGAATAGGCAGGGGATACAGCTGACCAATTTGGACCCTCTGTGTTGTGAGATCATCTGCAACACAACAGCTTGTGTCAAGCTGTGGGGGGGGGGTATCAAATGCTAGAGCCTTCAGCCCAGCATCCAGATGAACCAGGTCTCCTAGCCCAGGCTTCATAACTAATAGGAGGTCTATGGAGAGGCTCATGAAGGGTCTAAAAATCTCCTCAAAGTATATGCCCTAGTTTCATTGGTGTTTCTGGGGGAATAGATCATTCTTAAAGGTATCTGTGACTTCCAAAGTTATGAATTCCTTGCCAGAGTCAGGATGATTCTTGAACTCAATTTTCCCATCAGGACTGATCTATGAAATATATATTTGACTAATCTACTTATTTTAGAAATACAACACAGGGCAAAAGAAACCATTTATTTCCCTGATGAATGAAACACCTATACTTTTTGGTAGGGGGTGGTGACCAGGGATTGAACTCAGGAGCACTTGACCACTGAGCCACATTCCCAGCCCTATTTTGTGTTTTATTTCGAGACAGGGTCTCACTGAGTTGCTTAGCACCTTTCTCTTATGCTCAGGCTGCCTCTGAACTTGTGATCCTCCTGCCTCAGCCTCCAAAAGCTGCTGGGATAACAGGTGTGCACCACCACGCCCAGTACCTATCATATTCTTTTACATATCAATGATATAAGGTTTACATGTCCCAAGAATGGGCATGGAAGAAAGGAAAACATAATGTCAGTCTTCCTCATTTCTCTCTAACCTCCTATAGAGCATGATGCAGGCAGCTGAGGCTTGCCACACTGAGCTGGCAGACCTCATCCTGCCCTTGTCATTGCCCTTATTTATCTCTGCAGGCACTGTCCCGATTCTAGCCTCTGATGGAAACAAAGCATGATCCCTGGGTTTCTGGAAGTTACTACTTGTCTGAAGTGGAACAGGGTGAAGTCTCACACCTGTATTAAATGTCAACAGCACTCTGACCAGAACAAATCAGAAAGAAAGGGGCAAGACAGCAGATCACTGTCTTTAACCAATTTATCTCTTTTCCAGTTGAACAAGCCCCAGTTCTTGAAACACCATGTCCCTGTCCACTGCCCTCTCAATGCCCATGACAAATGCCTTCCTACCTTCTCCTTGAAGGACACATTTGGCTGGATCCACCTCTTTGGTGTTAATGGCCCCATACACTTCATAGCCATGGCACTGGCCCGCCTTCTCCTGAGGAGAGAAGCTTATGTGATCGTTTACTCCAGGGTGGGTGTTATATTCCACCTTGTTCAGCTTCCTGAGCCGTTCCACCACCACCCCCTTGGTGATGAGGATTTCCAAATCTGAGCCGCTGGCCAGCAAGTGCTCCGTGAACTCCACTCCAGTCCGCATGTCGGCCAGCAGCTGTTCCAGCTGTGCTTTCTGCAGCTGCAGGGAGTTTTCCTTCTGGACCCGTATGTCTTCCAGTTGCTTCAGCATCTTGTTCCGGTGCTCCTCAATGGCCTTGATATAGCCCTCAGAGAACTTTTGCACATCGGCAGCCACTGCCTCCACTCGCTTCTGGAGAGCACTGTTCACCCTTTTGATCTGAGCCAGGGCTTCCTCCAGGGCCTCCACACGGGGCTGGGTGCCCCTGAGGAGCTCCCGCACTGAGTCCCCATGCTTGTGGATGACATTGCTGGTGAAGTCATAGGGGTGCTCCCGGTGCTCCCCCACCACACAATCACGGCACACAGGCCGGTCACAGAATTCACAGAACAGTCTCAGCTCCTCTGCAGGGTGAATAGGACACAGGATAGGCTTTCCAACCCGACTGTAGCCTTTCAGATCTTTGAGGTCCACCATGGTGTGATAACTGGTTTTCTTCTGTCGCCTGGGAACAAGCCGGTAGGAACAGGATATTAGGAAATGATTCCAAGGTGGAACACAGTTTGGCAGAAGTTTTAGGAGAACAGGCTCTGAAAAATAAATCTGAGTTCCATTCCTTGTTCTAACCCCTAACTGCATGATCCTCTCTGATTCATTACTTGTCGGTACAGTAGGACCAATACCTACCTAAAATGGCTGTTATTCCAGAACAAAATAGGAGTGCTCTTGGGCTTTGGCTTGGGACATTTTTTTGCAAATGGTTGTAAGGCCAAGATGACATCCTAAAACTTTCCCCAATAATTTGATGAATTTGGACAAAAAGTCACGGCCTGCTTCTACAGCAAGCTAGAGATGAATACTATGAAAACCAGCACCAAGCTACATAAACTGCCCAATGGCATAGCAATTAAAAAGCTAGCTAGCTGGACAAGGTGGTGCACACCTATAATTTAGGCAACTTGGGAGGCGGACACAGGAGGATTCCAAGTTCAATGTGAGTCTGGGCAACTTAGCAAGACCTTGCCTCAAAATTAAAAATAAAAAGGTCAGTGGTAAAAACAAAGAAAAAGTTAAAAGCAGTAGCTGGCCCTGACAAAAACTTTTATCTGGCTTTCACCTAAAGCATTTTCTTTGACCAATACCTACATCACCCACCATCAGCAGTCTAGAATGTCCTTTAAGAGTCATCAACATTATTAAAAAGTGAAATCAATGGTTAGAAAACAAAATCAAAGCTTTCTTTTAATTCCCCTTTTTTTGTAGCCCTCCAGAGATTCAGGGAAATCCCTAGGAAACCTCGGTACTGCTCAGAGTTTCCCTATTAGCATTATGTTAACTTGAAGCTTAAGTGCCTATCCTGGCACCAGAAGAGTAGTTGCATAGAAATAGGGTCAGCTGTTTGGCTGGCAGCAATACAGTCACAGGGATTGTCATATAATTACCAGATAAAAACAGAAAGAGTGAAGACTACTAATTTGCTCTGTTGGTGAGGCCAGAAAACAAATGGAAGTCAGAACTTAAGAACTATTTTAGGCTAATCCTAAAAGCTTGGTCATTTTATATTTGGACATCCTAGAGTGGAGTAGGGTAGGGTATCAAGGGAAAAATGAATGATCTATCTGACAAACTGTTCACAAAGTGTGATAGAAGACATAATTGGCACCCCAAATAATATCTACTTCTCCAAGCTACAGAGTAACTCGATGGCATAAGGCTGAACTGAGGTCTAGATGATCAGCTCCTATCCTAAGATGGCATTTGTTAAAACACACACACACATACACACACACACACACACACGCACAGAATAGTCAAAAGATCTGGATTTAAGACTTGATTCTATTACCCATTTACTTACCAGATGTGGGACCTTGGCAAATTCCTTCAATTAATAAATGATGATGAAAATAGTGCTGCCTTTCTATAAGAGTTGCAATGATCATATGAGATCAAGGGCAGAATCTATGCTATTATACTATCCTACCATTTCTCCAGCACCTACTACACTTATGCACTACACAAATGACTGATGATGAAAGGAAACTGAATGCGCTTTGAAAAGGACTATGCAAACCTTCACTGTTATTACTACAAGTATTATTCTAAGCTGATGGGGTTAACTACTGTGCTAGAGTGTTTGCTATTGCATTGTGAATTAGTCTTTGATCTTTGATGGTATTAGAGAAAGTTTTCCTTTTAAATTACACACCAAATATTTCTTTTCTCTTTTTGGGGAGGGGAGGGTAACCAGGGATTGAACCTAGGGGCACTTAATCATTGAGCCACATCCCCAGCCCTTTTTTTGTATTTTATTTAGAGACGGGGCCTCACTAAGCTGCTGAGGCTAGCTTTGAACTCACAATCTTCCGGCCTCAGCTTCCTGAGCCACTGGGATTACAGGTGTGTGCCGATGCACCCAGCCAAGATTTCTGTCTTAACACCACTTTGTACTCCACTCTTAAGTCACACAGGTTGCGTATCCCATCTTTACCTATGAGCTTGGCAGCAGAATTGGCAGAGATTGGATTTGCAGGTCTGACACCTCTTCTCCACTTCCCTGTCATTGCACAGGTCACACACCAGGCCCTGGCCTTCCCCATGCAGATTCTCCAGCATGACATCATTCATGGCCAGGTGGTCTAAGGTTAAAGCCTTCACTCCACCTATGGGCAGGTCCACCTGGGCATCACATACAGGGCAGAGGATGCCAATCTGCGACTGCTGATTTCGTGGCTTGAGTTCCTGGAATATGGACCCCTCAGAGCTTGTGTCAGAGTCTCCCCCTCGCATGTCCACTACTGAGAAGGGTTCCAGCTGCTCCAGACATGTGGTGCAAACCGTGTGCAAACAAGGCAAGAGCCTGGGGGCTTTGAAAAGCCCCATGCACAAAGGGCAGCGAGTCTTGCCTGAGTTCCCAGGTGCTGTCCCACTGGGGAGTTTGTGCACAAAGCCCAAAAGTGGCTTCTTGCTTTCTGACATATTCCCAAGGTTTGTGCCCAGTATCAGAAAAGACCCTGGGCAGTTCTATAATGGTGCAGCTGATTAAACCCACCCAGAGAGAAAGTTTCCAGAACTTGAACAGAGACCATGGGGAATCGCTTGTTGGCAAATAAAAGGGCAAACGGGAGGTAGAGGATACCTCCAAGAAACCATCCACAAATCTACTCAAGGTCTGTGGTAGGGCCCCCTCCTTTCCATGGCATCCCATACCAAACACACCCACAGCCTCCTGTTTCCCAATTCCTCCCCCTTTCCAGCTCTAAGTCTCCAAGCTAGCCCTACCGCTAACTCCAAGACCCCTGCCTGTCACTCCCCCCATGCCCACCCGCCTCCTGCAGCCCGCCCCAATGGTCCCGTCCAACACGCTACAAGCGATGAGGTAGAGGGTCCTCTGGCTCCTTCCCTCTGCGGAGGGCGTGCAGCGAGCGGGCAAGGGAGCTGCGAGTCTCCGCTAGCTCCTCTGTGGGCACCTCCTCCCAGCGCTTTGGCCCAGCAGGCCCGAAAGCTGGCGCCGGTCCTCGCACCAATCCCAGTCCTTGTCGACTCCGGGAACTCCAATCACCGTCTGAGAGAGGCGGACCTTGCCGTTCTGGGCCCAGCCTCCCTCCAGATCGACACCAACGTCATCCAATAAGCTTGGGCAACTCCACATCCCCTGAAGTTCACTGGCGGGGACCCAGTCGGAGGCAGGGCGAGGGAAAGATCAAGGCTAGGAGTAAGCGGCACAGTATAGCCAGCGTCACCATTTTGCGAACACTATCCCTTTATCCCAGTCGCAGCCAGAGAGTGCTGATGTGCAGCAGGGTCGGCCTCCTTTTTGCTTTCGGGTGGATCCCAGGAACGCAGACTGAGCTCTCCCATTGGTGGGCGGCGCTGTCAGTTGACACCGGGCTCAGCCCGGAGCATGCTGGGAGTTGTAGGCGTTGTTTTCTGGCTCCGGAGGCGTGGAGAGCGGTGGTGGACCTTCTTCTCTTAGGGTGTGAGCCTGCGAGGTTCCTAAATTTTAGCCCCGAAGTCCCTAAGGCCCAGCGGGAGGGTTATAAGAACTCCAGCGGTTCGCTAACTTGTGGCATTTTTCGGGGGTGAGGGCACCTAAAACTGGTTCTAGGAACCACTTGGGGAGGGTGGGGCCACTAACCAGTTAGAGTGGAGGTCTCGATTTGGGGGAACCCCACTCTGGATTCCTGTTGCGTTAGAAGTATTTGTTTCACCCTGTTCGGGGAAGCGTTTAGATGACAAAAGGTGTTAAATATTTATCACCTGAAAAGCTAGGTGCAAAGAAAGTTTGACTTGATCTTTTGCTGGGACTCAAACCCCTGGTCTCTCACATGCTGGGTGAGTGCTTTGCCACTGAGCTACATGACCAGACCCTGCTGCTTTTTTGTTTTTGTTTTTCTTTATCAGCCCTGACTGGTCACAATGGGACAGTGGAAGATGTCAGTGAGGGTCAAGTCCTTTGTGGGTTCACCAACTAACTAGGAAGATGGACATACGTAGCACCTTGGCTTTATACTTACCTCTTTTTAAGTGTTCTTACTAAGAATCTCTGATTTGGTCATATGGGGGCCTTTGCTACACCTAGAATCTGGAACCCTTATCTCCCTAATTCCAAAGAATAATAACATGCTGACACCTTACCCTCTGCCTGTCTTCATTATCTCCAGTCACTTTAGCTTGTCTAATGTGCCAGTCTGTCACACTTATTGATGACCTTACCTACTTGAATTGGACCTATGGACAGCTGTTTTATTGATATCTTCATTATGCTATAGATTGTATGCTCTAGGTATGGTTCCTGGAGCCTAAGCTTTAACTGAAAAGCCTCCAAAATATGAAAAGAAAGCTATAAAATTGAAAAAAAATGAAACGTCTGGTTATTTCTAAAATATAATGTCAGTCTGGGAGTGTAGCTCAGGGGAAGAGTGCTTGCTTCCTCTGTGTGAGGGCCTGGCTTCCATCCATAGCACTAAAGAAAAGGGCGGGGGGAGGGGGACACGGATCTTGTATGGGTTGGCATCCACTGGGAGGATCTAACTGCAGCATAAGTAAAAAATAATGTCAATGAGTTAAATGCCATTTGATATAAAATTTACATGCCCTTTCCAAGACATTCATGCCTACAAGGGTCTTAAAATAGTTCTTACCTGGGTCACTTCAGCCTCTTGTCTTCTGACCTACCCTAAATCAGAATCTGCTTTCTTCACTACGGGTTTGCTGGAGTTAAGTCACAAAAACTGTGTGGACTTGTGTTGCTATATATTGTTGCTCCGAACTTCTGGCTCTAAATGCTCTGATGCTTGGTTATACTTTGTTTCATATCTTATTCATGCTGTATCACATTTCCCATGGCAGGTGTTCCAAGCTTCTCTTGTTTAAGAAGCGTTTTATCATTTACATGTGCATTATCTCATTTAATCTTCTCATAACTTTGTGAGTCTCAAGGAGGGCTGGTGGCCAGCCCAAGGTAACATATATGGGACTTAAACCCAGTCATATGATGTCATGTCTATGATTCTACCCCAGCCATCTCTACTCTTTTCCTTTCTCAGCTCTTAAGCATCAAATCCCTCAGACACTCACTTGCTAACTACCTTCGGTTAAGTGAGAAAATGAAATTACCTGGAGGACTCCTTCACCTTTTAAAATATTCTCTCATACCTCTCCTGATTGCCTTTCTTCTATTACAAGATTAGCCCTCAAGACTTTTGTTCTTTATCCCAATCTCTTCTGCCTCTACAAAACCTTGCTTCTCCTGTGTTTTTAATGAGTCCTTTTGTAACACGTTCTTTTCTGCCAAGAATTATGATCAAATTGTGAAGGGGGAAACAAATCCCCCCTTAACCCAGATCTCCTTCAACTTAATTAACTTTGGTAGTCTTCGCCACTATATTTCTCAAGAGTAGTCTCTCTGCTTTTATCACCATCTTGTCATTATCACCATCACCACCCATTTATTTCCCTGCTTCTTTCCTGTTAAAACGTTCCTCTTACAGATAACAAGTGACTATATTTCTCTCCTCTCCTCATCATTGTTATGTACTTCCTCTTTAAAACTTGCTTCCTAAGACCTGTGCAATGCTTTGTTCTGGTCTAATCTCTTGGGCTGCTCTCACATTCTTCTTCCTCATTAGTTCCTCTTACTCCATTTTATCCTCTACCTTTTCTCTCAACATTTCCTCCTATGCAGTGGACTCTCAGATCCACACTTCCAGTACTGATTTTTCCCCTAAACTTTTGTCACAACCATCTATTATAAATCTCCCAAACGTGTCCTCCATTGCCTTAACCCCCACGTATCTTAAACTTTATTGAACTTCTTTGCTTGTTAAACTGCGCTGTTTGAATGTCCCTATTTCATTCCCTTTGGAGTATCATCATTCTCCCTTCCCTCCAGCTTGAAACCTAATAGTACTCTTAGCCTCCTTTATCTTTTTCCATATCCAGGCAGACACCAGTTTCTTTCCATCTTCATTGCCAACACTTTACTGCATAAAAATTTTAAGATGGCATAGGACTTTCTCACCCTCATCTCAAGTATCACAGTAGTCTCTGAATTGTCTTTGACTTCCTTTTTAAAATTGCTCTAGTTTGGTTTTCCAGATTAATTGTAAAATCATGTTAGAACATGGGACAAGTCAGTCTTCGTTTTAAAATCTTTGGTAGCTCTTCGTATCCTTAAGATAACATCTGAATTTCTTTATAGATTCACAAAACCAGCTTTGAGGTATTCTCTAAATATTCCCAAGTCCATTTCTTGATCTTTGCCAGTTCATCTTTAACTTTTTTCCACTTTTAGCATTTTACGCCTACCCTTCCTTCTATATCAGGCCTGCTTTGCACTAAATACCTGAAGCTTTCCCTGTTACTCTGAGGCTCCAAATTTGAGCTCTAATAGTTCTTTTTCCTATATTGTTCACTTTGCAGTTTGTGCTTCCTTGTAGAATTGTTTTTGTTTGTTATGTAAGTATATATATATGTATGTGTGTGTGTGTCTATGCATGTATACACATATGTATGTATAGATTATGTACATAATTTATGCACACAGATATGTATTTCTTATCTCTCTATTAAGAAGAAAAGTCCTTAGTAACCTAGTGTCTACACAGTAGGTATTAGACAAAGACATCTTGTTATGAGGCAGAAAATAGTGATCTCAAATAATGAGGGAACCAACAGGATCACATTTGACTCATAGTTTTGCAGATAGTACAGACGGTAAGTGGTATGGATTGAGATCATGGGATGAGAGAGAATTTATTAAAGACATTCCCTTCCCAGAATGAGTTCAGTGTCTTACTCCTTGCGGAGATGTTGCTTCATCTATCTGGGGACTCCAGATGGTAAACAGAGGAAAGCAAAAGTTATGTTATCGGAGGAACAGGACTGATGAAAGTGACCAGATTCATCAAAGTTCTGTTGCATTTCACCCTGCTCCTGTTGCTCAACACAGGGAAGATACTGAAATCAAGAAAATCAGGAAGGGAAGGCAACTCCTCAGGAAAGCAGGCAGGTCTGAATTGGACACTTCTCTTGATTAGAACCACCATACATTTGGAAATGGAAACATTCTATTTTTGACCCTTACACCTGTCTATCAGTCATCATCCCTCTTCCTTCATTTCAAAGGAAGTCGAATCCTTTTTTCTGAGGCCTGTGCTCTGGATCCAGTCTCCTCTCTTCTGTGTTTATCCTGTCTTTTCTGGTAAAGCTCTATGTTAGCTCATAGCTATGCTTAAGTCTTCAACCCTGGATAGCTCTTCAGTTTCTAATCTCCGTCCTTTTAATCGCCAAGACTCCTGGAAAGAAAAGTCCTCACTTGCTTCTCCAGTTCTTTTCCTTGCATTTAACTCCTGCATATAGAACACTCTCGCATTTGCTGGTGCCATTCTTCTGAAATTGCTTTTGCCAAAGTCACCAATAGATTCCTGTTTGCTAAATCCAATGGATACTTTTCAGTTCTTATGAATTTGTTATAGCTTTCAACACAACTTTCTTCTCCTTGAAACTTTCTCCTTCCATGGTTGACAGATTCCCGATTTTCTTTCTCTTTCTTGTCCCTCTGACCACTCCTTTTTTTTTTTTTTCCTGCAGTATACTACTTCTTCCACTTGGCTCTTGAATGTTACCGTTTGCCAGGGTCCTTAGTCCTTTTTTAAACTTCTTTATCTTCCCCTTGATCATTGTGGGGTTTGGAGGTGATGTATTAGTCTACTTGTTACATGGAGTCTCATTTTACTACTATCATTATTACCTTCATAGTATCTGAATTCACCCCTTCCTTTCCATCCTTACTCTTCCTTTGGTTCGTTTTTATTCTTTGAATTCTACCTGGTGTCCCCATTTCTAATCCATTCTCTACAATCCTATTAGCCATCTTTCTGAAGTTTCAATTTGACGTGCTTCTTGGTAGCTCTTTAGTACCTTCATTTACTTGCCAAATATCCTGTGGACACCTGGAATATATTTTCCCCAAATGTTTTCATGGTTTGCTCCCTGCTAGAATAGCAAGTTCCACGAAGGCAGGGACTTTTGATATGTGCCAGACACTAGAGATACATCATTGTTAGAACAAGCAAAAATCCCCGCTCTTGGGGAACTTATCTTCTCTTAGGGTAAAGCCCCCATTAAACAATAAATATCACAACTACATAAACTATATAGTGTGGTAGAAGGTGGGAAGTGCTGTGAGCAAAATGAAGCTCAGTGAAGAGCATCCTGTAGGCAACAGTGGGGTGTTGCAATTTAAGTGGAGTGATCAAGCTAAGTTTCAATGAGGTGATATTTGAGCAAAGACTTGAAGGTGAGGGAGTGACCCATGCAGATGATAGGGGAAAAAGTATTGCAGATAAGAGTCTGTGATGACTCAGAGAAGAGCATGCCTAGCATGTTTGAGCAACAGCTAGGCCAATGAATGGAACAGGAGCAGCATGAGCAAGGGCAAAGTTGCCTTTGGGATAAAATTCCACCTGTCTTAGAGTGACAGGACCCTAAATCTGCAGGCCACCAACCTCATTCATGCACTGCACCATTCCAGTTCCAGCACGTACTCTGAGCTCAGGCCTGCTGTCGTTGTGCAAGCTACTTGCTCTGCCTAGGACACCCTGCCCACTCTTTTTTTTGCCTAATTCATTCCTACCCTTTCTTCAAAGCTTAGTTCAGACATCAACTTCTCTAGCACTCCTTCATTCACCAAGTCTTCACTAGGCACCATTTTATGTGCTACCTATGGTGTTCAGTAATGATCTCTATCGACCTTTGACATTCTTCACTTCAACTTCTGTTTGTTTGTCCAAATTCTTCTCTCTGCCCTCACTACACCCCTTCCCTTCCACATTGGGAACTTTTAATGACATGGAATCCTGTCTTACTTCTGCATCCTTTAATACAGGGCACAGTGTCTGAAACACAATACGGTTTAATAAGTGTTTGATGAGGGAATGAATGGGTAAGATTCATGTTTCATTTCTAAGAAACTGATTATAATGACAGGACAAATGAACAGGAAAAATCATTGCTTATTTCAAATAACTTTTGCCTTCCTTTTTAAAAAAAGGACCACATTTCTAAAACACAGAATCTTTAGTGCCATCTAGTGGAGATAGCTGCAATTTAAAAAATAAACAAAACCCCAAAACCCTATACTAATAAAGCTTGAACAGAGTTTGCTTGTTTCATTTTTTAGGTTTTGAACTGAGACTGAGAGAAGAAAAGAAAGGGCTTGCATAGACTCCAGGACCCTGTGCATTATGGATGTTTTTATTGTGTTTTTAGAAACTCTTTACCCTGAGATCATTCTAATTGTGAGATCTGATTATTATCTGACTATTACTATTATCATTACATTCTTGTCCTTCATAACTGATGTTTTGTGATAAATGGGAAACTCTTCACCTCCAAGAAGGTGGAGATGAAATAGCTTACTAATAATGTGAGCTTGAGAGCTCTCTGTGGATAACTGTTTTTAGGTTAGACTGGAACTACACAAGACATCAGTTTCATTATTACTTACCCTTTTAGAAAAAAAATCTCCACTGTCGTATCTAAGATTTTTCACTTTTCTTATTTGACTCCTAGTTGTATGACAAGTAGTCTATCATTACCCCCAAACATTCTATCATTGATATTGTCAGGAAGCTGCAGAGTTGTTGGTTTGTTTATAAATGTTAAGTAGTTCTTAAACTATATTTTTTTATTAGTTGTTCAAAACATTACAAAGCTCATGACATATCATCTTTCATGCATTTGATTCAAGTGGGTTATGAACTCCCATTTTTACCCAAAATACAAGTTGCAGAATCACATCGGTTACATATCCACATTTTTACATAATGCCATATTAGTGACTGTTGTATTCTGCTACCTTTCCTATCCCCTACTATCCCCCCTCCCCTTCCCTCTCATCTTCCCTCTCTCCCCCATCTGCTGTTAACTATTTATATTTTATTGCACAATTGATTCATCTCTTTCTGTGACCTCCCTTTTCTGTTTGTCACATAATAGAGATCATTATTAACCTTTTTTGAAATAGATGTTTTTGAAAAGCACCTGCTGCCTTATAGTGATATATTTTATTTTAGCAGTATGGGTAATGCTTTGGGATTATATTATTTTTACATAAATTTATCTTCCATTGAAAACATGCATAATTAAAATGGGCAATAATATAGAGAAAATAGCACATTTAGAGATTGGATTTCATACTGCATATGGCGATAATGCTTGTGATTAAAATTAGAGAAGCAGTTGTGGAGTGCTCATGCTGTTAGGTTAGAGAATTGGTCATAAAAGACGTGTTCTGTGCTGTTGATAATGCTGCATTATAATTTAACACACACTATTTTTTCCCTCTTAAGATTCCTTCATTACTTGTATTTAATAAACATGCCAACTTTCAAGATTAATCATGAAAATTTTGGTTTAGAAGGGACTTTTTGTCTGGAATACATTTGCCCCAGATGTCTTCGTGGCTTGCTCCCTGCTGGAATGGTATGTCACTGAGGGCAAGGACTGTTGTCAGTTGAATTCTTTGTGTATTCCAAGTATCTAGATGCATTTTTGGAACATAACTGGAGCTCAATAAGTAACTATTAAGTGAATGTATAAAAAAACCAAGACACAGTAATGTAGACCAGATCAACATCACATGTGAAATTACTGGCAGAATTGGGGCAAGAATCTACCCTTTTGACCTTACTCCATTGAGTGGTTCAATATAACACTTTGCCTTTAATAAATACTGCTTTTAGGTCCAGTTATCTATGGCCCCTGCTCTGGGCCCTTTGCTTTGATGAAAACCATCTTGGCCCTTCTCTAGCTACACCCTCTCCCTTAGGCCAGGGAATTCCAAGAGTGACCTCCCTTCTCCACACATTTCAGACTAGTTTATAACAACCAGGGAACCTCAAATTTCCTCATATAAAGCCCGAAACCCCCTTTCAGGGCCTATGCAGGACTCTTTCCCAGGTGTAGACGGCAGGATGAGTGTGTGCACATCTAGTCTTCAGGAGTGGTAAAAGGACAGCTGTTGGGGATGGTGGAACTTGATCAAACCTTTCAAGATATCCACACACATGAGGCTTCCTGGCAGGGTGGTAAGAAAGAGACCAAGTCATAGGATGGGCGCTTCCTCTCCTCTTGCTCCTTCTGTTAAATATTAGGGGCAGCCTTTCTCCTAAAATTTCTCCACATATTTAATGTCATTTAAACCAACACTAAAGTGAGCACCTATATTGTGCTGGATATTTTCAACTGTATTATCTAATTTAAATGTTATCCTTGCATTAAAAGGTTCAGAAGAGCACACAACTGATAAACCAAATGTATATCAGTATCCTCAGAAAGTAAGTGCTTGTGTGTGTAGATATATGTGGATATATGGTTAGCCATCTGTATCTCTGGGTTCAGCATGTATAGCTCAATCTTCAGTCAACTGTGGATTGAAAATCTTCATTAAGAAATTGTACCGAATCAGGCATGGTGATACATGACTGTAATCCCAGCTACTGAGGAGACTGAGTCAGGACAATCGAAAGTCTGAGGCCAGCCTGCACAACCTAGTGAGACCCTGCCTGAAAATTTTTAAAAAACAAAATAGAAAGGGCTGGGAATGTAGTGCAGTGGTAAAGCATCCTTGGGCTCAATTCCCATGACTGCTAAAAAGAAAAGAAAAAGTTGCATCTGTACTAAACATGTACAGACTTTTTTCTTGTTATTATTCTCCAAACAATGTAGTATAACAACTATTTATGAAGCATTTACATTGTGTTAAATATTATAAATAATCTAGAGATTATTTAAAATATCTGGATGAAGTATATAGGTTATGTGCAAATCCTGTGGCACAGCATACAAGGGACTTGAGCATCTGCAGATTTTGGTCTTTGCAGGGAGTCCTGGAACCAATCTCCCATGATACAAAAGGACACAGCTGGACACACACACACACACACACACACACACGTGCACACATATACACATGTTTACACTTTTTTATTGAAAAAGTGATAAAAACATGTAAAAACTTAAGGAGTGTAAGTAAATCGTAAGTCTCTCATGCCAGGTCCTAAATCAGAGACAACCAGGCCATTTAGGACTGGAGATGTGATTCAGTGATAGAGCACTTGCCTAGTATGTGTGAGGCCCTGGGTTTGATTACTAGCAACATGAAAAACCCCAAGTATTTTAAATGATCATGAGTCACTTTTGAACATTTTTATTTGGGAAACTTGAGATAATTGATCTAGACAAGTATGGGGACTAGCATAACGACTTCCCAAGTATTATTCCCTCAGCTTACCACTTAACAGTATTCTGTCATTCTTATTTGATATAGTTCCCCAACTTTTACTGTTTTTTCTTTGCTAAAAAGTTTTAAAGCAAATCCCAGATATCATGAAATTTTATTTAATTATGTTAGGATTGTATTAAGATAGTTACTTGGAAATACAAATAAGATGAAAAATATTTTTGTGAAATATTTTTCTGTGAAAAATTATTTTCTGTGAAAACGTCTTCACTTTAAGAATGCACATACCAATTTGATTTAATTTTAAAATTTCTCATGACATTTTATTTAATTATGTTAAGATTATATTAAGATACTTACTTGGAAATACAATAAGATGAAAAATATTTTTGTGAAATATTTTTCTGTGAAAAGTTATTTTCTGCGAAAACGTCTTCACTTTACGAAATCACGTTCCAATTTGATTTAATTTAAAAATTTTTCTTCTTATTTTCAAAGAGGACTCAGATGAGAATTAGGCAATTTAAAATGAGTTTTATGACTATAAATAAAATTTATAAATATGCATGTTAGGATTTAGATCTAAGTTCTCCCCCAAAGGCTCATGTGTGAGGCGATACAAGTGATAGGTTGCAAGTTGAAAGGTGAAATTTGGGGTTAGGAGAGTCTTAACCTAATCAGTGAATTAATGCCTTCGTAGGGATTAACTCAGAGTAATTGTAGGCAGGTAGGGTGTGGCTGGAGGAGATTGGTCACTGGGGGCATGTCTCTGGGGTATGTATTATGTTCCTGTGAGTAGAGCTCTCTCTCTGCTTTCTGGTGCCATGTTCCTTGCTGCTCTCCTTGGCCACACACTTTGGCCACAATGTTCTGCTCATCTGAGGTCCTGAGGAATGGAGTCTGCACTCTATAGTCTGAGAACTCTGAAACTGTAAGCCCCCCTAATGACCTTTTCCTCCTTTTCATTGTTCCTGAGGGGTCTTTTTGGTCATGGCAGCTGAAAAGCTGACTACAACAATGTACATATGTACATGGAAGTGTCAGGAAATGCTATTCAGGTCATGTTGTTTTCTTTGCAGGATGTGTGAAATTTCATCTCTTTATTTTACAGTCAGACCACTTTCTATTTTTCATTTCCCTTCTTTTGGAAGAGCTATTGAAAATGGTAAGCAAATTGATACCCTTGTTCTTGCTTCTCTGAGTGTTAAAACTTGAAAATGATGAATATAACATGGTAGACTAAGATTTAGTGTACTTCCTTTTGTGATTCGAATAACGGCTAACTTTTCTGAGCAAAAGTGCATCCACATCTTGGTAGCCTTATTTAGAGCATGAGTAGATTATAACCTATCGTGACATATATGGAAGACTACACATTGGTTCCGGGACTGGTGGTAGGAAACAGAAATAATATTCCTAGTTTCCAGGAAATAGAAATAATCCCCAACCACTGAGACAAAGCTTAGTTATTTATTTCTATATTGACAGCAACTATATTTTTCTTAAGTACCTGTTTTCTAAGTAGCATCTAAGCCCACACTGCATTTTAATAAATTTTTCATTTATTTGCACAGTGCATGAAATCTGAAAGTTCTCTCCTGATATTAATGAGTAGCATGTGGCGATTTGAGGAAATTCTCGTGTAATAAAGCCCTTGTATTCTTCAGCATCCCATGCCCCTCATTTAGACAGAGTCTTGTCAAGAAAATGTTTGCAGTGGTACCCGTCTGGAGCACTGAATTGGAAGGGTAGTGTGCAGGGGTGATGCTCCTGAATATCTGTATTTGAGAGCCAAGGGGTGCAATCTGGGTGGAAATAAGGTTTAGAGACTTGATTGGAAACTGCCATTGAGGAGCAAAAGATAGTAATATATACATACATATATATATATATATATATATATATATATATATATATATGTGCGTGTGTATGTATATAGTACTATATATTGCCATATATAAATGAAATTTTATATAAGTATAATTTTATATAAACAAAATCTCCAGGGTGACCTAAAGTGATGCTGTCCTAACAGCATTACTATTGTGAGGTAGGAAGTGTGGAAGGTAGGTAAGGTCCCCCCCAAGGCACTGTGAGCACTGCCACTGCTCTGGACCTGTGCTGTACAATGTGGGAGCTATTAGCCACATGAGGCTTTTGAGCACTTAAAATGTGGTCAGTCCAAATTGATATAAAGCTGCAAATGGAAAAATATGCTGGTTTTCAAAGATTTACTATAGAAAAAAAGGATATAAAATATCTTACTAATGTTTTTTGATTTCATGTTGAAATGATGATATATTTATTTTTGTCTTTTTTTTTTTTTTTTTGGTACCAGAGATTGAACCCAGGGGCGCTTAAGCACTGACCCACATTGCAGCCTTTTTTATAATTTATTAGAGGCAGGTCTCACTGGGTTGCTTAGGGTTGCACTGGTCTCGCTAAGTTGCTGAGGCTGGCTTTGAACTCATGATCCTCCTGCATCAGCCTCCTGAGTGGCTGGAATTACAGGCATGTGCCACCACGCCCAGCTATTGTCATTATTTTTAAATATACATTTTATTTGTTAGAGCAGTTTGGGATTCATAGAAAAATTAAGCAGAAAGTACAGAGTTCTATACCTCTTCTCCTTGCATAGGTATAGCCTCCTCCATCATCAGCATACTGCACCTGGGTGGACCATTTGTTATAATCAGTGAACCAAAATGGACATATTATGACTCCATTGGTTGAATTAGGTTTTATGCTTGATGTAGTGTATTCTATGAATTTTGATAAATTAGTATTAAACAAAATAGATTCACGGCCCTAAAAATTTCTTGTGCCCCACCTATTTATTTTCCTTCTTTCAAACTCTGGCAACCACTGATTTTTTTTAACTGTCTCTGAAGATTTGCCTTCTTCCAGAATGCTGTATAGTTGGAATCATATAGTATGTTGACTTTTCAGATTTCCTTCATTCACGTTGTAGTCTGCATTCATGTTTCCTTCATGTCATTTTACTGCTTGATAGCTCATTTCTTTTTGGCTCTAAATGATATTTCATTGTATGAATGTGCTAAAGTTTATCCAATAGTAATAATATTTTAATAAAATTCTATTAAATAGATCCATTATTAAAATTATTTTCACTTGTTCTTTTTTTATATTTTTAATGGGATTACTAGAATAAAATTAAAGAAATGCTCTCAATGAATTTCTACTGGGCAGCTTTGTTCTAGACCTTGGTAAAATGGTGTTATCAGTAGATTTTATCTTCAAAATGACCTTCCCATTCCAACATCTGCCTGGATTTTGTTGCCTCCTTCAAAGGACATTCTTCTCTGGGGTTTGCCTAACTTGGTTTGCTCTTGCTGCTGCTCCAAAATTACTTAGGATTGCATGCTTCTTCCTGTTCCCATTTCCTAGTCTGTAGCTGAGACTTAAGTCATTGGAGTCATTCTGTCAGAACTAGATGACAATTGACTGATTCACTCGACTGGGTTCTCTGGAGCATATAAAATATGCTGAGCTGACTTGCTTAGAACCACAAAATTTTTCTAAGAAGAGATAAAACACAGCATTAGAAATTAATTTTTTTGTTAGAACCCTTAGAATTTGTCTTACTTTACATTTATATAAGTGATGAATGTATTAATACTTTTTCTAGAAACTAATTAGAACAGGAGGGTTCATTCAAGTATAATCTGCTTTATTCTTCTTTTGTATTACATTGGTTTGTCTCAGACATTCTCAGTGGGAGCAAAATTGCTCCTTAAATAGGCAAAAATTGGTTCTTAACATGTGAAATAAATCTTACTCTTTCAATGTATAAAGTATGCGTGTATACACATATGCCTTATAACATATATGCCATGTATATAGACATACACCTGTGTGTATACATACATATCTGTATGTATAAAACAAACTCAAATATGTAGTATATTTGTGGATTAAAGTTTCCTGGGAGAGGGGGGATGATTAGTGAAAATATTCTAGAAATGTTCCTTAGGGGGTTGGTCATGAAAAGTTGACAAATGCTGGTTTAGGAACACTAGCCCTTGTGGAGTGAGCACATAACTGAATTTTTAAATTTAGACCAATTCATGTCCAAAGTTTCTCAAGGAGGTAGAGAAATATAGGATAAAGAAAAAATATAGAAAGATATAAATTTACAGGTTGGGAGAGAGGAGCAGCTGAGATGTATTAAAAATACCACCAATTAACCACCAATTGTTAACAGTTTGCCAAATCCCCGCCTCCTCTGTATTATTTTGGTGAACAGTATATATTCATTGCAATATTTTTTCAAGTGTGAACTTTTCAAAATAGAAGTCGGGGTAAAATGCCATCCACCATCCCTCGGCACACCCTTGTCCTCCAGTTCTACTCTGGGGATCTATAGAGCCATATTTTCTCTCACTTTTCGCCTTTTGACTTTATTGCCTCTCTGCATGGAACATGTTGTCTGCCCCTCGCCCCTTCATCCTTTCACACACAGCATTTGCCTGGAAAAATACCAGAAGTTTTTCACTTCCACTTCCTCCAGGAAGCTTTCCATGACCACCCAACCCCACTTGCGTCTAGGTTAAGAGTCCCAAATATCTCCCTTTACTATAATTGTCCTCATTATTGCCCTTGTCACACAGCATTACATTTAAGCATTACACTTGTCTGTCTTCACTGGACTGTAAGTTCTTTAAAGGGAAGGATTATGATTTATTCTCCTCTGTCTTCTGCAGAGACCATGAAGTAGCTCACAATGTTTATTAAATCAAGCATTAATTAATATCTTTCTATCAGATGCACAGTTGTTTTATATAATTCCACTCAAAAGAAAAAAAAAAACAAAAAAAAGAAAGAAAAACGAAAGAAAACCTTGATGTTATATTTGGCTTTTAAGCTTTACTGTTGATAACAGTATTTCAGATTAGACTTCTATAAAATATTTAAAATAGCTCCCAGATCCCCATTATTACCCTTGTAAAATTCTTGGTGAAATGTTTCCGACAATCCTAGGGTAATTTTTTAGAGCTCTGTTTGTGCCTTTATATTATAGCACCCTGCAAGTGTGGCTTAAGTGTAGGGAGAGATGGGAGGTAGGGAAGAGTGGAAAATAGATTTAAAAAAAGTAAGGGAATTGTTCTTCAGGACTTGGGAGTTTAGTGGAGAATTCAGACTCATGTGTGATACTAATGATATTTTTTCCTTACATTTATTTCCTTTTTGTAGTTTACAATGCAACTTCACATTCTTTATTCTTCACCAAAGCCCTGTGAAGTAGATATTGTTAGCTCCATGTGTTAGTGTTTCCATTGCTGTAAAAAAAAAAAGTACCTGAGATTATCAAGGAGGAAATATTTATTTTGGCTCATAGTTATGGAAATTTCAGGCCATGGCCACTTGTCCCCATTGCTTTGAGACTGTAGAGCACAGTACATCATGGTAAAAGCACATGGCAAGGACATCTGTTCATTTACTTTGTGACAGCTGAAAAGCAGAGAGAGAGAGAGAGAGAGAGAGAGGCCAAGGCCATGTCCTCAATGACCTAGCTTCCTTCCAGAAGGCCCCACCTTGTAAACTTTTCATCACTTCACAAAGGACCATAGGCTAGAAACCAAGTCCTTAGCGTGTAAGCCCTTGAGAGCCCAATTATAATACCCATTTTAGGGATGATTATAAGCCAGAATGTGCTGTGAAAGTAAGAGATTCTTTTTTGTTTTCTAGATGCTGGGCATTTTTCCCATATCTAGGGCCCATCAACGTTAAATCTATAGTTCCTTACCAAATTCTGCACATTGCTTTTATAATTTATATAGGTATAATCTAGACTGCAACTTACCTTTAATTAGCAGAACTATTGTGTAATAAATCATGTACTCCAGATTGAGAATTTCTTAAATGAAACATGTGGTATAGTCCATTTCTTTTCTAACTCAGTAAGTCCTTAGGTACATAATTCTATATATTTATTCAAGACAAAGGCTGAGTGCATCTATATAATATTTGTGTGCGAATGAATGAAACTAGAGCATATATAGACATGGTAATAATTATTAGGGAGGTGGGTTTTTTTCTCTATAAAATTAAAAATTGTCGACAATTTTTAATGTATGTACATACTCAAGTTCCTATGCACATTAACTAAGGAAAGTTGAGAATCATCTGTCTTGAGTCCTAATAGATTCTTGGCTTATTTAGTCTACTAGTTGAATAGCCATTTTCCCTCGGTTTTCCCAGCACTTGTCAAAACATCTCCTTCTCATCTCCTCTCAGAAATGTGCATAAAACTTGCCAGAATTATTGGATCAGACCAACCACCACACTACATTGACCTATTTCTCAACTTTATAACCCCTCTATTTTGAACTAGGCCTAATGGATTCTTGCTTTCCTCCTCCTGAGGCAAATTACTTGTATTCCCACCATGCCTCAAAATGGTGGTTCTTGGTTCGTAAATCAAAAGTCGAAATGAGACTACAAGCAGGAAGATAACTTGAGAGGCTGAGGAAAATGTTCACTCGAGTGCTAATGCAAATCTGAGCAGAATCCTTACAGGTCTCTTCTTCCAAGTCCTGGTAGGAAGCTGGCTCACCCAGAAAGTGTGGCCTCACCCCAATGTCATGTGACATTGGTCATCTTTTGTGCTGCCTTTACAAGTGACCAATAGTCTAAGGACATTTATATGCAGTATTTTGTCAGCTCTCCCGCTCCTGTGACTAAAAGGCTCATGGTTTCAGGGGTCACAGTCCACAGACAGCCAGCTCCATTCCTCAGGGCTTGAGGTAAGGCAGAACATCATGGTGGAAGGGTGTGGCGGAGGGAAGTGGCCCACATAATGATCAGAAAGCAGAGAGAGAGAGAGAGAGAGAGAGAGAGAGAGACTCCACTCGCCAGATACTAAATATATAACCCAGACTCTCAATAACCCACCTCCTCCAGCCAAACCCTACCTGCCTTCCAGTACCACACAGTTAATCCCATCAGGGCTAATTCACCAATTGGGGTAAGGCTCTCATAACCCAATCATTTCTCCTTTAACCCTCTCCACAATGGCTGGTAGGGAGGTCTGATTATTCCTTTCCCTTAACTGTGCAGATACACATCTGTAAGGCCCTGGAATCCCTTGGCAGAACAACAACCTCGTACCTTCTCCTGCTCATGAGCTTTGGGGCTCCCCCCACTCCCGTCCCTGTCTCTCTCTCTTCCTTTTTTATTTTTTTTTTAATATTTCAGTTTATTTATCTTGTTAAGTAGAATGTGAAACCAAATTTATAGTTAATACCAGAGAATAGACTTGACTAGCGTTTAACGAGAACAGCTTCTATATAAGATCCCAAGAGACTTATAGAAAAGGGGCCAAATCCTAATATGAGCAAATAAAATTCATGTTTCAAGTAGGTTATACAAAAATCAATTTACATTCATTTCCCTTTTTTGGTAGTTAGAAAGTGCAGATTTAACAAAAGGTAGCCATATCCTTTCTAAGGACCACGCCAAATATAATTATGCAAACAATAAAACTGCCAGTCGGTTACCCCCAAATCCCAGTGTTTAGCTCTCAAACTTTAAGTCATTGAATTGAATAAGGATTGAAAGGGTTAAAAGTAAAAAAGCTATTGCCACATTCCAGATAAAGGGAAGCAAGAAATATATTAATCTATCAACAACAGGCTTAACCTAAAACTTTTCTAAAAGCTATAACATCATTTCACTATTTTTTAAGTGAAAAACTAGGGATTATTTGGCAATGTTGCTTTTTACTAGTAAACAATGATAAAATCAAATTATGGGAAAACCTAAGAACAAATATCAGTGAGGCACATACAATTGTTTTTAGGGTACTATCTGAAAAATTTGTGGATTATGCTGGCAAATAAGTCCTTATATTGTTGTTTATGTGATGGAGCTCCCCCTTTCTAAAAGGGCTTCCACAGCATCACGGTTGCCTACTCTCCTTTCTTATAAATATAATATAGGAAGTTCCTGTGAGGAGGGGTCTCTAACTATTGTTATGAGGCTGGGGTTCTGTTGGAACACTTGGCCCTGATGAGTTCAAGGCAGCTCTTCCCAGCGTAAGCAATATATCAAGAGCCCAGAAGGTTGTTCTGCTCCCTCAAATCCATTCACTTTTCACCAAATAATCTTATTTTATGTGATCACATGTAGCACCATGGGTGTGTCTATGTCTCGTTTGTATAACTTTGATCAGCATAGAGGTATTTTCTGTTTAAGGACTGAAAAAAAAAAAAAATAAGGGCTTTAGTGAGAAGGAAAGAGAAAAAAAAAAAAACCCAAAACAAACAAACAAAAAAAAACCAGTTTCTTTCCTGAAGGCCCCAGGACAGAACAGATTGTAATCTACCTCTGGCCCAAAGACAGCACTATTACTTGGCAATTTAGTTTAGTCCCATGAAGCCAAACTGCCCCCCTATGACTCAATTCTCCTCCTTTGAAGATTGGACACACACTGGTTTTATTTTTCATCTTTTCATGCTCGATGGTCTTTTGTAACATTTAAAATAGTAACCTGTGGTTTGGGGAGGCCATTAGCCAATTCAGTTCCCTTAACAGTGTCTACCTGCTGAGCCATTGTGCTCTAGTCTTCGAGTGTCCTCTGACCTGGTTTCAATTGGTAGCTATTTGGACAAGGTTTTCTGTTGTATCCCAACTGTTCAAACATTAAACATCTATTCTTGGTCAAATGGAGGAAAAAGCAAAGTTGTTCATATCTTTCTTGTTGTAATTCCTTGATATTCATTGGCCTTGCCCAATACATTGGGCCTTGCCCAATAATAGCTATTTTATTGGTTGCTCTATGTATGCAAGTGTTATGGACTAAATTGTTCCCTTGAGTTTATTTGTTGAATTTATAACCCCTAGTACACCTCAGAATGGGATTGTATTTGGAAATAGGGCCTTTATAGAGATAATTAGATTAAATGAGGTCATATGGGTAGGCTGTAATCCGGGATGTCCCGTGTTCTCAAGAAGAAGAAGAGATGTTGGGGATGCAGTCACACAGAAAAAAAGACTACATAAGGACACAACAAGAAGATAGCTATCTGCAAGACAAGTAGAGAACTTGTTGACACCTTGATCTTGAACTTCCAGTCTCCAGAACTGAAAAAGATAAATTTCTGTTATTTAAACCACCCAATCTGGGTATTTTATTATGGAAATCTTAGCCAATGAATGCAGCTAGATAATGTCATAACTGCTCTTTATGAATTATCTCATTTAATTGTCACAGGTACTAAACAAGGCAGGTACTATTTAGTCAGGAATTCTAATATCAATTTTGCCCATGGCAGGAACTCTGCTCATGCCTTACCCTGAGTAGGTCAATACGATATTCTGGTTCATAAATGGGTGAGGTGGGGAGAGGAATGAATAGAGTCAGGCATTTTTCTGACACATGTATCTTTATCCAGATGATGTTTACGTGTGCACTCCTTACTCATTATATTAGAGGAGCACAAGGCAGCGTCCTTAGAACAAGTTAGAATGAGGTTTGCAATTTCACTGCCAGCCCCTTTGTGAGTCAGAGAAGGCCAGAGCATTATGGAGGAATCATCTACTGCAGAGAGGAAACTTTGTCCTCGTGACAGCTGAAGATCTTCATGGGCAACAAAACTGAAAGCCCCCAATAAATGCTCATGCTTTCATATCAATAATAACCTTATACAGCACTTTTACACATGTATGTACTCTCTCAGAAATAATATGGGTTTGATGGTAGAGTTGGGTTTGAATTATGGTTAACTGTTGGTTATGTCATCATCGGTTTTAATTAACCTCTCAGGGAAGAGGTAAAATGGTAAAATGGTAATGGTGATGGTAGTTGGGCTGAGAATTAGGATTGAATGTGAGAAATACCTACTATGATGTCTGACACGTAGCAGGCATTCAGTGGTTATTTGCATCAGTGGAACTCAGACTCAATAATAGTTAAAAGTTTGTATTAGTAACGTTCTCTTCAAATACATCTCATGTTATAAACAGTGATCTTTAACTACAGCCCTGGTGCATAGAAGTGGAAATGTCTATTGTTCAAAAGCATTCTCCACTTCTTCATTGAGAATTCCCAGTCTACACTGTAGGACTCCAATTATCTCTGACTAGTTCATTCTTATTGCTTTAGTTAAATGAAGGAAAAATTCACCTGTATGGGAGAGTCATGCATTAAGCTCATGAAAAAAGGTAGTTGATAAACTACCTTCTCATGTGTGGCCTGGGGTCAGGGTGGAGCTTTTACAGAAAGAACAGTGGAAAGATGGAGAGTATGCAGGATTTAGAGGAGAATTTACTGGGAACATGTTTTTAAAGAGGAAAATGAGAGGAACTAAACACAATTATCATTTCTTTAATAGAGCCTTATTTAGCATGATTGACTCTCCATCTTTCCACTGTTCTTTCTGTAAAAGCTCCACCCTGACCCCAGGCCACACATGAGAAGGTAGTTTACCAGCTACCTTTTTTTCATGAGCTTAATGCATTACTCACTCTCCCATACAGGTGAATCTTTCCTTCTCTCTTTTACTATAAACTCTCTTTATGCTCCAACTTGTTGCACATCCAGCATCACCTACGCTATGAACTGGATCTACCCCTTGAGTCATATATGGCCACCTGAGCCATCTTATCAAAATCAAAGTCAAATCAAGTACCACAAGTCCTAGAATTTTATCTGTCAAAACTTAATTCTCCCTATGATACATGGATGGTTACAAATTAAATCTGGTAACTGTAAATATGGAAGACCAGAAAGAAAGGAAATGGTTTTAGTCTTCTATGATTAGCTAGCTAGATTAACCCTGGCTAGATTAACAGAGCACCACTCTTCACTTGTTTTAAGGAAAACATACAGGACTAAAGTGTTCATAAAGTCTTATCTGAAGTGAGTTTTGGGTAAAGAATCTTATAATTGAAAATACTTAAGAGACCTTTCAGGCCAGGTGATTAGACTTGAATTGAAAAGATAAAGGTGAAAGTTATGACTTAGAGGAGTCGGGCACTGACATATCGGGAGCAGCCATGTCTTCCCATGGACTGGGCCTCCTGGAGAGATAACTACAGGCCTCCCTTTCCAGGCTGTGACATAACGGTTCTGACCCAGCAGACACCATCAGTAAACAAGCCTTCCTGGGAAATATTTACTCATCCTCTTTCACAGAGCAAACTTCCAAAGACTGCCTGGGTCCCCATACTTATCAAATTATCATCATTGAGGGAGTCTAAGTGCACAACAGTAAAAAACCAATAAAATGTGACTTTGTGTTAAATTGCACGTATAGGCTAAAGAGAGTGAGATCATGGTGGGTTGGCCCACTCAGAGGTAGTGTCACCAGGAAAGGATTCTTGCTAGATCTTGACAGTGGGTAAAATTTGAAGAAAGATGGGAGAGAGCATACTTATGTTTCCAGACTTTATTTTTAACTGAGGACTCCCAAATGAAAATTCCTGGAACTAATTGAGCACATGGTAAGAGTTTGAGTTAGATCCCATGTCCAGGTGGATGTGTGGAAATTCATCCAGCTGAAGGGAGAGTGGGAATTTCACATATCTTCAGTAGAACCAAAACATGCTACATATTTCATAGGGCAGGGGCCTTATTATGTAATAATAATTCCTTGCACACCTTCTCCTCCAATTAAAAGTGTACATATTGAAGTCATTGTGCACTTAAAGGAAGTCTTCCTACAACCCAGGTAGACTTCACCTTGAAGTCTGACTTGTTTGCTTCTCGCTGTGTTAATACTTCTGAAATGTTTTGGCTTTGGGCATTTAGTTTTGAACAGTTACAGATGCTTGTGGTATATATCATATTTTGCTTTGTTTGTATGTATCTCTTGTCTAATGCATCTGCTGTGTCTAATGCATCATGGACAGGCCACAGAAGTAATAGGGGTTAGGCGTGTTTATGCTTTCGTACTTTCATTAACCTTTCTCTCTTACCGTTTGAATCTGAAATCTTTTCCAAAGGCCCGTGTATTAAAGGCTTGGTGGTCAGCCTATAGCACTATCGAGAGGTGGTAGAGGCCTAGTAGAAGGAAGTGAGGCCTCCTTTAGGAGGTTGGGCCTGGAGGAAGGAAGCTGGGTAATTGGGGGAGTATTCTTGAAATGGATATTGGGACCGCAATGCCTTCCTCTCTCTTTGCTTCCTGGCCACCATCAAGTAAGCAACTTTATTCTACCATGTGCAATTAGTCATGATGTTCTGCCTCTCCACAGGCTCCAAAGCAACTATGGACTAAAATCTCTGAAATTGTGAGCCAAAATAAATCTTCCCTCTTTTAAGTTGATTCTCTCAGGTATTTAGTCACAGTGGCAAAAACTTGACTAACAGTTTTTTTTTTTTTTTTCTGTAACAGGTTTATTGGGATCAAGCTGAGAATGCACTGGTACAGAGTTATTCTGAAAGTTCCATGGGTATTTGCCTGTCAGAAATTAAATTTTCTACAGGTTTTATCTTTCTACCAGTTACCAGTGTGGCTCTTGGAAAATTATATTAACCTGAGGAGCCCGTGTATGAGCCAGTGACTCACACTTTGTATTGGATCTCTGGGTCTTTATCTGAAAAGTGAGAAGATTAGAAAAGATAATTTTGAGATTTTTCTAGCTCTAAAATTTGAGAATTTGATAATTCCTCAGTAGTAAGAGTCAGATTTTCTTTTTCTTTTTTTAAAGTTGAGAGCAGTTAGTTTGTCCAATTATACCTATTTTCCTACATTTATCTGCCTCAAGCTCAGTGTCACCAGCATTTTTCCAGATGGAAACATGCTAGGCTAGTATAAACCCAGTCAAATATCCTTCAAAAACTAGGCCTGACACTAGCCCCTTCTCACAGGATCCTGTCATTACCCCACCCCACTCACTCCACCAACATTGAGAGAAGGCCTGTTATGTGCGAGGTACTAGTCTTGAGAATCTGTTTCATGGCTTTTAAATCCATCTTCTCTTTCTTTGACAGATCAGGCAGACAACAGCATAGGAAATGTATATTTAATAATCTTTCTCTTGAATGGTCAGCGCTCTAAAATGAGGTTTTTCTATAACAAAATGTAACACAGACATGGTAGTTCAAAGGGCCAGGGAGGCAATGGTCCACCTACGAAAAGTGTGGGGAGGGGGCTGGAAACAAAACATTCTTTTTCATCAAGATTTTGTTCCTCAAAGCCTCAAAAGGTCATTTCCCTGCTTTCTTTTAGAAGTCTCTGTGTGGGCTAGCATATAGCTCAGTGGTAGAACACTTACCTAGCACACTCCAGGCCCCGTCAGGACCTTAAAGGATGAAAAAAAAAAAACTTCCAAAGTCTCTATGTGTTCAAGAAAGGTACATATTTGTTGCCTTAATTTGTGTTTTGGCTAGGCAGAGTCCTGAGACCTAAAATCCAGAGTGAAAGAACTTGAGATGGAATTTAGGTTTCTTACAGAGCTTAGTTCATAGGGTAGAATAAAGGGAAAGGAATTTAGAAGCTCAATGAGCTAAAGATAATCCCATTAGGAATTTCCCTCATGCCTTGTCAACTCTGTTCACTGAAAGATGTTATTCTGGTTGCCCAACACAGAGATCTGGCTCTGAGCTGAAGCAGTAGCCAAAGGGGCAGTAGCCAAAGGGATAGAAGCCAATGCTTGTTTTTAAGAAGCAAATAGGTTTGTTTGCTCTCCTCTCTCCTAGTTTTCTTTCTACTCTAAATCAGGGTTTCATGACTTTGGCACAATTGACATTTGGGACAGAGAATCCCTGTTGTGGGGAAATGTCCTGTACATTGTAGGATATCAGGCAGCATCCCTGGGATCCATTCACTAGGTGACAGTGGCACCTTGCACTGCCTTACTCAAGTGGTGACAACCACAGTTGACTCCAGACATTGCCAAATGTCCCTGAGAGAAAAGAGGGAGTAAAATCACTCCAATTGAGTCCCAGTGCTTTGGATGCTGTTGAAAGCTGAGGTATAGAAAGAAAGTAGAACCCTCAAACCTTGTAATGACATAATGTCACACAATAAGGTGAGAGAGCCTTCCTTGGGCCATTCACAGGTCAATGCCAATCTGAGAAATAAAATGCCATTTGTTCAAAAAAGAAGGTGCTAAGATTATTTAGAAAACCAGTGTCACCCAACTTCTTTGTTTACACCAAAATTATAATTTTCCACATCTTTGGCATTTGTCAAGTGGGAGAAGCAGCCAAGGCACTTTTGAAAGCATTGTAATGAGAAGTGAATCATTTGACCCTTCACGAAAATGCAGTCACCTCTGAGTTGTGAAGCTGATTTGCAGTTTCTTAGAGCATATACCACAGCTCAGTGTGCAGAATATAAGATATGAATATATGGTGGTTGAAACTTTCCAGGAACTTCTTCAAAGCAACATTACAGCACATATAACTAAGGATTCAGTAAGATGCAATTATCCCATCCTCTCACTCCCCAGGAGTTAACGGAGAAGGGGAGGTCCCTGAGTCATGGGAATATACTTGTCTCCACATGCATTCTATTGAGCAGTCTTAACATGCTTCTCCAGTCTGGATGAATGATTTCCCCAACTTTTAACATGTGTCTTGTTCATATTGGAGTCTTCTGTGGGTTGCTTTTATCTTCTTTTTATTTCTTGTTCTTGTTTGTTCACTCCAGACTTCTAGCCATGAATTCATTTCCCCCTAGAAATATAAAACTAGGTCATATCTTATAAAAAAAAAAGTTCTGTAGATTCCTGGGATTCTGAAAATAACAGCAATAAGATACCATTACAGCCTCTCAGCAAACATTTATTGAGAACTGAAAGTCTCTCTGCCACTGGGTGAATGTATCTCTTGTTTAGAAATGGGCTTATTTTTCTGTGTTTTAATGTGGTTCTGTCATGGCCATATGATCTCATGAGTTGCTGAGGGAAGGTGGATGGTTTAAAATCTCGTCTTAAAGGGGATTCATTTCAGTGACAGTCTCAGAGAAGAGCCAGGTCCTCAGAGCAAACAGAAACTGAGAGCTGAGGTGTGGGTAGGTTCCGTGGTGGAGGATCCTGGGAAAATAGCTTCTGCCTCATTCCCAGTCTGAGAGTGTGTATAACTACACGAATTGAACAGTTATACCATGTGTCTTAAATAACGATCTATCCACTTTTAAAAATCTATTTGATTCAAGGTTATTCCTCTGTAGTTCTTGGGAGAAAGAGCTGTGTCGCCATAGCTTGCTGGGTAACAGTATATAGCCCTTACACTGTGTGTGAACATGATCTTTTACATACTTTCAACTAAAAAGGCTGCAAATTATTGCTCAAAGGGAATACAAGGTAAAGACGAATAAGCTGTACTTTACCGGTCATATTATCTACTTGTAGGTTATTAGAAATTCATTTACAGTGTTGTAGGGGTTGAAGGAAAGAAGATTGGAATCCTTCTTCTAGTAGTGAGATCCCCCGGGGATAGCTTCCTCGGGGGAATCTCCCTCTGCTTGACAACCATGTAGGATTGGGAACTGACAGGTTTTCTTACAAAGAATCTACTTTGTGCACTGTACTGTAGTAAGAGTTTGGAGAACAAGATGAAAAGAAGCAGAATAACAGATCTTTGTCTGTCTTAAGGTCTTAACCATCTAGGCAAGGAATACATGTGCTGTAAAAAGAGTGAGATATAAATTATACATACATGCCAAGGGCCCTCAGGAAAGGGGGTTTAAACTAGAAAGCACTTTCCTGAAATGGATAAAGGAATTCATGGATATGGATTCCTGCAGAGTAGATTTCCAGAAAAGGGCAGAATGAGAGAGCAAGACCAGAGAAGAGTTGAGAGGAGGAAGTCCAGGGAGAGAAACTGAGAGGGTCATGACTGTAAGATGAGGACTTGAACTTTGATACAGCAGTGCCCAGAGAGTCATTCTGGGCTCCAGAGCAAAGAAACTTTGTGATTCAAATAATGTTCAAATACTTTTGTTCTGCTTCCTTGCTTCCTACAGAGAGAAGACAGAACAAGTACAAAGTTTCAGAACTAGTCTGGGTGTGAGATGATGAAGGCTGGATTAGGGACCATCTGAGAGATAACACAGGGGGAAATGGCCTAGTGGGTGGCGACACTTGGACATGCAGGACAGAGGGGAGACAAAGAGCTCTAGTACTGAGTCTGGAGGCTTGATAGGGAAGTCACTCAGGAAGGGGGAGTATTAACTAAAACCTCATGAGTTTGGTTTTATACAAATTTCATATGCAGTAGAACATTCAGAAGGAAATGTCCTAACAATAATCGGAGCCAGAGATCTGAATTGAGAATGAGAAATCTTGGCAGAAGGGCTTGCTGGTGAATCATCTGCCAACCGTCCCTTCACCAGGGCCTGAGGTGGAGGGGTGGTAAAGAGGTCACTAAGGTAGGTGCATGTCATCATGCTTTGTAAATGACAATAACATCCAGAGGAATTAATCAGGGCTGAACATCTCTTCCTCCTCAATAAGATATTTTTGTCTTCACAGATGACTCCATAAATGAAACGGTGCTTGAATTTACACAAATATTTGAATTGTGCAGAGTTGGTTTTTCTACAAGTCTGTCAATGATATCTCTGCTCTCTTGTAAGCCAGCAAATGATTGCCTTTCACAGAAGTAGTAGAAAGAAATAGCATCATGGGCTGGCACCATTGAATGTTGCTCTCTGTGGCTGATGCTGCAGGCTGCTTGACCCTTGTTAGGAACACAGGCACACACACGACCAAACTCCCACACCACTGGGGGTTTATCTCACCTGTTGTACCAATAACTTTGCCTGCTTTTGTGTGGCCAAGGCATATTATTTTAGCATCAGGTAAGGGGAGAGTGGCAGGAGTACCCAGATGACGGCAAAGAAAGAGGAGACACATGAGGAAGCCTTTGAGTTCAGCAGCTGCAGGTGGCTCCGCCTTTTGATCTCAGAGTCTGGAAAGGGAGAGAAAAAAGTTCAGGGTCATCTAAGAGAAGTTGAATGTGTTCTTCGCATGATTGTTAGCAAAGAAAAGTACCTGTAGACCTGTTCCTAGCACAACCAATCTTGTACCTCTTCCCCCACCTTCTTGCAACTGGCTTAGAAGCAGAGCGTTCCCTTTCTTCAAAAGAAGTCCCATTCCAGACTCACTCCAGGGAACACTCAGCCAAATGAAAAACTATACCAATAAAGAAACCGTTATTGGTTTCCACATAAAGAATAGGCTAACTGAACAGCCACAGCCAGTCTTTGGTTTTGGACACATTCTTTGCCCAGGCGTTGACCTTTACAGGTCCTGTGTCATCGGCTTTCATCACACCTCTATGAAGGGACAAGGAATTATTGTTTTCATTTTGAAGGAGAAAAAGGTGGAAGTGAAGAAATAAAATCACTCTTCTTTTGCTCTCCAGTCTCGTTTAGTTCATTTCAGTTCTGTCGCTTACTAGCTGTGTGCTTTAGACAAGTTACTCAACATACATTTGCTCCAATTTCTTCCTCTATAAAATAGGGTTAAAATAATAGTAACCGACTTTACAGGGTTCTGTTGAGGACTAATGAGTGGTTAAGTACATATTAAGTACTTAGAATAGTGCCTGCACATAGTAACCACTCCATAAGTATTAGCTACAGACACAACAATAATAGTAGCCCCACTGAAACCTAATAATCTTTCCTTCCATGTTCATCAAGTATGAATCTATTTTCTTAGCTTAATTCTGTCCTGAGTTCCACATCTGGATTTACAGTTGCTACTAAATATGTCAGTTAAAATATAATTGTTCAGTAAATATTTTTGAGCGCCTACTGTTGGGAATCCAAACAGTCCAATAAATTACACCCTCTTGCCAGCCTTGCTCAAAAGCAATTACAGAGAAGGACAAAAAGATTAAGGCAACTGAAAGACCAAAATACCGCCTTTATTGCCCAAATTCTGAAAATAAAAAAGGGTGTTTTGTAGGCAAAATCAGACCAGGGCCAGCTTCCTTCTGCTAGGGTAGATTCTACCCCTGAAAAACCAATGGCTTGGAGGAACAGAACAGAATATATACTTCCTGAGAGTTAGCCACAGAGAAAGGAGAAAAGAAGGCGCTAAGCTACAAATGTCCAGTGTCTCCTTCTGTACTCATCACTCAAATAAACTGTTTCCCCCTTCTCTGGGAAGGAATGAAAGAGGGAGGAAGAAAGAGGCTAAAAAGATTACATATGTTAAATATCATCTCTTACATACATAGGATCTCTTTTGATAGAAGGAAATACAGGGAGTAGGGATGTAGTTTCTCCCCAAACCCATCACATGCTGGGTGATGTGCCAAACATGGAACATCTCTTCCTGTTTACACCATGGACATTCTTCTTCTTCTTTTTTTTTTTTTTTTTTTTTTGCTGGTAACCTTACCAACCTCCTAAACAGTCTGGGTACAAATATCAAATCCATTTTGATTTATTTCTCTTGACCTTCACATTTGCATCACTAAGCCCGGTAGAAGGCTTTCTTCAAGTATCTTGATTCTCCTTTCTTTTCTTTCCCAGTTATTATATATATAACTGCTCCAGTTAATATGCTCATAATTTCCTCCCTTGGACCACTGCCATAGGCTCCTAACTTCAAGACTTATTATTTTACCCACACTATTTTTCTTCTCCTTCCAGAACCCAACTTGAACTTTGCCTTATTTACTGACCCACTCCAGTAATAATTAACAATTCTTTCCTGCAAGAACCATATCTATACTGTGATAAACTTTTCTTATTATATTTGTGCTATTAATCTCAGTATCTCATGGTGCTTAAAAAATGCTGTGAACATAACACCTGGCACATAATATATACTTCTTGGATGAATGACTTAAATTACCAGTATAGTTAGAGAATAAGAGATTTACATCCTATGACCCCCCTTCAGTGGCTTCAAAGCATGTATGGAGTTCCTACATTGTGAATAACAAGAAGGAATTCTGTTTATTTTTTTAATTTTGAGCTATCAAAAGTTGTATTTCTTGCCAGGCATGGTAGTGCAGGAGGCTGAGGCAGGAGGATTGCAAGTTTGAGGCCAGCCTCAGCAACTTAAAGGGGCCCTAAGCAATTTAGTGAGTCCCTGTTTCAAAATAAGAAATAAAAGGGCTGGGGGCATAGTTCAGTGGAAAAGTGTCCCTGGGTTCAACCTCTAGTACAAAAAAAAAAAAAAAAAGTACAAATACAAGTTTTGTTTCTTCAAGTATCTTTTGATTCTTCTTTCTTTCCCATTTCTATTGCTCCAGTTAATCATTGCCATAGGCTTCTGACTTGAAGGCTATTTTTCTACCCAAACCATTTTGGAAGTTCCGATGTATCTGATAAGCATATAAGGAAAAGAGGAACTGTTCACTGAATACAAGGTATTCTCAATGTCTAGGTTGTGTGTAGTCATTGCCTTTTCTGCCAAAAGGCGTTAATTATACACTGTGGAGTTGTTTTGTTTTTTTTAAGATTTGAACTGAATTTTGTAAATAGCCAGTGTTCATTTCCCCTTCTTTTCTGGCCAGGCCTTCCGTCAGATCCTGCACACTGGTCTAGAGATGGTCAGCTTGCCCACATCAACCCGGTCAGTCCTTTTGGGGAATGTAGAATGGCACTGATAGACTGAGGTTCGGTCTGTTTACTCACCTGGTTGACCGAGACTTTTTAATTTTAGAGCTTTTGGTAACCACATTTTCCCACATGGAAACTAAAAGAAGGTGGAGCAAAGAGAGAATCACATAGAAAAGAGAGACGAGGAATCCCAATACAATTCAGTTCCTGGTTTCAGCTGTTTCTGAAGCAAACTGCCCTTTTTAACTTGGGTTCCATGAGACAACCCAGGACTCTGAATGAATCCTTCTTTTTAGCTTAGACTTATTTATTTGAGTCATTCTCTGTTAAAGGTAGCTAAGAGATCTAACCAGATCATCCCCAGTTTTTTTCAAAATAGCTCTCTCCCTCCCATATATTTTCATTAGATAATTTTAAAATGTAGTTAAAAAAATCACATTTACCATATTAACTATTTTCAAATGTATAGTTCAGTTCTTTTAAGTATATGCACATTGTTGTAAAACAGATCTCTCTAGCTTTTTAATCTTGCAGATCTGAAACTCTATATCATTAGACATCAGCTTGTTCCCCACCTCCTCCATCCCACCTGTGGTGGTTTTTGTGAGTTTAGCTAGTTTAGAAGACTCATATAAATAGAATCATATAATATTTGCCTTTTTTTTTTGGTAGCTAAACTTCTTTATCTTAGCATAATTTCCTGAAAGCTCATCCATGTTATACCATGTGATAGGATTTCTTTTTTTTTTTTTTGTATTGGGGATTGAACCAAATGCCTCATTCTACCACTGAGCTACAGTCCCAGCCCTTTTCATTTTTGTTTTAATACAGGATCTCATTAAGTTGCCCAGCTTGGCCTTTTGTGATCCTCCCAAGTTGCTGGGATGACAGGTGTGTGCCACCATGCCCAGCTGATTTTCTTTTTTTCAAGGCTGCATACTATTCCATTGTATGTATACACCAGAATTTTTCTTTAATCCAGAAAAATTAAAGAAATTAATTTAATTTTTAATTAAAATTAAATGTCATTGATGGACATTTTGTGTTGCTTCTACCTCTTGATTATTGTGAATGATGCTATTATGAACACGTGTAAGCAAATATCTCTATGAGAGACTTTGAATTCTTTGGGATGTATACCCAGAAGTTGGATTACTATATCATAGATTCCATATGGTTTTTTATAATGGTTGCACAATTTTACAATCTTGCCAACAGTGCATGAGAGTTTCAATTTCTCAATATCCTCACCAACCCTTGTCATTTTCTGGGACTCTTATGTGTATGATAGTAGCTACCCTAATGGGTATGAGGTGATATCTTATTGTGGCTTTAGTTTGCATTTCTCTGATGATTAGTGATTTTAAATATCTTCTTCATGTGCTTTGGGGGCATTTGAGTATCAAATTTTGAAAAAAAGTCTATTCAAATCCCTTGCTCATTTTAAAATCTGGCTATTTGATTTTTTGTTGTTGAGTAGTAGGAGTTCTTTACATATTTTGGATATTAACACCTTATTAGATATATGATTTGCAAATATTTTCACCCATCCCATAGATTTCTTTTTCATATATATAATTTTAAATAAAAATATAAGCTGTTATGAATGTGATTTAGTCAGTTAAATTCAGCAAACATTTACAGAGCACTTAAAATGAGCAAGATATTTTCTGCCTAGTTCCAGGCTTGATATAGATAGCAAATCTCCTGACAAACTCCTTCCTCTACAGTTTGAATTCAATTTAGCTCCAGGAGGGATTTCTGAAACATCATAATTTAGTCTGTGCATTTTCTTGACACTAGCTCAACCCTAGGTTTTGTGTGCATTAAAGTACTGCAGGAAGTACTGAGGATGTGGGTCTAGGGTCCTGGGAGCCCAGCTCAGTCCAGGGATTTCAGATTAATTCTGGACTAATATTAGTGAAATCATGAGTCAGTCCCATGGGGGCTGAATAAAATGGAGTCAGAGTCTAGACCTTAAGTCTTTAGATTCTCAAAGGCAGATTGGAACCAAACCAGTTTGGGGGAACTTAGAGTATAGTTATCAACTAGATATATCAAAGATGTCAAATAATCATCACTTCCCCACAACCATATCAAAGTAGTTCCACTAAGTTAGACAGAGCCTCAGAATTCTAAACACTGGTCTCCAGAAAACCAATCCATGAGAATGCATACAAGATGAAACCCAATTGTCATCTTTAACTATAGGCTACAAATATTGTGCTGTGTTAGGCTTTCTATAACATAAGGCAGTCCAACCTGGAATCTCGTGACCAAGGTCTCAGTGAGAAAGACTCTAGAGATTTTTCGGACCCTATCATATTACGTCTGTTAAATAAATGGAATTTTAATGTAGACATTATTTTCCCCACAATAAACTCATACATAAAGCATGGAGAGGGCTGGGGATGGCGCTCAGTGTAGAACACTTGTCTAGATTGTGTGAGGCCCTACGTTTGAGCCCCAGCATCACAGAGGGAAGAAGCATGGAATCAACCCACCTGTCACTTTGATATCCCCTGTGGCTTTGGCAATGTTGTTTTCAATCATACAGGAGTATGTGTTGTTGATGTTGACGTTGTAGAGCACCGAAACAACCTTCATGGTCACATTCTCCGAGTTCAGCTCAAAGCTAGTGTTGGAGACTTCTGAGAAGTTGGCTCCCTGATTAACTTGGGATGTCCAGACCACTGTGGGCTGGGGAAACCATCGGGGAGCCTCACAACGCAAGTTCTCTGAACTGGCATTATATTCCACGTTCATCTCTGGCATGCTGAAGGCTGCAGAGTCAGAGGTTAAAAAGGACAAATGTCAAAGTCAGACAGATAAGACAGACTTGAATTGCTAGGTCTCCAAAAGCACAAAAGGTTATCACTATCATTGAAGTGACTCAGTACTTCCCCAGGGCAATGTCTGTTCATGGCCCATTTTACTGTAGATGTAAATGATGGTTTGCTCATAGTGATGCTATACATGATATCCATTTGGCTAATATCACAAACCCCCAGGACCTAAGTTTTCAATATATTATTGTTACATCAGATGATGTCCTCTAGTAAGATGAGCTCCAATGATTACAGAAAAGCTTATTTCTTAGGACAATTGGACATTTTTTCAGGAATCTTTGGAATCCAGCCTTCTGGATTTTATATATTGTTCTTCCTAGAGGATAAAGTTAGGTCAGTGGGGGGGGGGGGATGGAAAGAGA
>NW_026000077.1:5365024-5420954 GCF_001458135.2 Marmota marmota marmota
GGGGGGGGGGGGATGGAAAGAGAGAAAGAAAAGAAACAAACAGTATTCACCTGTCACCCACAGACGTTCCATTCATGACCTTTGTCATCATGAGGACTTGGAGTCTGCTTGGGTTAGAGATTGTATAGCCCTGGTATCCAGGAATAGAAATGGGCATTTTTTTTTTCTAAAATACTTTTCCTCACTTAAGAAGTCATTGCATTTTGAAATTAAGACTAGTTCCTTTTTATGTAGGCAGAAAGACACTTGTAGAAAAAAAGTGTTAGGTCCTGGACTTTTTAATTAGGCCCAAATAGCAAGACACAATTTACTATTTTATTTAGCATTTTCTTTTGACCAGGAATGGACTAGTGCTGAGTAAGCATGAAAAGAAAAGTCTTTATTTTGTCCTCACTGAGCTTGTTATCTAGCAGGGGAAACAAGACTCATGTTCTTGGAGCAGGTAGGGAACAGGTCCTGGGGGATGACATGGGATTTGAAGTGTACACAACAGTGAGCCACCATTTACTGAGAGTGTACTTTCTGCTAGTGCTTTATCTCAGCTCTTATTTAATTTGATTGTCAGAAGAATCCTGTGGCTATCTACTATTACCCATATGTGAAAATAAACTTTTAATTTTGAAATAATTTTAGATTTACACAAGAGGAGCAAAGATAGTCCAAAGAGAGATCCTGTATATTCCTCTCCCAGTTTCCTCCATGTTTATTTAATCATCTTAAGTAAACATTGCACATTTGTCAAAAGTGAGAAGCCATCACTGATACATTGGTATTAACTAAAACTAGACTTTAGTCTATCTATCTAAGCCCCTTGTACATAAATTCAGAAAACATTTATTAAATTGGGTAGGCAAAGAAGGGTGATTTCATTGGGAAAGTACTATTGAGTATATAGGAAAATTTGTTTTGCTTATTTCCCTTGAACTTCTGCAAAAGTTCCACTATCTCTAGAAGGACTCATTTCAGATGTGGGCTTGGGCATAATCAGCATAGTAACATTCCCAACAAGATTGTAGACTTCTCTTATTAGGAATAGTGAAGGTCACTATAAAGAGACGGTATTTATTCTGGTAAAACATCTTAGGAAATACATCTGGAAATTCAGAAATGGAAAAAGCCAAGAACAAAAGATTTCAAGTCCTAATATGATAGTGGGCTACTTTTGGAGCTGATGTGGATCTTGACAAGATGGCTACTAAGAGGGCTCAGAGGGATTTGTCTGATATTGGTCATTCGTGAGGACAACATGGTATTTCATCAGCAATTCATGCTCTTCAGCTCAAATACCTTTTGGTACTTTCTTTCCCTCTCTACCAAAGTCACTCACCTCCAGTTTTATACTCCAGGTTAGCATTCCCTTTGCCTTTGGAAGTGGTGATGTGACACTTATAGGTGCCAGCATCTGTGAGTTGCACTTTTTTCAGCCTCAAGGAAGCATTGCCAACGATCACTTGATCAGCAAACACTGCTGTCCGGCCTCTGAACATTTTATCCTGGTCTGAAGGATTATCTTTGCCTTCTTTGAACTCATGGACCAAACCCACGACACCTTCCTTCTGCCACTGTATCACAATACCATTCAATTTGATATCAGGTTCAAAAGTGCAGCTCAGGATTCCATCTTCTCCAATGTTCCCAGCTGAGGTGAAGGTAGTGACTGTGATGGAGTGTTTCCCTGCAATCCAGGAGGCAAGGATCAATACCAAGGGAAGCCTGGGAACTTCTACAGCCAAACCCTTTATTACTAAAAGCCAAGCAGAGATTTCTGTGATAAATGAAAAATATAGAACGGGAAAGGCATTTTTTTAAAAAAGGGAGATGAGAACATAAAAAACAGGAAGACAATAATTTTAATATCTACACCAGATCTGCTATACCCAATAGCTTTTGTAATACCAATCAACCCATTGAGAGGCGGTAAGAGGAAATTGGATTTGGGGTTTGAAGATTCTCATTCAAGTCTCACTACCATTTGAACATCAAGTCTGGCTTTGATACTTAATAAGTCATGTAGGCCCTCTGATTCTCAGAAAAATGGAGGTAATTATATCTTTCTCACCTACCCTAAGGAGTTCTTATGAGGATCAAATAAAATGGATGTGAACTTGATTTGCAAACCATAACTGTACATATAAGATATTATTATTTTTAGTCAACCAGAAGTGGCCCAAAGTGAAATCTCATATTAGCTAAATGTGTCTAGTAAGACTACATTCTGAAGTGCTGGTACTTATATCCATTTGAATGGTGAAGAAACTAAAGCATAGAGAAGATACCCAACTAGGTTGAGATTATAGTGTTAGCTATGGATGGCATAATGAGTCAACTTAATTCAGTTGATTTTTGGTAAAGATAGAAGCTACCCGCTCCTCTAGGAATACACCAGCAGTAGAAATACTAATTATAGTGCCAGCTACGTGTCATTGCCTCTTCACCAGTTGCCCAGCCTATAACCCACCCAGTCGGGGAAAGAGCAATCAGCCCTCCTTTGTGGACTGGAGGCTGTTGAGTAAGGGCACCTACAGATGTGATTTAATTTAACTGAATCTTCTTAGAGGCTCCTTCTGCGGTTTGGATGCGAAGCTTGGACTTGGAATTGTCTGACTCTAGGCCTTTGTAAAATAGACGGCAATAATGGGTGTGAGAACTGGAAAAGCTAAACTAGATAGACTTGCATAAGAAGAACAGAGCTACTGATAGAAGAAAAAATATAGTTAGTAAAAGGGAGAAGAAAAATTATAGCTAGCAAAATGTGCATAGGCAAGGCTGGAAGAATGTTCTGGAGGCTTGAGCATGGGAGAAAGAGATTTTGGGAACAGCTGCCATGCATGACCATTCATGTGACAGATTTGGGAAAGAATCATGAAAGCAAACAATATGAAGACTTTGCTGAGTAGTATGAATGCAACACACATCCGTCTCTTGCCTTAGCATTTGCTTGAACACTGCTTTTAAAAGCTTCAGTTTGCTTTTTAATTATTCCTATTTAACAGACTGATAAGGCATCCCAGGTTGCCATGGGTCATACTATCCCTATGCACCTTCACACCCTGCACATCTGGCACCTACAACTCAAAGTTCCTTCTTCTCCCTTATCACTGGTTATCCGTATTCTGCTTATAGTCAGACCTGTTCAGATGGCAGTCCTTTCGTAATACCTTCTTTTAGTCCGTGAAGATAAAATTTGTAACTACTTCTCATTACTCTTTCTTAACACTCATATTTATCTTTATCATGACAGCTGTCTTCTTTACCATGTCTCTGGCCTATCTCTTGTATTAATTTATAAGTTTTCTTAAGGGCAAAAGCTATCTCAGTCTTATCTATAGGTCCTATAGTGCCTGGTGCTATGTTTCTGTAGAGAAAAACAATATTTGCTGAGGGTATGAATACATGAATAAATGAATGGGAATAAGTTGAAATCAAAGCACTATTTGAGAAAATGTATCCACTGCAAGAGTAAAGAACATTTGGCAGAATTATCACATTTAAATTCTGGGGAAATGTGAATCAGTGTAAAAGAAGGCAATAAAAATACATAGAAATTCTCAAAATCATGGAGCACGTGTAACTATGTTAGAGCAGGAGTAAATTTGATTATAGTTTATAAAGTGCCATTAAAGTGGAATTGAAAAATTACTTTTCGAAAAAAATGCATGATTAGCACAGTTTATGAAGAAAATGAAATGATAATGACATATCTTAGTTTGGTAATTGTGTTGCTGAATTAATTTTAATGTGTTGGCCTTGAGCCCACAGGTAGGGAATCCATTGAAATATCTCCTAGAGAAATTAATGATTAAAAGTAGGCAGCTGTGGAGTGCCCCCAGGGACCTGCTGCAAGTTCTATCATTTAAGGTTGCATTAATGATGTGGCAGATGGAATGAGTGTAATGTCGATTAAATCTCTCCCCCATATCAAATAAGAGTTGGAATAAAAGCCAGTAAGAATAAAAAACCTCGAGGACCTAGCCACTGCTTTGGATTCAGAAAGCAATCAATAAAAACTTTCTTGTTAAACGAATAAATGATGGTTAAAAATGAAAAAAATGAAATTCAATGTGCAAGCAACATGTGTACATTCTTACAAAAAAGAAGTCTGTATTCAGACTTGAAAACTAAAATTAGCTCAAGGAGCTTTATGCAGTTTGGCCTGATAAGTTTCTGCAGGCCCATGGGCCACCAGAGGCTTTTATGTGATTTGGTTCGCCAAAGGACAAAAGGGTCCTATGGAGATGAGCTATAGGTTGCTAAGTATTGATATAAAATTCCGTTAAATGAGCATAGATTTAAAGTGTGTCATTTCCCTCTAAAATTGCATCAAACCTCTTTAAGAAGTGGAAGGCAGCTAACTGTTAAGAATGAATTATCCCGCTCATGAAGGGTAATTATTCTGCTCTAGTCTGTGTGAAGAAAGGGTGGGAGCCATTAAAGTGGAGCAAGCTGAAATCTGAGCATTTTGGTTTTCACAGGAGTTCAGTACTATTCAATTGATCCTTCACTGGTAACAGGAATATCTTGGAAAGCAGGAGTACAGGTAACCCAGAATTCCTGTAAAGAAGCAATGATTCTGGGGTACCCTGCAACACAGGATAAAACCTGGGAAATAAACTGTCCTTTAACAAGGCTCAGTAAGACGAACAATGTTCCAATAACACAGAGAATATGCAAGAAGCCCCCAGCAGATGGTCACTCCGCCTCTGCTGAAACTCAGCCATCCAGATGGGCACCACAGTACATGGCTTACAGGTGGAAACACAAGGTTCAAGCCTGCACCAGTGCTTACAGGTGTAGCACCCACTCCTGCCAAAGAAGAGTTGAGACTGGAAATAGCAGTTGCTCATGTTAGAAGAAACTAGAAAGGATACTGGACCAGACCCAACAAAGGAAAAATGTTGGTATTATGGTTTAGATAGGAGGTATTCCCCCCAAAGCTCATGTGTGAGACAATGCAAGAAAGTTTAGAGATGAAATCATTGAGTTTTAAAAGGTTTAACCTAATAAGTGCATCAATCCCTTGATATGGATTTTTAACTGGGTGGTAACTGAAGGCAGGTAGGGTGTGGCTGGAGGAAGTGGGTCATTGGGAGCATATTTCGGGGCTTATATTTTGTCCTTGTTGAGTTGAGTCTCCTTCCCTCCACTCCCTCTCTTCTTTTCTTTCTCTCTCTGCTTCTTGGTGGTCATGTACTAACCTGCTTTCCTTCACCACACTCTTCCAACATGGTGCCTGCCTCCTCTTGAGTTCTGAGGAAGGGAGCTGGCTATGTACCTCTGAAACTATGAGCCCCTAAATAAACTTTTCCTCCTCTAATTGTTCTTGTCAGGTCTTTTGGTCACAGCAGCAAAAAAAGCTGACTCAAAGCTGACTCAAATCTTAGGGAAGCAGTCGAGTGTGGTATCTGAGAGCATGACATGGGCATCAGGCTGTCTGGGTTCAAGTCCCAGATCTGCCACTTATTAGATACATGACCTTGGACAAGTTTTCTAACCTCTTTCTTCCATAATTTTTTCATCTGTAAATTAAGGATGCTCTCTGACGACTAAATGATACAGAAATGCAAGTAAAGTACTTAATATAGAACCTCAACTTGCCATGTTAAACCTTATATCATTGCTATCAATAGCCATTAACTATAATCACTTGAAAATATAACAGATCAGAGCCCCAGAAAGTTAAGAAAGGAAAGTTTTAGCAAATTCTTTATTTGCTGTGACTCATTTTAAGCCATTGGGGGTAAGAATGATTATTATACCTGTTTTATGAATAAGGATAAGGCTTTGTGAGGTTAAATGATTTGACTAATTTCCTGTATCTAGCAGTAGGTAGTAGAGCCAAGGTCAAACCAGTCTTGCGTGGCACTAAGACTGTGTTCTTTCTACCACATATTATTGAAAACAAGAGCAAGATGAAATATGTAGAGGGCCAACCCATCAAAATATATTCCTATTTCACTGATTCATAATGGGGTTGTGGGGGAGGAACTCTAGATAGAGCAACCAGGAGGGAGGGGAAGGGAGAAGGCATGGGGGTAGGAAAGACTGCAGAATGAGATGGACTTCATTACCTTAAGTACATGTATGAAGACACGAATGTACTACTTTGTGTACAACCAGAGATATGAAAATTTGTGCTCTGTAGGTGTAATATAAATTATAATTCATTCTGCTGCCATATATAACAAATTACAATAAAATGAAAAAGAAAAAAAAGATATTTCTATTTCACTTAAAAATAAAATCAATAGGGCTGGGAATGTAGCTCAGTGGTAGAATAATAGCCTAGCCTACATGAGTTCTGGGCTCAGTCCCCAAAACTACAATCAATCAATCAAAAAATAATAATTAAAAAACATAAAGTAAATGTAAGGAAGGCCAAATAGTTTCCAAATAATTTGTGTTATGCACACACTGGCTTAGGAGAAAGTGCACTGTAGCTTCCTGCCTTAACCTCCCCAGCTTCAAAGGAGGCCTGCCCTGGTGTGATGAGGAAATTGTACAGTTCCTAGAAGTTGTTATATAAATGTATTAATAATAGCAAACTTTTATGAATAGCATTAATGGTGTCAATATAAATGACAATGGCAACCATTTATCATACACATGTCAGGTGCTTTATAGGCACTCTCATTTAGTTCTCCCAATAACCTTATCTACTTTACCAGTAAGGAAACTGGTTCTAGAAAGTTACATCCAAAAGGACTCATAGTTGTCAGACCAGAGATTGGTACATCACTGACTCTCAAACTTTTCCACTCCACAAAGCTGCTCATAGTCACCAGTGAGTGAGTGATAGCACAGGGACTAGGCTAAATGTGGCCAGGAGCCTTTCCACTGTTATCTCCTTCCTTCTCCAGGGGTGATCCACAATGACTGTCCTCTAATCAGGGAGCTCCTCAACCTCCCTTCCAAACAATTGACCTTGAATGCATTTTATGTTTATGGGGTGGGGTCCATCCTCAGTGTGGAGATTATCATTGGTATGCAGTAGCAGGTAAAAGTGTGAGTTCTGGAAGCAAACGACCCAAACCTGAAACACAGCCTACTTTCTAGCTGCATATGACTTTACACAGGTTTATTATCTGGACATATTAATAACATCTACCTCCTATTTTTGTGCATACAAAATAATAGTAAATCAAATAATACATGTAAGTTACTCAGTACACAAAGGAAGATGCACAAAGGAAGGGTTCAAAGGATATTATCATTATCATCGACTTAATGTTATTTGCTTAATTTCAATGTTTTATATTAAACCAATTAACATTTTATTGAATTCATTTAAAGTGTGAAAGTATGATGATCACTGGTAAAAGTTATGGCCCTTTTAATACAGGCAACTGAAAAAAATCCAACTAAGTAGTATTAAACTAATAATGGCTCATATTATCCAAAATAATCAGCTTTCACCTTGTGAAATTGGTGGTAGTAGAATTTTAATATTGTTGGCAATGCACTACCAGATACCCTATGATTTCTATATATTCATTACTCTACCACATCCATCCATCCATCCATCCATCCATCCATCCATCCATCCATTCATTCAAAAAAACCCTTAAGGATTCAACTCTGCATTCAAGCAACTGAGCTCAGTATTTGAGGTTGTTATCAGTACTTGAGCATGATATATCTATGCAGCAGGAAAAGGTATAAGTAGCATAGGTATTGACTGATTCAAGAAAGCCATTACACTGTGAAAATTCTTGCTAGGGTAGTCATAGCTACCAACAACAAAGATAAACAATTCTATGGGGGTTCTGATGCCAAACTAGTTAGCCCTAGCTCGAGAAGGTTTAGTCACCAAGGTAAGGAATAAAGGACAAACATTAGAGTTTTAATTCAAGTTGATGAATAAGATCAGGGATAGGGTAAATTATATTTGGGAAGAGTAAAACTTTAGCAAGGGAGGTGCCAAAATGTATCTTAGCATTAATATGTTTAAAAGTTACTCTCAAATATTTGCTTTATGAGTCAACGTTTTATTTCCTTATAAAGAACATATATCTTTATGTGTATATACATGTTCATACAAATTTGTTTATATGTAATATAGGTATCATACATACATATAAAACTCCACACATTGTAACTGTGCACCCTGAAGAATTACGACTTTATCCCACGTAGCTACTATCAACACCAAGAAACAGAATTTTGCTACCCTATTAGCAGTTCCCTCATGGCCCCCCATGCCCTACTCATTCACTCTTCCCCAGAGGTAATGACCATTATGCTACCTTTTAAAAGCAGAGATTCGTTTGCTTGTTTTTGAATTTTACATGCATGGAATCATGCAGAGTTAGTCTTTTTGTGCTCTCTGTCACTCAACATTATGTTTCTTATATGAGAATGTACTCAGTCTCTCTAGTCACCAGGAAACAGAAATTAAGATGGCAAGATTCCACAATACACAGTGTTGGGGAGGACATGAGCTCAGGATGTCTCATAAGCTTCTGGCTAAAAGTAAATTGGTAAATCACTTTGGAAAACTGAATGGCAGTATCTACTAAGAGCTATTTACTGGCTTTTTGAACATGCCTTTTTATGAAGTGCTTATTTCAATATATTAGAAAAAATTAAGACAGCCAAAATAAAGTAAGGAGAATATTAATAAAGATAAAAAGTCAAGATTAGTAAATCAGGAAAACAAATTTAAAAAATTATGAATAAACACAAAACTAGTTCTTTACCACTGTAAGCTAATTAAACCTGTAATCTCAACAACTTAGTTTAAGGAGGAGCTGGGAAAGAGACCAAGATTAGGAATTAGGAATAGATAAAAAGATAAAATAACATAAATTAAAGAAAAATGAATTGCTAAGGATTACAGACAGTCTGACTTAGAATGATTCAACTTTTGATTTTTAGACTTTATTCAAATAAACATTCAGTAGAAATTGTACTCCAAATTTTGAGTTTTTCCTCTTTTCCTGGGCTAGTGATAAATAGTATGCTATTCCGTCATGATGCTGGGCACCAGCAATGAGAACAGCTTCCAGTTGGCCACATGAGGGCCACAGCTGGTAGTCTACAGTGTGCTATGTTGCTAAGCTATACCGTTTAATAGGTTAGGTGTACTAAATGCTTTTTCCAACTTATAATACTTTCAACTTATAAAAAGTCTCTTGAGCTGTAACCCCATCATAAGTTAGGGAACATCTCTAGTAGAATGAAACAGATTAGCAGGTTTGGAATATGGATATTTGCTATGGATACTTGCTTTATGACACTATCGGCACTGAAGTCAGGAAAGGACCGTTTTCAATAAATGGTGCTGAATCTCACTAGATAGACAGAAAGAGAAATTGAATCTTGTACCATAAAATTAATTCTAAATGGTCCCTAGTTATAAATGTAAAAGGCAAAACAGCAAATCTTTCACTATTTAACCCAGAAGAAAATTTTCATGACCCTGGGATAAGCAAAAAATATCTTAAACAGATGACCAAAAACTCTTAAGTTTGATAAAGAAAAAGACTGATAAATCAAATTGGGTTAAAATTTATAACTTGTTGAAAGATTATTTAGAGAGTGAGAGAGCAAGTCAGATTAGAAAAGATTTGGTAATATATGTAGTCGATTTGCAATCAGAATATGTAAAGAATGTCTACAAATCAACAAAGAGTGATATTCAATTGAAGTGAAAAAAAGACAAAATAAATTTTTTTGATGATAAAGAAATTGGAGAAGGGTCCTAATATCTTTTCTGGGAAAACACGCATACAGCAAGTTTTCTTAGTTTAGGCCTTTTCACCACTATTTAGAGGCCACACATCTCTGAAGGAGAGTAACAGAGGGGAAATGCACTGGAACTATACAAACTAGTTGTGAAGGGACAGCTTTGGTCATAAAGTTACAATAAATGTGTTGGCTAAGGTCAAGTGGTTTATGGGAAATAAAGCAAACAAGTTGCCTCAGAGAAGACAGCTGCTGGCCTAATCCCCTCAGCATTTCAGTGAGATGGCCTACACAGAGGAGGAAAGAGGAATCTTCCTGCAATGGACACCCTTTAACTCCTTTTGGGAACTAACCATCCTTGCCACTGTGACATCTACTTCCTACATGGTATAGTACTTGTGACCAGTTTTCTTTTTATCTAAGACTCCTGTATACAAAGACTTGGTATTCTATACCACTGCAGCCAAAGCTGCATTGCAAGGAAATCATCTACCCAGGTCCACCATTGATAGACTGGCTCAGATGCAGCACTTTTCCCATGATCCCAGAATGACATCTTCAGCACTGACTGATAGGAGGACTACTGATAACCTTATTGTTTGATTTCTCTCATCTAAACACTGACTGGGCATTATTTCTCCTTTCTAACAATGAGGAAACTAAGGCACGAGGAGTTAATTAAGTAAGGTGAAGAGAACCACAATAAGAGAAGAACAAGTGCTCTGCTCCCAAGTTTCTGTGTCTAAGCCCTGTGTTCTTTCCACACTATCACACTGAGCAATTAGTTTAATAGTGAGCGTGAATGGACCATAGTAATGCAAGAAATCACGTACCTGAAATACCAAAGCCAATGATGAGTGCAATTGCTCCAGCCAGAATAATGATGATGCTAATAATGCTGTGGAAAGAAAGAGAAGCAGGAAATTACTTCTTCATTCCATTTGACAAGCTGCTTCGTGATCTGATACACATCTGTCACGTGCAAGATGTGCTACGTAAGGTATCCCAAGGTTTTAGTCCTCGCAAGCCCCTTCCCAGAGATAGATACCTTAGAAAGGAATCTTAGCAATTCCATCCCCATCCCCCTGGCTCCATGGGATAAATTAAAGAAGTTCTCTTTGTATTTGTCAGGGTCATCTTACTTTCCTATATCAGACTTCTAAGACTGTTGGGGTACGACTGACAGTAACCTCCCTATGATGTCTAGTGCCACCTGGTAGGAGTTGGTCTTATACTGGTTGCATATAGTCAATTTGCCATCAGAATATGTAAATAATTTAAAAAATAAGCCATTAATCTGCCTTAATCTCACTGTCCACTTCTTCCTGTCTGTTGTGTGTCTTGTTTCTTTCTGTAGACTTTAAACTCTACTAAGGACAATGGTCATGTCTTCTCCACTTTGTACCCACTCACATCTAGTTCACTGCACCCTTTAGGTCCTCAGTGGTATTTGCTCTCTCTTGTTAAAAAAAGTAATACATATTTACAACAGAAAGCTTAGAACGCTTTATATAATCAAAAGCTTATAAATAATCAAAAATAGGACAATGAAATCACCCGAAATTCCAACATCCAGACACAACCAACCCATGTTAACTTTTTGATATATACCTAAAAGTTTTTAATTTACAGGTTAGCAAATGACACTTGGGAAATAAAATAGACCAGTGAGGAAGTACTGCTTACATCCACAGTGTGCTAGAATCACATGGTAGATGTGTCGTTCCAGGCACCATTTTTAGCTTCTATCATTCATCCATTCAATAACCTTACGAGGTAAACAAATTCATCATCTCCATTTTATAGATGAGGAAGTGACATGGGGAGATTAAGCATCTTCCCTAAAGCCACACACTTAGCAACTGGCAGAGCTCAGATTAGAGTGTCTCCCAAATCTGCACTCAGCTACTTCCTACACAGTTCCCGAAAGGTGGGGCTCACAGATGAGGGGTGCCCCTCCTTTCTGCCTAAGGGAACCCATGTTCCAGGAGGGTCTAGCTTTAGCTGGTGAGAGTGACTCAGGCAGAGCAGAAGGTCAAAGTGGGTGTGTTAGCAAAGCCATTTCTGAGAAGTCCGCCCATTGCTGCCTGCCCTGATGTGTGCTTCCTCAAGCGTCTGTCCCCAGTCACTCTGCTGGCGATTCACATACTCCCCACACCCACACTGGGCTTACTCAATAGGCAGGACAAAAGAAAGACACAGGGTGGCAAAGAATGATGCCATAGAGAAAGGAAGCACGGGGCATTTTACTTTCTTCCCTGAATAAGCTCATTGTACCCAGCTCCCCTTGGCTCCAGAGTGGGCCCACCAGGAAGAAACAAGAGACTTACAAGAAACAACTTGAGTAAACAGTTTCCCTGGAGGCCAAGCCGTCATGAGGTGCACCCATACGGGCAGCAAGTAGAGCTCTTACTAATAGGACAGCTGCTAAACTGCTTCCAAAAGGAGACCACATGGGACCACTTCCCCTCCCTCTGCCTCAGTGCAGCCTCAGTCTCACACGGCTCCAGGTGTGAGAACAGCTGGACAAACTCATAGCAAGAGGCAATACGTATGGTTCTCCCTGACACCTGAGCCGACAGCAGCTTTGCATTTGTGACACAGGGTTTTCACTTATTTTGGTGAATTACTTCATCTCCCTGAGACTGTTTCATCTGTAAAATGAAGATGGAAGAAATTCCTGCTTTACGTCCTATAAAAGTGTTATGGTTTACACGGATCCCCTCCAAATTCATATGTTGAAGTCCTAACCTCTAGAGCCACAGAATATGACTACAGTTTTATATATATATAAAAACCACTTTTATATATATAAATAAAAGTGGTCATTGCAGATACAATTAAGATGAAGTAAACCAGGAGTAGAGTAGGCCCCTAATACAATATGACTGGTGTCCTTATAAAATGGGAAAATTTAGCTGGGCATCATGGTGCGGGCCTATAGTCCCAGCTACTGAGGAGTCTGAAGCAGGAGGATCCCTTTTTCTCAGGGGTTCAAGGCCAACCTGGGCCACATAGTCAGACCCCATCTCAAAAATAAATAAACTTTAAAATTAAAAAGGAGAAATTCGAACACAGATACATATGCACCAAGGAAGAAAAACATGTGAAGTTGAAAGCAGAGATGTATAAGCCAACGAACACCAAAGATTACCAGCAAACCACCAGAAGCCAGAGACGGACCAGATTGTTTTTTATTGATCCCAGAGGGAGCTAACCCTGCAGACATGTTAATTTTGGACATCCAGCCACCAGAGCTGAGAGACAATACATTCCTTCTGTGTAAGCCACACAGTTTGTGGTGCTTCTTTATAACTTCCCTAACAAACTAACACTAAAAGGGTTGCTTTGAGAGCAGATGAAACATTGAATAATATATAATCCATAAGGGGCTCTTCATGTATTACTTTATACTATAAATATTTTTACCTGTAGCTACTTCAATTAAGTTTAGTATTAAAATTCTGTTTTATTCATTATTAAAATTTGAAGGAAGGGGCTAGACAGTGGACACTGGACAGATCCTATCTAGATGCTTACCAAGAAGAGGAGGACAATGGAGCTCAAGAGTCTCAGTCCAAGCAGCTGTCCCACCCCCCATCACCCTCAGGCCCACGTGTCCCTGCTGTCAACCCAGAACCCTGCCATCAGTCAGTCAGCTTTCTATCCGAGCAAGAATAACCTTGAGGTTCGTTCTGAACTTGTATTCCCTTGGGAAACAGTTTAACCTCCAGAGACTTGGAAAGAGCAGCAGGAACTATCAGAGCAGCCAAATGAAATAATTCCTGTCTGTTGCTTATTAATTTTTTAAAAATATGAATAAAATATTTCACATGAGGTGTTCTGACGTTGGTGTTTGGTCCTTACCTTCCCAGAATAGTTTCCTTATACAGGATATTTTTAAGGCAGAACTCTGTCTTCTAACCACTGCCCTGGAATCCACAGTGCACTTTGGTCAGATAGTTAGAGAAGGGCACAAATAAAAACCAATGGTTTCTTGGGAGGACTTGCTCATTTGGTAAACATTTATTAAGTACTTACAGTGTGAAAGACAGGGTGCTGGGCAATGTGGAGGAACTATAGAGATGAAGTAAACAAAGTCCCTGCCTTCAAGGAACTTCTGATTAAGTCGAGGTCTCACACACACACACACACACACACACACACACCTTTTTAATGATAAGAGGAAAATGTAAGCAGGGCTTCAGTTTAGAGAGGATCAAATTGCCACAGGATTTAGAGGGAGGTAGGAACTACTCAAACCTGGGGGAAACAGGGAGAATCATATGTATTTCCCTGAAAAAAATGCATTTTGAACAAACAAAAGGTGAAGAGAAAGAGTTTATTCAGAAATACATTCTGCTAATGCATGCTACTCTACACTCTCTGTCAGAGGCAGAAACAAAGAAAAGGTGGTGTTTCTACCTCAGCAGCAGGGTCAGGACCTAACAGGCACACTTTGGTGCCCTGGGCTGGAAAGTTCTTTCAGAGGCTGCAGAATTCAGAGCCTCCCAGGTGAAGGGCCATCTTTGCAGCCTGGAATTCTGCCCAACACATCCATGCTACCCAAATGTGGCCTTGTTCAGCGCCTTTACATGTTTTTGTTTCACCTGGTGCTGCCTCTGCAGCACTTTGAAAGCCATTGGTCATTTGTTAAATGCACATCATATACATTCTTGGAAGCTCCCAGTCTGGAAAATCACATAATTAAGGTGTGAGGATTTATGGATAAAAGAATAGGGTTAAGGATGACCACTCAACACCTGTGTGACTTTATAATTGGCCTACCAACACAAACAGTAATTGGTATCTTGGAAATCAAGGCAGGCAGCTCAGTAGGACCAGAAGCTGCTTCAGAGAATATTAAAAATGCACAAAAAATAATAAGATGGACACTCAGACTTTGGCTGCTGGGAGCCAGTGGGGTTGCTGTGAAGATGGGCATAGGTAAGTGCAACCTGGGACATGCAAGGCTGGGATGTGCTTCTCTGAGGAGGGAGCCCCAAGTGCAGACATTCATTTAAAATTAAAGGGAAAAAAATCAAACTGGAAGCCATGCTGAGCCTTTCCCACTGAAGTTGTTACTCATCTCTGCTATTTTAGCTCTCCTTGCCTTGGAAAAAAATCACATGTGAACCAGCACAATTTCCCTGTTACACTGTCATTGTTCCCCTATCTTGCAATTACAAATGAGCTAATTGGTGCTTTATGAACACATATTACAGCAGACATCAAGGAATAAACTTAGAATCCTATCTCTGTAAGGATTGAATTTCAGAGGTCCAGACAAAAGCCAACTCTTCCTGGGTATGTGCTGCATACCAATGCTCTGTGTATGGTGTCTTGTTTAATCTTTTCAAAAAACCTAGTAGGTAAGTACTACTACCATTACCTTTATTATTTATTTATTTCTGTTGTTCCTTCTTTATTGGTGCATTTTAAATAAACATAATACTGGAATATGTTATTATCTGTTTGTGTATGCATACAATATAACAATATAATTTGGGTTTTATGTGCGAGAAAACTGAGGCTTATGATAAGTAATAGATGAAGCTCTCACAGCTATGGTTGAGTTAGATTTCAAGCCCAGAGAGTCTGGCATAAGAGCTTGCACTTTAGCTATGTGCCATAAGTCTAGAAAAAGTCCCAGGTGGCAAGCAGCCACATGTTTGGAAGGCTCCCTTTATCCCCACCCCTGCATATCTCCTTTACCTGCATTCCTGAAAACAAGGGCTTTGGGGATCTGCTACATAACATATGGAGCCCTCAATCTGGAAAACACAAAATGTTTTTTTGTTTTATTCAAATATTAACAGTTTCTATGCTCTCGAGTTTCTGTTTCCTTCTCAAGTACTGACAGATACTATGTCCTTTATAGGTCATTGGTTTAACTCTACTTGTACAATTGATAAGTGTTTAAAACTCTGAAAACCAGATTAAGTTAGCAAACATAATTAATCTGAATAAATCCACTTTTAAATTACTATATCAAGTATTTGAGTAAATCAGGCTATAGCAAACATATTACTTTGCTCATAACTAATGAAGTGACTAGGGTTATAAAGAATGCTAAAGTTGAAGACAGCTATTTCAGGGTATCCAAAAGTGTCTTTTTTCTCCTTCCCCCACTGAGGGGAAAAAGGAATTATAGACAGCCCTCCATCTCCACGGATTCTACATCCTTGAATTCAAACAACTGAAGATGATAGAAAATACTCAGAAAAAAAAAATTGCATCTATACTGACTTATTTGCTTGTCATCATTCCCTCTCCACACAGTATGACAACTATTTACGTAGTGTTTATATTGTGTTAGGTAGATAAGTGATCTAGAGATGCTATAAAGTATGTAGGAGGATGTGCGCAGGTTATATGCAAACACTGCACATTTTATAGAAGAGACGAGCTTCTGCAGATTTTGATATCTGAGGTGTGGGAGGGTTTTTTTGGAAGCTGTCCTCGGATACTGAGGAACAATATATTTTAAAACACTACATGGAATAAAGCATCAGGCTTCAAAGTAAAATTAACCATTTTCTAGATATTGATTAATATTGGTTTCAGACTTCTGAGAAGCTTAGATTGCTGTTTACTCAAGTTTTAATTTTTTTTTTTAATTCTCCCGAATAATGCAGGGTATAGAGCTTGTTTAGTTAGGTTTGGGAAAAGGATTTGGGGGAATAGCTTATTTTAAAAGAATTGCCTGTTGTTGAATACCAAATCAAAGCATCCTCTATTCTTTCCAGCTGCTCCAAGAATTGTGACACAGTCTTGTAGAGTCCTCCAAAGCACAGGTCCCAGGATCACATCATGACCTGAGTCCCAGTATCACAAAACCCAGGAGAAATGGTGAATAGATTTCATCTGGCATGCTCACTGCCATTTGAATGATTAGTAGTGGTGGCCTAGAATATTGTTCTGGAAGAGATTGCAACGTGGCCTCTGGGTCCACCATGCGGCCTGCGCAATGGTTTCATTAATGAGGTTCTTGGCATAAAAGTTAGCTAGAAGAGATCGAAATAAAACACACAGACTCAGTTACCTTATTTCTATTGCCAGGTCCGAGACGGCTCCCCTCTCTGGCTCCAACCTCTAACCGCCCCGCAGGGCAGCAAGGATTACTCAGGGCTAGCAGGAGAGAGAGAGAGTGAACACGCCTGGGAGTAGCCTTTTATTGGGGAACAAGAAATTCAGGGGAGAATTCCATCCAATGAAGGTTGAGGGGGACTGCACTCCAAAGTCAGGGTCAGTGATTGAGCCCCCGGGGTCAGTGGTCAGTCACACCCCCACACGGACGGGTTCTCTCATCAGGAGAGGGCCGGGAAAATTCCGACACAGCCAGAAGCCTCAGACCCAAACCGGGAGTCACCCAGTCACGCGTGAGAATGGCTCCCCATATCTGGGCAAGCAGGGAAGAGTGCCAGCACTGATTAATGTTTTCTAAATGGGCATATGGGCCCCATGTATATCATCTCTGGGTCAGCAACAGCACATGAAAGGGGGTTTCAACTGATTCTAAACTAAAAATCTGCCTGAATCTTAGGCTAATTTAGCAGAAATGTAATGACGGTATAATGGCAGTACTAGCTGATGCTTCTCTGCGCACATTTTTATCCCACACATTAAGAACACTGATGCATAGTTAGGACAGGGCTTACCAACCTTGGCACTGTGGACTATTCAGGCTGAATAATTCTTTGTTGTTGGGGGCTATCCTGTGCATTGTAGGGTTTTTACAACTTCCCTGGCCTCTACCTTATAGATGCCGGTCTCACCCCTGCCCCTGCTGTGACAGCCAAAAAGTTTTTCTAGACCTGCGCCCTGGTTGAAAACCACTGATCTAGAAAAGTAGTAAGAACAAGGTGGTGATGTGATTAGAAGACATGTCTTTTGAAGAACAGTTGAAGGAACTGGGGCGATTTAATTTAAAGGAGACTAAATATAGCAATGCTCATTTCAATATTTGAAAGGTGCCATATGGGCCTGTTCTCCATCGCTCTGGAAGAAACAAAGCCACTGAGTGGAAAGTTCTAGGAGGTTAGATTTAGATTCAATATACAGAGGAATTTTCCAACACAACTCTTGGTACTGGCCTGAGATTGCAGAGTTCCCCATCATTGAATATACATGTACAAACAAGGGCTGGAAACCTCTTAGCCCTCTCTTGCTTAGGGTAGCAAGGAGTGTCTACCACCAGATAAAAGATTGGGACAATTTTGAAGCCTCCTTTCAAATGATGACTGTAATCTGACATTTCCTGGTATTTTCTCTGGCCTTGCCATTGCTATCATTGCATATTCTAAATACGCTTCCTGAAAATTTTGTGAATAATAAAACAATGATAGCTGATATTTACTGAGTGTGTTGCCTCATTGATCTTATTTAATCCCCATAATTCCATGAAATAGATTCTATTATCTTTGTTTTCTAGATGAGGAGGCTGAGGCCTAATGGCTAGTAACTCCCTGAGGGCTCATCCTGGGGAAATCAGAGCAGGATTAATTTAAGGTCTGAGTTGCCATCATCATCAGTCTTGGTTATCTTACCGTATTTACATATCCCACATTTTATAAATCTAAGGGTTCAAATCTGTTGTGAGGCTTGTGTTTTAAACAACTGTAACCAATGGAAGGACAGCATGCACAGTTTAACACAGATTGAAAAAATTCATATCCCCTAAGAGGTGTCTTTTATCTGAGACTCTGAAAGGAAAACTGGGAGTGTCAGGTGGAAGATTCCAGAATATGCATAAACAGATACCTTTCCCAAAAACAATATTTGAGTTGGGAGCAATGTCATTCTTTTTTATTAGTCAGCCTGCTCTATTTATAACTGTCCCCTGATTGTCATGATGCAGGCATTAGCATTTCATCATCCTGTGCACAACGTTTTCCACCGGCACTAGCAGAGCCAGACAAAAGTCAATACAAGGTTGATTAGTAGTCCTTTTCCTAATCAGACCTGTATTCCCTGTTCCTCCTTATTCTCACTGCCGAGAAAGAAAAGAAAACATCTCCAGAAGATTCCCTCAGCAATATAACCGGTCCCATTGTGTTTAATAACAAGCACACTTCAGACCTTTCATGACCCTCCCATGAAGTGCTTGCACTGTTAGAGAAGGCAGGAATTCCTGTCTGTGTGGTTTAAACTGAAACAGCCTCCTACTTGTAGGTTTTCCAAACTGGAGCTTAGGAAAGATGTCCAAGTGGGGTCACTGCAACTGGGTGAGGTTTGGCTGCTAACGAACATTTCCCTTTCATGGTTGACTCTAGTTGTGCTGGTTGCTGTTCTGTGGGCTCACAACCTCCCTCTGTCTCATCTGGCATCACCTTGTTCTCCTCACCTCTCATTCCTCTGGTCAGCCATAGACGAGAGCAAGACCACTGCTCAGAGGTGGCCTGGCCATTAAATATTAGTTGTTATTTTTAAATCATAGAGTTAATTCTTATTTTTATCCCTTCTCCCTGCCTTCCAATTTAAATGACTCCCGATAGTTTAAAAAAGTTCAAACTGAACTAGAGTTTCAGACCATCTTAAAACGCCAACCCTTGTCCTCTTCTGGAAACCTGTGTTCTCACCAAACTGATTTGTTCATTGTCTCTGACTGCTCTCTGCCTAGAACACCCTTCTGCCTCCTCTTGGGTTATCAAAAGTGGGACCACTCAAATCCTGGCCTCGCTTATCACCAGCCTCAGATGCCTCCCCCTGAAGGCCAGCCCAGAGCTTCTCTCCCATCTCTTTGCTTCAGGTATTTAAGGGAGCAGGGCAGAAGGTGGGCCTCAGAAGGCTGAGCCTGTGAGAAGGGAGGAGGGCAAGGGCCAACACTAGGGATTTGGGGCTGGAAATGGGAGGGAGGAGGTGGACAGGACAAGCTCCCTCTGGGAAGAATGTGGCTCCACTTAGCCCATCCTCCTCGTCAGTCCCTGTGGCTGTAAGTCCCTGTGATCTGGGTCTCAGGAAGATGGATGGCCTAACAGAGCCAGTGATCTATAATCTAGATTACCTTTGCAACACCCTAAAGCCACAATGACTCTTTTGACTTTTCATTCTTTTTCTTGCCTTCAGGAAACCCAACCCTGTCACTGAGGAGACTTAGAGAAGTACTTGGGCCGGCTGCATCTCAGAAAGCCTAGCCCTGGGATCCATTTGCTGTTTATTCATCAATAAAGCTAGAAACAAGCTCATCTGTCACCCTCAGAGCTCTTCTCTGACACCTATCTTAGGTGGTCTCATTCCTCTATGTTATGAAATGGGGCCTGGTGTCATATTGTATGCTCTAAGGCTTCTATCATTCACTCTTTTTATTTCAGTAATGCTAGAAAGTCTTCCCATTGAAAATAGACAACTGCATACTGGAAATCGAGAGGGAGCATACTGTTCAGTCTTTCAACAGTCCTGCCAGGGGGTCCATTGCACAACCTTACCTATAGGGACCATGTTCTCACATGTTGGACTCAGGCACAGTGCTGTAGGTGTGGCTGTGTAAGGTCTGAGAACTGCAGTGTGAAATCAGGCTGTCACACCTATCCCTTCAAGGCTTGGCCTCCTGGTACCACAGTCGCCGGAAGCAGACCACATCCTGGGGCTACATGCACCTATGACAACCCTTGCCTGGCCATACCTAGGATGCTACTAAAACCCAAAGCAGGGGAGATAGTCCCTGTCCTAAAAATCAATAGTCATCCCTGACTGAAGTCTTCTGTGGACATGTCTATCTGTAACAGACACAAAGAAAGTTTCCTTGGCCTTCCAGCCTGGAACCTGGCATTGATCCAGGGATAGGCTACAGAGCTATGACGAAATTCAAAATGTCTCTTTTATTTTCTGATGAAGATCTCTGCACATCCAGATACGTTTTTAGAAAAAGGATGGTTTAAGTATAAAAATAAAATATTGATTTGAACATATAAAGTGAAAAATACACATTAATCTTAAATTTTTATAAAAGTTGAATCCATAGAAGCTCAAGAAGAGTTTACATAAATTTGTGAATATTTTGTTCCATTTCTTTCTCCACTTCTGGCTCCCTACCTCTATGCCCCATCCATTCTAGACTTTTACTTTGGATCTCTAAATATGCCAGGCTGTTTCTTGCCTCTATGCCTTTGTTCTTGAGTTTTTCAGGTTCTTGGAACAGGACAGGGACTTAATAATGTTTGTCAAAGAAATGCTCCACCTTACAGACTGCTCCTCTCAGTACCTGCACGTAGCATCTGAAGTACATGGAATTAACAAATATCCATACTGTGCTCCTAAGGGGAACTAACCCATTCTTAAGTTTAAAAAGCCACTTATGGGAAAAATTACCATTTCTCTTCCTCTCTAAAGGAAAACAGACTTTAAAAAATTATGGCATGTGAAATCTTGCTGATGCTATGGATTATAACAAAATGATTTGGAGGGTTAGAAATTAGGGGAAACCTGGATGGCTGTGGTTAAGAAAAGAAATTAATTGATAACAGTTAAACTTCATTGATAACAGTTGTGTTTGATGATAAGTTAAACTTGAGTCCTGTTGGTCATTTCTCTCCATGCATAAGGAACAAAATAGAGTTCTCTCTCTAAATAAAATAGGGACTTTGTAGGGAATGAAGAGTTAAGTTTCCAGCAATAATGCATACTAAATATCCTTAAAAAAAATAAAGACCTTACTAAAAATATTTTAAATGCTGAGTAAAACCAAAGCAAACCACACAAACACATTTCTGAATACTTGGTTTTGCTGGCAAGAAAAATAACAAAGTCTTGCAGTGGCTAAAAATGAAGCAAAAACATGAATCTAGACTGGTGGGAGTTGCTGAACACAGTGGCTATCTACATGCCCCACAAACCAAATCTTCTGTCTTAAGAGCCAGGCAAAATACTAGCGTCAAAAATAAGGGTTCACGCAAGGGAGGGACTAATTGGAGACCCACATAAGCTAGAACTCTTTCCCACAAAAGACAACAACCCTATTTGGTCTTCGTTCTGGGTGAAAGGAAAAAATATTCTCAGAAATTATGTCTATACAAGATAGTCATCATGCAAGTTTGAGTTGTGTATCCACAATGCCTCCAGTCCCAAAAGACTTTGAATCAGGAACTAGTTTTAAAGACCTCTCACTGGTGAAGTTCCACTGCCTACTAGAAGTAAAAGCAAATATTCTCTGAAGAAATGTACCTTTTTTTTTTAAGCCCAAATCTCAACAAATGTCAGATAAAATCCCCCCAAATAAGAGGTCATAATAAAAAGTCACTTAAAATACACAAGGAAGAAGTTACCAAGAGCGGGAATGGATGTAAGCAAGGGCAGATATAGAAATGAGAAGACATCAGCTCTTGAAACTATCAGATACAAAATATGAAATAAGTGTTTTTAATGTGTTAAAATAAATAAGGAAATGGAGAGCCCAAATAATGAACAAAAGGAAAAAAAGAACAGCTGAATTTGAAAAAGAATCAAGCAGGACATTAAAATAAATAATTGAAATTTGAAACTCACTGGACAGGTTAAGTAGATTGGATACATCCGGAAAAAAAAGAATTAGTTAAGCAGAAGTAAATATTGAAGAAATCACACAGGATGCAGTACAGAGAAACAGGAGATTAAAAATACAAAGGGAGATACATGAAGACCAAATGAGTTTGAATTCGTATCTAATCAGAGGTCCAGAAAAAGAGACTAGACAAGGAAAGAGAAGCAACTTTCAGAGAGAGAAATACCAAATTGTTTCTAGTATCTACGAAAGAATCAAATCTTCATTTTCAAGAAGCTCAATGAATCTGAGGTAGGGAAAAGAGAGAGAGAGAGAGAGAGAGCGAGAGAGAGAACAGAAGACGACATTTGACAGTGAAATCGAAAAAAATGAAGACCAAAAGAACATCGAAAACATTAAGAGAGCAGACAAATAATCTAGAAAGAAACAGGAACTAGACTGAAAGCTTATTTGACAAGGGAACAAAGGAAGACAAGAAACACGATGGTATTCTATATCTTTAAAGTGCTGAGAGTGTATCTATAATATCTAGCAGGTATTATGGACACTAATATGATAAAGACAGAATATACTACCCACCATTAAGGCTTTATGTCCATTAGAAAGACTCCTGGATGCTGCTATAAAAGCTTAGAGGTAAGATTGATTCCTTCACCAAAGGATAGAAACAGCCTTAATGGTCACCCAAGAATCTTCTTCAGGCATATGGAATAAGTGGGAGATACAAGTTACAAAGCTTTTATTGTCCGGAAATCCGTGTTACCAAAAAACTTCCAGAGACCGACCAAAGAAAGCATTTCTTGACTAGCACAGAACCTGACGCCTAGGCAGCTCTGAGCTGCCACTAGGACACCAAAGCTTGTCCTTCCACCAGCAGCCAAGCAGGGGTGGTGGCATCTTCCCTTCACCCTTGAGCAACACACTCACAGATCAAGGCCAGAGACAAAAACAAAGGTTCCGTGAACTTATGTAGAAATAATTTTTGAAATTAAAAAATTATTGATTTTTAAAAAAAATTTATATATGACAGCAGTGTTATTTAGGAATTTAAAATCAGGAAAACCAGAAGTTTTAAAATTTTAGGCTAGGTATACATTATTTATTTTATAGTTCAGAATCCTTTATGAATTGCACATTGGGCATGGGTGGGTACCACTACCATCTTTTTAATGCCTAGGGCATTATTTCTGAGCTTGAAGGAGAAATACTTAAGACCCTGGAAGGGAACCATCTTCTTCATTGGTGCCTGTCCTCAGGATGTATGTAGTGTCAGTGCCTAGCATGAAGAAAATGTCCTAAAAATGTTAGTTCCCATTCTTCAGGAACAGAAACATTTTTGTTTCTTCCAGGTGTGAGAGGTCTGCAGGGCATGGCTAGAGTTCATACCTATTTGAATTTCTAAGAATTTCAATGACTCAAAGGGGACACTGGGTAAAACAACTAAAATTAAAACAGGCTTATTAAATGTGAGGTATATAGCCACGGTATGGTTGGAACCTCAAGGAGGCATTTTTCTCTGAGCACATAAAGTAGATTGTACCTTTTTGAATATAGGAATGAAACATCTCTAGGAGTCTGAGGATCTTCAGAAGCATGAACTTCAATCAAGGCTCTAACTGGTCACAAGCTTCTTTCTTCCCTAGTATTAGAGAAGTGAGCTCACTGTTGAACTTTTAACATTTTCTTTGCAGTTTTATAATGCTCTGCTTCATGTTGGGATTGGGGTTTGGGAAAGTAAATTAACTATTTATTCAAAGAGAGAGAGAGAGAGAATTAAATAGGTGATAAAATACGGAAATAAATTGGTCAGTGCAGTGGATGGGGTCTCTACCTCACGTCCAGATGTCCTCTGTCCATTCAACTGGTACCCTTGAAGCCAAGGGCACTTTAGCTAGGCATATCTTAATTATCCAGGTCTCAGAACTATGCCTGTTCTAGAATTCCTTAGGCAGATTCAGAGAGGATTACTATTTTTACATTTGGCTGCTAAGATTTCTGGGCCTCTTTTCAAACTCTTAAGAAAGGAGTTTTTTTCCTATTCACTTTAACCAATTAAACAGTATTACCAAAACCTATAATTCAGTTGTTCTTTCAAGGTACTTAAACAACCAGGAGACACATCAGTAGCGCTTATTCTGGAGCATGAGATTCTTAATAATGTACTGCATCCTTTCTGCTTACTTGTAAGCTACAGATTCCTCATTCTCTAGCATGTGATCTTTCCCCCAGCTAATTTTTTGAGAGGAGACCAGCGGCAATGTGTATCAGAAACTGTCTCTGTGTCCTCATTATACTCAGTACGCTGCGCCTAGTTTGTTGTTATGACACTTGTCACATTATATTGAAATGATCTGTTTGCAAATTTGTGTCTCCTTTAGTCGCCTCTGAGTTTCTCAAGAGCAAGGACTGTCTTTTATTTTTGTGTAATAAGATGTTAAATCTAAAGTTTCAGCTGAGGTTCCAAGATACAATAGATGCCAAAGTGAGGTACTGCATCATTATGCAGAATTTAAAAAGGGAATCTTGACAATCATTTCCATAATTCTTAGCCACCTCACTCAGACTAAGGGTATAAAAAGAGCTTAGAGTAGGGAAGGGAGATTTGTGAAGATATTTCTTTGGAGACAAAAACTTTTCTGTGCTGTGAGAACCTCCTCCTTTCCCTCTCCAACACACAAATACAAAGCTTAACTTGAAGAGCTTATTATATGCTCCCTCCTGAAATGAGCTGGGGGGATACGGATAATTGGAATCTACATCATACTTGAGAAATTCAACATGGTCTAGAACAGAACAGATGAGAGAGAGAGAGAGAGAGAGAGAGAAAGCTGCATTTGAGTGGTCACTGCTCTTTCAAGAGGCCACGAGTATGTATTTCCCATGTTGAGTCCTTACCAGTGGGAACACCTGAGAGAGGGGATTTGAACGGAGAATCTTGTGTGAAGTGGACTCTTCAGTAAACCAGAGTCTGAGGTGACATAAGGTTGCTGAAGGAGAACCAAATTTTCATGAGAGGCTTCAGAATTTTCTTCATGTATTTCCCTACTGAATGCACTTTAAAAGGTCAGGAGAAAAAAAAATAATTTTTTCTTTGATTATGACTACTTGTCACGCTGTATTCAATGTATCCGTCATATTTATTTCTCTAAGTGTCAGACATGGGGCCTGACTCATCCTAGGGATTTGATAATGCTGAATTGAGATGACCTGATTTGGGTATATATTCTTCTACCACTGTACCAAACTATGCTCATGAGCTAGCCCAACTCCGTGAAGGTCCATATTTCAATTTCAGGGTTTTGTCATAACTGTGTGTTGGATAGCCGAAAATGCCAGGAGTTTCCTGAGAAGTCAGAAGAGGCTATGAATATTTAATTGTTTTCCACTGTCACTCCACAAAAGGGAGACTTGGCAAAGGGCCGCATTAGGAGTAAGAGAAGCTGATGGCCTCTATTTCACTTTCTCCACCTTGCAATAACTTTCATCCTTAAATTGATAATAAAGCAAAACTCTATCAGAAGAAATTTATTCCTTTGATCTTGTTCTTAAAGTACTTAGTATAATATTTAATCCCATAAACCATGGATACCTGAATGAATGAGAATTATCTCACTGAGAGTAGGGTTGGATGATAAATTAGGAAGAGGAGGCTGAAGGGAATAACATCACCAAGATGGCGGAATAGGAAGCTCCCACACTCATATTCTCCATTTGGCAACCACTGATGGATAAAAGTGACTTTGTGGAAGTTTTGGGATCCAAGTAGGATGTTACAAAACCATAGTAAAAGACCAGACTGAAGAAGGTCATTTTGAAAAGACAGGCTCACTCCCAGGAGGCAGGCTCACTAACCATCATCCCAGTTTCAGATCTAGAAACAGTTCCATCTCTGTGGGTTCACCCTGCATGAACTTGGTCTTGCCACCAGCATCATCTGGTGCTGTGATGTCCCCAGTAATATGCTATATGTTTCAGCTCACTTGTAAGCTACACAGCCTCTTATTTTTTAGTGTACAACATGCCCTTTGGTGAATTTTTGAGGAAAATCAGTGGTAGTATGTATTAGAGAAGTCTAGGAGGAGTCATGCACTGGTGCCTCAGGCTCACTGACCTTGGTCCCTGCTGTGTATCTTAAATCAGCCTGTGACCTGCCCATTCCTTTAGGTTCCTGCCCATTAAGGAACCTGAAGAGAGACACATCCATCTGTGCCCTGTAAGGCAGGCCTGCAAACTTTAATCTCTATTGTGGATCCAGAAGAAGACTTGCGACTTGGTTCCAGCTCCTTTCATCCCAAGACTGGAGCCAGGTTTGCCTGCTTAATGACCTGGAAGGAACCCTCCGAGGGACCTGGCATGGGCCACAGCTATATGCATACATGGTAATAGTTCTACCACCTTTTGGCCTAATTGTAGACACTGATACAGACATTTGTCCAAGTCCCACACCTACTGACCAAGGTCTGCTAAAAGTCCAGTTGACTCAGGGATCAGACAGGACCCATACATACCCAAACCACTGGACCCTGCAGCAGACCTAGAAGCAACTACTGGCTCGAACCTGGCTGGAATGTGATACTAAAAGCAATCCATCAACCCAAGGACCTGACAGGAAAAGGATACCTGCTAAACCCAATCTGTAAAGACTTGAAGCGGGTGTGTCTTTCTTCAAATGCACAGATACCAATGCAAAGGCTCTACGCATGATGACGAATCAGCAAACATAACCCCACTGAAAGAAACTGATAAAGCTTCAGCAACCAAATTCAGAGAAATGAAATTCTCTTAATTGCTTGACTACAAATTCAAAATAATAATCTTAAAGAAGTGCCGAGAGCCACGGCTGAGTCGGAATGGCCCCTGGCATTTTGCCAATAGTATTGATTGACAGGCAAGGCATTACTGTCCGCCTCGGCTGCTACTTTGCAGTTCTCACGCTACTTTGGAGTTCTCATGGGGATTCCCGGGAACTCCCAGAGAGTTCCCATTGGTTGGGGAAGTGCAGGATGAGGGATTTCTGGAGGATATTTCCGGCTGCTGGTTCCTGGAGGAGCCGCGTGGCATCCGGGAGGAGTTCCCGTGAGCGTGTGTGGAGAGTGCTGGTGGAGTTCAGAAATAAAGTTTGTTCCTGCTTCAGTGGCTCGTGATTTGTGCCCAGTGAGACTGCGGCAAAGAAGCTCAATGAGATGCAAGAAACATAGACTAAAAAACTATCATGGAAAAATCAGGAATAAAATGAGAGTTTTGCCAGGTGTGATGGTGTACGCCTTGTATCCCAGCAACTCGGGAGGCTGAAACAGGAGGATTGTGAGTTCAAAGCCAGCCTCAGCAATGGCAAGGCATTAAGCTATTCAGTGAGGCCCTGTCTCTAAAATACAAAATAGAGCTGGAGATGTGGCTCAGTGGTTAAGTGCCCCTGAGTTCAATCCCTAGTACCAAAAAAAAAAAAATGAGAGGTTTAATAAAGAAATAGAAAAGAACCAAACAAATCCTTTCACTGAAGAAGACAATGACAGAAGTGAACATTTAATGGATACCTTCAACAGCAAGTAAGATCAAGTAGAAGAAAGAAGCAGTGAACTTGAAAACAGGTTATTTGAAATTTGAAAGACAAAAAGAAAAAAAGAATGAGGAAAAGTGAAGAAAGTCTATGGTGTCTATGGAATACTATCAAGTAAACAAGCATGCCTTAGTTGAGTCTTAGAAGAATAGAGAAGGAAAGGGGAAGAAAGCTAGAAGTAATAGCCTCAAACTCTCCAAACCTTGGGAGGGATATCTAGATTAGTGAAACCCAAAAGCCCCCAAGTAAGGCTGACACAAAGAATATTACCAGAAGACATATTGTAATCAAATTGTAAACGTGAGACAATGAGAATCTTGAAAGCAGGAAAGAGAGACTTGGCACATACAAGGGAAACTTCACAAGGTTATCAGCAGATTTCTCAGCAGAAATATTGTGGGTCAGGAGAGAATGGAATGATACATTCAATGATGAAAGAAAAAAATTGCTGACTGAAAATAATGTATGCAGTAAAGCTATCATTCAGAAATGAATGATATATGAAAACATTTTCAGAGAAACAAAAGGTAAGGGAACCATCACCACTAGACCTGCCTTACAAGACATGCTAAAGAGAGTTCTTCAAGTTGAAATGCAAGGATACAGAGTAATAATGTGAAATAAAGATACAAAACTCACTGGTAAAAATTATTGTACCGTGAAGTTGACAATATTCTAATACTGTAATAGTGTGTATAAATCACATCTGACTCTAGTGTAAAGTTGAGAGAACTAAGTATTAATAATGACTATAGCTATTATAATTTGTTGATGGTCGCACAATGTAAAAAGATCTAAAGTGTGACATCAATAGTAAAAAGTTCAGGAGTGATAAAATGCAGTTTTTGTATGCAATTGAAGTTATGTTGTATTAATTTAAAATAAATTCTTATAGCTATAAAGATGTTTTAAGGGGGTGGGGATGTAACTCCATGGTAGTGTATTTTCCCAGCCTGTATGAGGTCCTATGTTCAATCCCTAGCACTGAAAGAAAAAATGTGTTGTCATATAGACTCATGCTAACCCAATGGGAAAAAACAAACTAGTAGATCCACAAAATATAAAGCAAAAGGAATTAAAATATGGCATTAAAAAAATGAACAAACAAAAATCAAGATACAAAAGAAGCCAGAAAGACAGGAATAAAGTAACAAAGCAACTATAAACCAGTCAGAAAACAATTTCAACATAAAAAAGAAGTTAACTATGTATTAATTAATACTTACTTTAAATGAAAATGGGCTATATTTTCCAAACAAAAGACATAGAGTGGATGAATGTATTTAAAAACAAGATCCAATAATATGCTGCCCATATGAGACTTATTACAGTCTTAAGGACAAAGACTAAAGAGAAGAAAATATTCCATGCAAATGTTAACTGAAAGAGAGCATGAATGGCAATACTTAGTTCAGACAAAATTGTCCTTTGTTCAAAATTTATCATGATAGACAAAGAAGGTTAGTCTATAATGACAAAGGGGTTAATTCATCCAGAGGATATAACAGTTGTAAATATGATGCACCAACATCAGATCACCTAAGCACATGATGAGCAAAGGTTAACAAAACTGAAGAGAGTAGAGATGAGAATACAATAAGGTAGAATACTTTCATGCCCCACTTTCAACAATGGCTAAGTCATCCAGACAGAAACTCATCAAAGAAATAGTGAACTTGAATAACACTATAGACCAAATGAACCTTTTAGACATATACAGAACATTCCATCCAATCGTAGTAGAATAGACACTCTTTCCAAGTGCACACAGAATATTTTCCAGGCTAGATCATATACTGGGCCACAAAAGAAGTCTTAACAAACTTAAAGAGATTGAAATCTATCAAGTATCTTTTCCAAACACAATGGTATGAAACTAGGAATTGAAAACAGGAGGAAAATTAGAAAATTCACAAATACGTGGAAGTTAAGGAACACAATTCTGAACAACAAATGGGCCAAAGAAGAAGACGTAGAAAGGCAAAATAAAATGTATCTTGAGGGCTGGGATTGCAGCTTAGTTCAATCCCTAGTACTCCGCCCCCCCCCAAAAAAAAATGTATTTTGAGATAAATCAAAATAGAAACTTGTGAAAAACAGAAAGTCTGTTGGTCCATTTTCAATGTATAGTATGTTGCCTTAAATGTAAAATTACTTGACACTCAAGAAAAGCAGCAGAAGGGGAGAACAGAGTGGAAAGTTACAAGCAGGTAACACCAGAATGTGAAAAATTCACAGCCCCTTGAGAATAGAAGGGAAGAGGGAAGGAACCAACTTAATCAATAAGGATAAAATGCAGTGTATGCCCAAATGCACTCAACCCAAGAAGGCCTTCCCAGCACAAGGGAGGTGGGAGCAACTGAAGGTATATTTCTTTAAATAAGCCAATAGGACATAGTAAAACCTAGGCAATATACCCCCATGGTACTCAGTCAATGAGGAACCAAGGGAAGGGCTGTGCATACTAGGGAATAAAATGCTGATTATAACAGCTCTGGGTGTCCGTTCACCCAAACACCCAGTCTTGCAAGACCATCAATAAAGAGCTCCACTTTTGCTATACTTCATGTCTCTAAGTCCATTCTTTGGGTTTGGACAGGTGAGCATGTTTCTCACAAAATATAGCATACCAGACCTTACTCTCAGGATTTGGCAAAAGCAGTTCTTATAGACAAAGTTTATAGCAGTAAACACCTACATGAATAAAAAAAAAATATCTTAAACAAACCTAAGTTTAAACCTTAAGGAACTGGAAAAGAAGAACAAAGTAAGTCAGAAGTTAGCAAAAGAAAGGAAATAACAAATCTTAGAGTAAGAATAATAAAGTCTACAAAGAAACTAGAAAACATCAATGAAACTGAGTTGGTTTTTTTGAATGAAATTAACAACACTTTAGTTAGACTACACAATAATAAGAGAGAGGGAGAGGACTTAAATAAATTATAAATGAACAAGAAGTTGTTATAACTGATACCATAGAAATACAAAGGATCATAAAAGACTCCTATGTATGATTAAACACCAAGTTGAATAACCTAGACAAAATGGAGAAATTATAAGAAACAAGTTGTAATAAACAAGATTAAATCATAAAGAAATAGAAAATTTGAACAGATCGATAATTATTAATGAATTAATTTCTGAACAAGAAATTAAGAAAACAATCCAGTTTACAATAGCATCAAAAAAATAATAAAAGACTTAGAATGAATTTAACCAAGGAGGTGAAAGAGTTATACACTAAACACTATATATTTTGCAAAGTTTTGATTAATGAGATGGAAGGAGACACAAGTAATTGAAAGATATTCTGTGTCCATGGATTGGGAGAATTATGTTGCTAATATTTCTATAGTTCCCACAGTGATTCTTGCCAAGCCCATCTTGAGCAAGAACAAAACTGAAAGCATTATACACTCTTACTTTTTTAAAATTTCAAATTATAGTAATTGAAAGACATATAGACCAATGGAACAGAATCAGTTAGGAGCCCAGAAATAAACCCATTCATACACAACCGACTAAACTTTGACAAGTGCACCCACCGGGAATATCAATAGCAAAAGGATATCTTCAATAAACCATGGTGGGAAAGCTATGTAAAAGAATGAAATTGGATACTTTTCTTGCACCATGTGCAAAAATTGAGTTGAAATGGATGATTTGGGAAGATGCTAGAATAGAGGAAGCCTGGGTTTCTAGTTGCTCCATGAATTGGATCCAAGCTGCCAGAGTACTGCTTCTCAGTGAGGTTGGTAAAAGAGGGAATTCACTTATATTCAATATCAGATACTCAGAATCTCTTAGAGATTCAGAAAGTTGGGTTCATTGAACAAAGAACAAGAAAGAACACATTGGAGCTAAGTGGATTGTGGCTGTGGGAGTGGCACTGGTTCACGGCAGAGGGGAGGGATAATATCAACAGAGAGAAACACAATGGATAAATCTGGCACAGAAAAACCTATAGATTAGAAAAGCAACCTGAACTTAGTTGATCCAGAAACTGCACAGTAAGCTAGTGTTTGAAAAGTGCTATTTCTCAATTGGCAGGCAGAGAGCGGGGTCCATCTTGAGGAGCTTGCTGCTGTGGGAGCCGGAAGATTATAGCAAACATAGCCATCCTGTCCCCGAAAGTGCCTGTTGTGTGGCCTAGGATGTGCCTAGCAGAATGTGAGTGAAACAGGCACAGAGAAGATTGCACCCAGTAGGGGTTCAAGTCAGAACTATGGAGGGGTGTGCAACTTCTTTGAGTCTGGCCGTCCACCTGGCCAGCTGAAGAGGATCAGGAAACTGAATAGGCAGGTGTGAATGCACTTGGGGACTATTCTTGAGAAGGCCACATTCTTGGACCGCAGAGTGTATGAGACCTATGGAGGGGTGGTTCCCTTCCCCCATGAGTAGAATTCTTGGGAGCCTCCTGAGATAGAGACTCCTAGCACAGGTCAACATCTATCTGGACCCTACGGGGTGTGTTGATCTAATCTATTCAGAGCAGATACCACCCAACACATTCCCTAGAGGCTGATAAGGTCTAAGCCACAGCTAAGATGGAACTTCCCTTTTGGAACTCTGTAGTAGCCCCACCCAGGGAGTACCTCAGTCTGGTCTTTGGGGACAAAACTCCAATTGATAGTATTTTCCATTTCATCCTACCTTATACAGGTAAGAAGAAAATCTGAGCTATTTCAACCAGTTTGTTTTGGCCACTCCAACTGGTACCTTGGTAAGCAACACAAGAAGAGGAAGAGGTTAACAAGCTCCAGCATGCTCTCTTGCGTTTCTCTCTCTCTCTCTCTCTCTCTCTCTCTCTCTCTCTCTCTCTCACNCTCACTGTCTTTGTCTCTGTCTCTCTCTCTCTCTCTCTCTCTCTCTCTCTCTCTCTCTCTCTCTCTCACCCAAGAAGAAATGGAAAGAAGGCAGTGACCATTCATCCTTAACCCTGGTTTTGACCATCTCACTAGATAAAATTATTTCATGAAGAATCTTTTTTACTTTTTTTGTTCATATTGTGTTGTTGATATATAAATATACACACACATATATACATATATACATATTTGTCTCTTTTTTCATTTTTGGCAATTTTTACAATGATTATTTTTCCTTGTCTTTTAAGGGTTGGGATTTTAGTTTATTTTCTCTTGTTTCTCTCAATTTATCCTTTCTTCTCCTGTTGACAGTCAAACTCTCTTGCTCTCGCTCTCTCCCCCCATTTACTTTGTCTTTTCTATTTTTTCTCCTCCTCTTTCTTTATAATCATCACTTGCTATATCTGTTCTGCATTTTTTCTGGTTCACATTGTAAACATTCTAAACTTTCTTATCACATTTTCCTTTCTCTTAATGAACTGTATTTTCACCATCTTTTAGATTTGCTTTTCATAGCTCCTGCCCCCCATCATTCATGTTGTTGCACTTATTAGTACTTATTAGTACTGTGGATGGCACAGTTGACACCTACTGTTTACTTTAACTCATGGTTTTCGTTTCTATTGGCAATTGTTGACCTCGCTTTTCCTGTTTTTGTGGTAACTAGTGTTGTAGATATCGTAGGAGGCACTGGATATTTATTTTAATGCTGCGTATTGTTTGCTCCAGTTGTTATTATTGTGTTTCCCCTTTACTGAGCGGTGCTCAGAGTCTACAGGAACACAAGTTCACAGGGTAGAGACTCTGCTGCTGACCTAAATCCAGCCAAGAGAATACTTATCTTGATTCACACAGATTAATCATACTCAAACTTCAGTGATTCTTTAATACAAAGAACAGAAGAGATGAAATCCCTCAAATTAAGCCAGGTACAGTGGTGCATGCCTGTAATCCCATGACTTGGGAAGCTGTGGCAGGAGGATTGCAAGTTTGAGCCAGTCTCAGCAAATTGGTGAGGTCCTAAGCAATTTAGTGACATCGTGCCTCAGAATTAAAAATTTTAAAAAGGGCTGGGGATAATAAGCTCAGTGGTGAAGCACCCCTCTGTTAAATCCCTAATACCCCACCTCAAAAAAAAAAAAAAAAGAAAAGAAAAAGAAAAAGACCAGGCCCAAGTAGGAATGATTAGGGGGTCTCTCAGATCCCATTCATGGACATTCACTTCAACAGCAAAATTCAACAGAGAATTAGCACAAAGTCTGTGAACATCATACCTCTGAGGAATCTCAATCTAGGTCATTCCAGGTCACTTTGGCAAGAGAAGTCAGTCCCCTAAAAAGTCCTACATATAAGAGTGGATGAGAAATCCATCCCAACAGATCATAAAGCCCAACAGAGTCTTCCTTCCTCTGCTGCCACCAAAGTACATGGTCCTTCTGAGGAAGCTAAGGCCATGTTGGGGTGAGGCCCTCACTTCATCCAGTAAAGCAGTCCATGACCTGGCCTCCGTATCTGGCCTGTCCTGTTTATACTCTGTCCTCATCCAGCATGACAACAAGGTGACCATCATGGAGGATAAAATCAATGCCCTCATTTTAAAACCTGGTGTAAATGATGAACCTTTTTGGCTTGATTTTTTTGCAAAGGCCTTGGCCAATGTTAACACTGGGAGCCTCATTTGAGGCACAGGTGCTGGTGGGGCCTGCTCCAACAGCTGGTGTGGCAACAGCAGGAGGTCCTGTCCCCACCACCACAGCTTCCTCAGCTGAGGAAAAGAAAATGCAAGCAAAGAAGGAAGAATCTGAGGAATCCAATGATTACATGGGATTTGGTCTTTTTGACTAAACTCTTATAACATGTACAATAAAAAGCTGAATTTTGCTGATAGCTTTTTTTTTTTTTTTTTGGAGGGGAAATCACAGGAATACAAAAAATGTGGGGGGAAAAGGTAACATGATGCCTCCTAAAATTTGTAATTCACCAGCAACAACTCTGAAGATATTAAAGTGGATGAAATATCAGATAAAGAATTCAGAAGAATGATTATAAAAATGATCAATAAGTTCCAAGAGAACACCGAAAAATAGCTCAACAAATTAAGGAGGCCAGTTCAGGATATGAATAAGAAATTCAATAAGAAGATAGAGATATAAATAAATAAATAGTTGAGAGTCTTTATTTAATAGAGTAGGCATACTGAAGACAACATCTCAGAACTGGAAGACAAAGTGGTTGGCCTTGAACATTCAGACAATATGAAGAAAAGAAAAGAAGTAACTATGGCCAGAGAATATAAGAACTCTGGGACAACATTAAGAGACCATGGTTAAGAACCACTGCTATTGAAGAAGACTATGTAATATGTCCTAATAGCATGACCCTTTTTAGGGCAATAATAATACACAATTTTTCTAAACCTTGAAAATCAAATGGACATCCAGATACAGGGTTCATTCAGAACTCCAAAAGACAGGAACCTCAAAAAAAGAACACATTATAATTAAAATGACACATTATAATTAAAATGCCCAACATACAGAACAACAATAGAATATTGAAAGCTCAAGAGAAAAACCTTGGGTCACATTTAGAGGCAAACCAGTCAGTTGCTTCTGATTTCTCAGCACAAAATCTAAAATTCAGGAGGGCTTAGAATGATATGTTCCAAGCTGTGAAAGAAAATAACTGTCAACAAAGATTGCTATATCCAGCAAAGCTGTCCTTCAGAATCAAATAAGAAATAAAAGTCTTCTGCGATAAGCAGAAAACAAATTAATTCATGACTACTAAGCTGACACCACAGAAAATAAGTACTTGGCAAAGAAGACATCAAAAATGAACCCCAAAGCACACAAATGGACAAATATTATTTAAAGAGTAGCTAAACAAATGAGGAACAGGACCATATTAAACATTAGAAATAAATATAAATGGCAGGAATTAATAAAAATCTGTTTGTAATAACATTGAATATAAGTGGTCTCAACTCTCCAATTAAAAGACATAGACTGACAGAATGGGTTAAAACACAAGATCCAACTATATGTTGTTTGAAAGAGACTCACCTTACAGGGAAAGAGCCACAGGCTGACAGTGAAAGAATGGAAATGGATATACCCTGCAAATGGAGCCCTAAAACAAGCAGGAGTACTCTCATATTCAACAAAGTCTGAAAGCCAAAATTAATAAGAGACAAATAAGTTCACTTCATACTGGTAAAGGGAACAGTCCAAGAAGAAGACATAACGTAAGTAAATATGTATGCCCCAAATGTTGTTGAACATAGTTACATAAAAGAGACAATGCTTGAATTAAAGTCTCAGATAAACTCCAGTACAATAATATTGGGTGATTTCAACATATTCCCTTCACCAATAGATAGGCCACCCAGACATAAACTCAGGAAATACTCTTTGGACCTAAAAATTATTAGAAATCAGATGGACTTAACAGACATCTATAGAATTTGATCCAACAACAGCTGATCAATTTACTCATGAAACCTTCTCAAAAATAGACCATATTTTGGGTCACAATGGGAATCTTAGAAAATACAAAAATTTAACATAATCCTTTCCACCTTATCTAATCATAATAAAATAAACTTACGTATTGACACTAATAAACCTAAAGAAACTATATAAACCCATGGAGATTAAATAATACATTTTGAATGATGAATGGATGATAGAAGAAAAACATGGAGAAATTTTAAAAAATTTTAGAACCAAATGAGAATAGTGACATGTCATACCAGAACCTCTGGGAAACACTAGAAGGTAGATCTAAGAGGAAAGTTTGTAGTTACAAGTGCCTGCATAAGAAAATCAGACCTCCAAAAAACAACCAAGAATATATCTCTAGGCACCTGAAAAGCAAGAACAAACCAATTCCAAAACCAGTAGAAGAAAGGAAATAATTAAGATCAAAGCCAAAGTCAATGGAATTTAAAATAAAAAAATATATAGGATAAATGGAATGAAGAGTTGCTTCTTTGAAAAGATAAACAAGATTGATAAACTCTCAGCCAAATACAAATTAATAAAATTAGAGGTGAAAAATGGAGAAATAACCAGACATCAAAGAAATCCATAGGATAATTAGGGACTAATTTGAAAACTCATACTCTAGTAAATTGGAAAATCTAGAATAAATGGCTTTGTTTTTAGACACATATGTCGGCCAAAATTGAATCAAGAAGACATAGAAAACCTAAATAGACTAATAACTAGCAATGAAAATATAAGTAGTAATAAAAAGCTTTTCAACAAAGGAAAGCCCAGGACCAGATGGATTCTCACCTGACTTCTATCAGGCATTTAAAGAGGAGCTAATGTCAATGCTCGTTGAATTATTCCATGAAATAAAAAGGGATTGAACACTCCCAGATGCATTCTATGAAGTCAGTAACACCATCATACCAAAACCAGATATCAAGGAAAGACCAATATCCCTGATGAATGTAGATGCAAAAATTTTTAACAAAATGCTAGCAAATTGTATTCAACAACATATTAAGAAGATTTTACATCATGACCAAGTAGGCTTTATCCTAGGGATGCAAGGACAGTTAAACATATGAAAATCAATAAATGTAATTTACCACATAAATAGACTTAAGGACAAAAATCACAAAGTCATTTGAATAGATGCAGAGTTATTAGCCCTTGACAAAATTAATCACCCATTCATGATTTTTAAAAAAACACGGGAGAAAACAGGAATAGAATAAACCTACCTCAACATCATAAAGGCTATATACCCAAATCCCAAAACCAGCATCATAGTGAATGGGGAAAGCTGAAAGATTTTCCTTTAAAATCAGGTACAAACAGGATGAAAATGTTCACTCTCATCACTCCTATTTAATATAATACTCAAATTTTTAGCAGAGCAATTAGGCAAGAGAAGGAAATAAAAGCCATAAAAATAGGATGGGAAGAAGTCAAATTATCACTGTTTGCAGATAATATGATCCTATACTTTGAAGACCCAAGAAACTCCACCAGGTGACTGCTAGAGCTAATAAAAAAAATTCAACAAAGTAGCAGGCTACAAAATCAACATAAAAAATTAAAGCTTTCCTACACACCAATAATGAATCTGCAGAGAAATAAACCAGGAAAACAACCCCATTCACAATAGTCTCCCCTATGGGGGAAAAAAAACCTAGAAATAAATCTAACCAAGGAGGTAAAACACCTCTAAAATGAAATCTATAGAACTTTGAAGAAAGAAATTGAAGAATACAAGGGAGATGGAAAGACCTCCCATGTTCATGGATAGGCAGTATTGTTAAAATGGCCATACTATCAAAAGCAATATAAAGATTCAATGCAATTCCCATTAAAATACCAAAGACATTCTTCACAGAACTAGGAAAAAAAAGTCTTAAAAATGCATTTGGAAGAATTAAAAATCAAAAACAAAACAGAATAGCAATTCTAAGCTAAAAGAGCAATGCTGAAGATATCACAATACCTGATTTCAAATTATACCACAGAGCTGTAGTAACAAAAACTGCAGGCTTTCCCAACTGTTCCATGGGCTAAAACCAAGAAAGCAGACTAGGCAGTTTCTCAGAAGGTGGGTGAACAAAAGAAAAAAAAAAGTGGGGGAGGACTTTACTGGAATTTAAAACTGGACATTCGAAGCAGATTAGGACACAGGAGGTTAGATATAATAAGAGAGAAATCCCCAGCACAGCAGTTGCTGCGGAAGCCAGGCCAGAAGCACCAGCCAAAGTGGTCCCTCTGGGAGCAAAATGGAAGGATAAAGAAATTAAAGGAACCCACATTTTTAGGTGGCCTGAGGCATGTCTGGGTCCAGACAATTTAGAGATCAAGGACATTGCCCAACAAACTGGGAAGGCACATTGCACAATATCCTTGTGCCAGAAAGAAGCCGCCATCTTTCCAGGTGGAGTGCAGAAGACAAAAGAAGGAACCATTTTGCAGCCACAAGGCAGGTAACTGAGGAAGCCAATCCCTGGGAAAACTGAGTTTACCCCAAAACACAGGCCCAGTAAACACATACTACATGACATGGAGTGTGCTTCAGTGACCAGGAGAAAATCAAACATGGAGAGAGGTTTACACAGGGTCAGCTTGTCATGGAAACCCACGGGTCTCTACACCTCCCCCTCCAACCTGCTGGCTGCAGGACTGGCTGGGAGAGATACATCTGCTGGGAATTTAATTCAGAAGGATTGGGGTGAGAGAGATTGAGTTTGGAGACTAAACCTAAGACCAGGAAACATGGGTGGGGTTGGGGAGACACAGGTAACATAGGGGACTAAGAATTGGCTCCTCCACCACATAAATGGAACCCAGTCTTCCAACAAGGACCAATAATAACTGGGCCCTGGAGGTGTGCTAATTTAAAATCTGCAGACCAACTAGCATTCAGTGAAGACCCTGGAGCCCACCTAAGGCTAAACCCTACCTCCAGGAATTCCACCTACAGGATTACCTCTCTCACTCCAGCAATCCAGAAGGTGGAGTATCACACTCCAGATGACCCCACCTAAAACTGCTCAGAAGAGAAACTGAGAATCTTTTGAATTCCAATGGAAACAGTTCTTTGGCTTATTGAGATTTCTCTCTCTCTTGTTTTTTTGTTTTTGTTTGTTTGTTTGTTTTTACTTTTTTCTTTTTTCCTTCCCCCACCCCTTTTCTCTGTTTGTGACCTTAATGGTACATGGACAGTTATAGATACTCATATTTTTTTTCTCATTTATAGCATTTTTGAAGCCAGTTATTTTTAATGGATCAGTTTTTTTGAGGACTGGGATGTTTGATTAGTATATTTTCATTTTGTTTTGAATTATTTTATTTTTATTTTAAAAATTTTTCCTTTATGTATATTTTTCACTTGCCTATTTCCCTTGATTCTCTTTCTCTCTTTTCTTCCACTAACAACCAATTGCTATGTTCTCTCTTTCACTCTTCCTTTAATTTTTTATTTCTATCTTCTTATTATTTGTTTTCCCCTAAACAGTGAAGTAGTAGAAACCTCAGGGACACTCTAAGTCCACAGGGTAGAAACTCCACTGCCTCAGATCCATACTGTTAGATGGGTAAACACACAAACAACATGAAAAAGCAAGAGAACAAATTAATATCTATCCCAGAGGGATGCTGTAATTAAATGGTGATTAGTGAACGCAGAAGGTGCTGGGCAGAGCACCCAGCACCTAAACAACACTGGCTTCTCTGACCTCTTCTACACCAACAGGAATCTAGAAAAACATTACTCAATAAAGCCAGGGATGGAAGTAGAAGAAGGCTAAGAAAAAAGAAGAAAAATCTCAAATATTGGAAAAGTTGGGAAAATTAGATGAAAATTTTTACTGTTTTCTTTTTTTCAAAATGTTGGTAGGGAGAACTGTTGGTCTTAGAAGAGGCTTAAGTATAAATTATTACTTTGGGGAGTCTAAAATACTGGTAGGAGTGTGATTTGGTACAAAATTCAGGGTAGAGGGAGGGGACACTTTGTTCACACCTGTCAGAAGGTTTACAATACACAGCCAACTTTGATCCTGTAATTCCACTTCTATGAATCCACGAAAGAACCAACAGGATGCCATCTTCCAGGTTGTTAGCTGTTGTGTTAGTTTAAATTAATGTAATGGATTGTAGCCAATATTTAGTTCTAATAATAGGAAATTGAGTGATTCAATTAAGGTTCATCCTTAGTGACAATACCATGCACTTGTAAAATATCATATCACAGAATATTTCTTACATAAGAAATGTTCATAAAACCAGCAAGTAGAAAGTAGTTTCTAATATATGTTATGATACTATTTATTACATACAGAGAAAAAAAGACTGGAAAGATCTACTGATGGTGATTACCTCTGGGCTAGCTAGGTTTGATAAAAAGTTTTTCTGTTTTTTTTTTTTTTCCTTTTCGCTTTTCTTATTTTCCAAACTAATCAAGTATTACTCTGGTAAAACAAAGGAAAATAAAATTTAAAGAGCAAACACTGCTTTGTTGTTTTTTGTTTGTTTCTTTTTGCAGTACTGGGGATGATCCCAGGGCCTCACACATGCTAGGAAGGCCCTCTACTACTGAGCTACATCCCAGTGGGTCTTTTCTTTAGGTTTGCCTTTTCCCTGGACGGTAGACAAACAGGCATCTCTCGATCGGATGCTCCCTTGAAGATGTTAAACAGTTTCCTGGGTCAATGGTTTGTACCTTCAATAGAGCTCTCAGAATAAGAGCCAGTACCCAGGTGAGTGTATGCTAGAAATTATACATAACATGTTTTCCTTCATTTGAACGAGTAAACATGCTCTTCGTAACTCCATATGTTGTTCACAAGCAGCCCCAGGCAATGATGAAAGAACAGCCTCAGTTCCAGAGCCCAGGTGGGCAGCATTAGAAGCCCTGGAATTTTTCATGAACTGAACACTTCCTTCACAGTTTGACACCTTTTGGGCTTGCTATTGAAAGCCACCATCTTGCAATGGTGGATTTGCCTTAAGGGTAGAAAACTGTGAAGCTAACAGGATATGCTACCCATATTAAATGTAGGTGCCGTATTTCTGCCTCAGAAAATCAGCATCATTCAGATAAAATTGATTAAGACAAGTAGAGGGCTGGGGGATGTCACTTGGTGGTAGAGTGTTTGCCTGTCATGTACAGAGTCATGGGTTTGATCCCTAGAACTGGAAGGAAAAAAAAGTATATTAGAGTTGGGTATAGTCTGTTTGCTAAAGTCTTTTAAAAGCAAGCATTACCTTGGTCTATTAAGTAGTCAATTAGGAAATATTAACCTAGAAACATGAGAAAACATAGCCAGATTTATATTTTGTTCAAAATCTCAGTCTTATCCTATAAGTTAAGCAGGCATTTTAGGAGAACTCTAAGGAAGATGGCCTTCTGGCTCCTCTAAAGAGCCAAGATCTTGACAACTCTGAATATCAAAACATCTTCTTTCTCATACTGACATCACTCTTGTTAACACTTCAGACTTTTGCTTTTCAAGTACTTTAGAGAAAGGCAGTGGAACCTGGCATCTTGGATTTTGCCACGGAAGCTTCTGAGCTCTCGACAAAGTGTGGCTACCACGCCCATGGGCGGAAGACAGTTCGCCTCATACGATCCATCTTGCTTCAGCCCAAGCACGGGCTTCCCAGCTGCTCCAATCAATCTTATTATTTAAAAAATAAAATAATATATTTTTCTAAACAACAAAAGAACGTAGACTTTGGAGACAGAAAGCTGTAGACTCTATTTCCTGTTCCCTCTGCTTATAGTACATTAAATAGTTTTGATAATGTAGAGCAATGAAATTGCTGATTCCTGGGAGAAGATGGTCAATAAAGGGCCTCATGGGCCCAGCAGAGTCCTGCCATGACCATTGGCCTCGTGACCTCATCAACTCTTTGCTCATTTGAAAATCACTCAAAAAAGATTTGATTTGGGCTGGTTTTGCACGTCTTCTTCTCCCCAAGTCCCCCAACACTTTCTCATATCATTTCAAGTCTTATTCAGCTATGCGACAGGGGGGATAGTATCCTACCTTACTTTTGTTGAGAAGACTGAATGTGTCTCATACTGATCTCTCCAACTACCACCTCTGATCCCTGCACTGCCTTCCTCTTCCTCCTCTCATTCCTTTCCCGAGGTCTGGATGTTCTTCCCACCTCTCCTTTCCTGGCTAATTCCTTCAGATTAGAAGCTACCTCCTCCAGAAATTCTCTGTATCCACCCAACACGATCAACACCACCAAGACGGGGTAAGAAATGATTCTAAGACATTCTAAAATTGGCCTGTGGTGACACTTAGTGTACTGAATTGTAATTGTGTATCCATGTGTCTCCCTGTCTAGTATGTCCTCTAAATGTTGTGGGCCTCATACCTCATTCATGATTGGCCCCCTTAGGACCTGTGGTGCTAGTACAAATAATGGTCACTGAATATTTGTTAAAGAAATATATAATATATGCACAACTCCTGAAAGATATTCAATAAATATCTGTTAAACAAATTGACAATGCAGCAGCACTCCTAGGAGAGTTCTGGTACATAGGAGGAGCTTAATGTTAGAGGTTGTGATCATGAGGTGGGACGGTGAGGCAGTCCCATAAGAAGGCCATCTCCAGAAGTAACATAAACTATTGACCAAGAGATCTGAAAGGTCAGGCAATATCCCTGTCATAAATGGACTCTCAGGAAGCTGAACTCAAAAGGAAATGAAAGTGGGGCATGAGTGATCATTGCTTTCAAGACTTCTGCTTATTTTAGCCAGATGCAGTGATGCACATCTGTAATCCCCGCCACTGGGGAGGCTGAGGCATGAGAATCACAAGTTCAAGGCCAGCCTTAACAACTTAGCAAGACCCTGTCTCAAAAAAGGGCTAGGGATATAACTCAATGATAGGCTAGTGCTTGCCCAGCATATGAGAGGCCCTGCTTTCAATTCCCAGTACCATAAATAATAATGGTAATTCTGTTTTTCCAGTGGGCAAAGCAGCTTCTTATTGAAAGACGTAGATGTACTGATAATGTGAGAGAGCTGTGTGCTACCATCAATGTCATTGCCATAATCATCTTTTGCACCTGATACCTGTGATCTTCAGGGCAGTTTTGGGAGGTCCATTTATTGTACTTACCTAACAAATGAAAAACTGAAGCTTGGAGAAATGGACTAGCATGGGATCACACACAATAAACTTGGAAAGGGACACCAAATTAGGCCTCTCTGATTCCAAGTCCCATGTTTTTCCATCTACCATGCAGCAGGCCTGTACCTCTCCCCTTCCCATCACTCTCAGAGTATTCCCTGTACTTTATTATTTGACTTCCACACCTAGAGAACAAATGAGATGCGAGGATCTGAACATGACAGGGCTTGTTCAAGGTTTACCAGGGTTTGCTCTCTCAGTGAGTCTAAGTCAAGGGCTTTATTTCCACTTACCTCATGAGAAATCAAAATGGCTTATTCTTATTCTTCCTGGTAATTGAGTGTTCCTAGCAATGCCCCTGAGGGTCAGTGAATGTCTTTCACAGGCTGGCTCACTCTGGGCAGTGCCTTCCACTACAGGGCCCCAAACTGTCAGGGCCCCATTTAACGTCATTTACACCTCACCCAGGTGTAATTAACCACTTTAATTAAATTAACTCTGTGCTCTCATAAGGAAGTAACATCTTATCTTTAAACTCTCTTCTCTCACTTCCCTGGAATACATGATAATTCCTACCCACCTCTAACAACTGCTAGGATACCAGATGTGCCAAATGATATCCAAATCCATTGTCATTCTGCAGGAGTAGGTCATACTGGTGACCATTTGGTACTGTGTAAATGACAGATGACCATGTCTGCACAGGCAAAGAATTCCAGACAGTGGGATAAAGAAATGTCAGGGGAAGAGGGAGAGAATAGAAGCACTGATTTAGTCCTAAACAAGCCACTGTGTCACTGTATTGTGAATCTATCCCCCATCCAACATTTCCATTCCATGTCTTGGACACTTGGCTACAGAAAAACAACTTGATTTTTGGCTGTGTGTCTTCATTCCTTGTAGAGGCTCAGGTAACCAGTGCTGTGTCTCCTCCTTGCATCCAGAACAACTTAACTCACTTTGTGGTTATAGGCAAATGAGATGAACCATTATAAACTGGGATAACAACAATATCCTGAAAAGAGGAACTAATTGCTAATTATAATAATGAGAGGGCAATCAAAATAACACCCGTGTTTCTTTAGTAGCTGTCAGTTAAGGAAAAAACAGATGAACCATTAATGTCACCTAATGAATTCTCCTTCCAGTTTTATGAGAGAGGAAAAGACATAGGTTAGTTACCAAGAAGTCAGTTCAGGGCAAGGGTAATCAAGAAAGAATTACTGTAGAAGGGGACGATCTAAAAAATATGATGACTTTGAATATGAAAGATAAGCAGGTATTCCCGGGAAGTTAAATACCAGCCTGACCTTTACCAGCTGGGCACCTCCTCAGTCAGAACCTGTGTCATTTGGACAGTGGGGACAGGCTCTCGACAGTACTGCATTAATGTGTTTCCTCCCCTCAAGGCTTCTATTATTTTCTAATTATCCCAGGATCTAGTTAACGAAGGAGTCCTGGTATATATTAATAAGTATTAATTTTATAAACAAATTGTATTGGGTCAATCACAATCAGATTTCTTCAACTATCTAGAAATTTTCAAAGCTTTTAATATGCTAGTATGCATGGTGAATGTTGCAGAGGCATGCACATTAGATTGAACCATTCAAAATGACCTTTTTTTACAGGTCAAAAACAATTGAACATTGATAATTTCATATGGTCAGACCTAATACTGTTCAGAACTTCCAAACTTGCACTATAGACCTCTTCTGGGAAAGATTTGGTGTGATATCATTGTCCTCAGAACTCTCTTGAGGAAACACTGTCTTAGGTAGTTACATAAAAGACTATTAATTGATTGAGTCTTGCATGTTGCTTGGACCCCAATGATGCTCCTCTTCAACTAGATACTGGGTTGAGCAGAATGGGAGCACTTCTAAAAGGCAGATGGGGCGATCCCACCAGGTCTTTGGACTGAGTTTCCAGGAAAGGTGGCCCAATATGGCATTTCCCAATCCAATAGACGTACAGAAATACACATTACTGAGTAAAATTATAATTGTTGCAGCACTGTGCATGGATTTTTAACTGATAAAGTGCTTTAAATTTTAGTTTTAGCACACAAAGTTTTAATGGGAAAAAAAGACAAGGAACTCTCTATTAATAAGAATTATGTAAAAATAAATTTTCACTTGGGTTTGAAAAAGAGAAAAAAAGAAAACAGTAATTTACAATGATAAAACCATGGATGACTTTAGGTTTTCTCTTCAAAATTTTTAAATGTTGTTATTATCCCATTCTGCTGTATAAAAATCATACTAATTACTCAGTGTTTGAGCTCCATACCAGAATGTCTTCTGAGAAAATACCAATGCCCCTACTCCCGTTCCTTCTAGATGGGAGAGTAGTGTCAAGGAGAAGACGACCTCCTGCCAAGACCGATAAATTATGTCCCACTGGCCTCCTCTCAGGATAAAATGTGACCTCTTGAACAGTCCCTGTCTCTCCTCAACCAGAAGAAGCCCATATTAATAGATTCCAAAACCTACAGGGATCCCCAGCACCCAATGGCTGCCTTCTGAAGTTTGCAGTAGGTTTGTTATTTGAAGTTTTTTGTACTGGATCCTATGACAACAGTATTAATGATGACTAGCTTCCTCAGCAGGGCCTCAAAAAGCTATTAAATCTCAATGTCTCAGAAATACTGTACACTTATAAGGGAAATAGTAGGAAACATGACCAACATTACTAACAGAAATGCACAACTACGTGGAGTACATAGACTCGTGAGCTCCTTGGGGGATCTAGCTCCCGTTTATTAAGCTGTGTCCATGGGAAATGTCTTCCTGGTTTTGCTTTAGGATACCACCCCAGCAGCCCCTCAGCAGCCTGTCAGTAGAGGGTGAGGTTGTCATCGCCCAAGGGAATTCCTCTGGCCAAACCTTCTTGCAAAGGTGTGGTAGCTGGGAGCACCTGTTCCTCCCAAGCCTCAGTGGAGAATTCCCTTGTGTGAGGAATATGCTAGAGTCCTATCTCCTGCCTCTCCCACCCCTGTCCCACTCCCAAATGCAGCCTTGTTGGCAGACACTGGACCAGCAGCGATTTGCAATCCATGACCAATGTTCCTTGTTTACGGTCCTTCTGCAGGAGCTGGCATGAATAAGGACCCAAAAGGCAGAGCTCCTCTACAGCAAAGTGCCACAGAGCTGACCCCAAGACAAAGGTGACTGCAGCAGGAGGCTAGAAAACTTGGCTGGCTTTTGCTAAAATGCCAGTCCCCTACATTCAAGTTATTAGAGAAAGATCCCCTGAGCTAAGGTTGCTACAAGGACACCATGACTTTCCTATCAACTCTGGCTTCTTCTACCTGAACTCCAAAGGAAATCACCAAGATCTGACCTCTCTTCAAAGAAGAGAGAGAAGGATAGGAAGCAGTTTTCCTGGATGGGTAGAAGACGAAATCAAGGATCACCTTCTGGGCTGGAGTAATCCTTTTCTAGCTCCATCCTGCCATCTGGCTTTCCATCAGGGCCTGTCTGAAAACTCACCCCCGCTTTAAGGGCATGTGTCTAGGGCTCCCTGGGGTCTAGAAAAAGTCACCTCCCACACAGCATTTGCTATTTTCACGAGTGTCATGCCTGGTAGGACTTTAGGAAGCTTATGCCAGCCGCTTTACAGGATGATTATCTCTGTGCCCTTACAGTCTGTTCCTGAACCCTGAGGCCTTTTGGCCACGGAAAGCGCCATTATCGAATACAGGAAAAAAATGAAAGGATATGTCCTGGTACCAGAGGCAGGTTTTCTGGCTGCAGAGTGTGATATTTTGGAATTGTGTGGGACCCAGGAGGAAAGTTGCTACCACCAGACCAGGTGCAGAAAAGCAGCAGCCAACTCCAAGAGCTGGGACCTTGTCCTGAGTGAGGCAAAGGACAGGAAATCAGGAGAATGTAGTGAAATGCAAATTAAGAAGGTGTTTCAAGAAATAGGTCCTGGAAACATCTGTGCTGAATGCTGTTGTAAAGACAAGACACAAACAGAGAAGTAAACATTGCAGAGGCATTGACAGGCATAATATTTTGGTATAGTGGGGACAAAATACAAAATCTTACTAGAGTAAGATGTAGACACTAAGATCCTAAGTAAGATGTAGATCCTAAGATATAGATTCTAATAGTTTCCCTATTTCACATATGAAGAACCTTAGCACAGAAAGGTCACACAGCCAGAAAGTGGCAGAGCTGGAAAAGAATGGACCCAGGGAGCCTGGCTCCACACTGTGTCAGAAATCACCAAATCAACACTTGCTCTGCAAACCCCGAAAACCAGTAAGATCCATCATTCCAGACCAGCTTTGCAACAAGTTTTCTGAGAAAGGGGTAAAAAGAGATAGGGAGGGTAGCTGGAGCAATTGCAGGACTGAGAGGTGGTTTTTCTTTTTAAAATAGAAAATACAGACACATGGATTGCATGTTGCCTGGGATAATAGTAGTGAGGAGGAGAGATTGATGATACAAGATTGGGAAAGTGTTCATGAACAGGGCTCTCCCCGGGCCCAAGGTGCATTGACGCTGACCTTTAATAGGAGCTGGGTAAATCCTTTGGACCCAGAATGGGAGTCAGAGAAAAAGGGCACCAATAAGTGTAGCAGGTACAAAATGAAAAGATGAAGGAGTATCTGTCTGCTGGCTTCTATTTTTCTCAGTGAAGGATGAAGCAAGATCATTATCTGGGACTGGGAGAGGGAGAAAGGATGGGGGTTAGTAAGAGGATGGAAGAGAGAAGAGAGATGTGAAATGGCTATTCTGGGTGTGGGGAGTGTGAAGAAAACACAATAAAGAAGCAAGATAGGTAGTTAAAAGAGACAATTCAATACCCCTAAATATTATGGATGCTCTCTCTGACTCTCAAATCTTTCATGGTTTTTATTCCATGAAATTTTTCATTTTAAATCTGCAGAAAAAGAAAGAAGGAAAATGGTCTGCCCTTTCTCCCATTACTGCCGTGCGGGGAGTAGTAGGAATACATTTGTGAGTGACGTGATAGTAAATCTGAAGTATCCCAGGCAGATGGTTTGGGATTGCGGAAAGTTAATGTAAAGAGAAATATAACCTGGGTTTCTTACCTGTAGAAACTTCTCGTCCCCCATCCCCCCCTTTGTCTTCCTCAAGACCCACCCATTTCCTCTTTAAACATTTCTTAAAGAAGAATGTGGAGTGATAAATGATCCTAAGTGAAATTTATCTCTCTCTGGATGCAATCTTTGCACTTTTTGCTTGGGTATCAAGCGGGCCCAGAAAAACTGCTAATTTAATGCTTCTTGAACTTGAGTGGGCATCAGTCACCTGGAGGGTCCTAACCACAGATTACTGGGCCTATTTCCAGTGTTTCCGTAGGTCTGGAGGGAGGAGGCCTGAGGATTTGCACCTGGAGTATTTGCACTTCGAACAGTTCCCAGATGACCCAATGGTCCCAAGACCACATTGAATGTTGAGGTGAGTGTTGGGACAGGTGGTGACCTTTGAGTTTATCTAGGTCACGACCTCAGGGGGCAGAGGATTTGCCCATATCTCATAGGACAAGGGCTGGAAAGAAGGTATCTCAAATCTACTGAAACCCCAGAACACTCCAGACACAAAGGTTCTTGTTGGACTTGTCATTCCTCTCCCTCCCTCCAAGTTACTTTGTTATATTCTAAAAACATCTAAAGGGAATAATTCATAAGAGTGATTAACACAGAAAGGGCTACCTATGTGTCAGAGGCTGCTCTGAGCTCTTTCCATGTATTAATGCAGTTAGTCTTCATAACAACCCTAAGGACTAGGTACTATTAATAACATGCAATTTATTGATGAGGAAAGACAGAAAAGTAACTTACTTGAGGTCCCACAGACAGTTAATGGGGAGATAGACTATATGCACATATCTAACTAATTCTAGAATCAACATATTTCTACTTTTTCATGGGTCGAAGGTAAATACGGATGAAAGCTTTGATATCTCAGATTTGAGGTTACTTGATGCTTGGGTAAAATATGGTCTGCAGGAGTCCAGCACAGTTTATGGGATCATTGAAAAACCCCTTTTCTATCATTCTTTAACTGCATGACCCTTGGGCAAACTGCATACTTTAGTTTGATTGTCTCATTGACAACATGAGGGCATGTACTGATTTTCTGAATTTTCAAACTCTAAAAGTGTATAATTCTTAGTGCATTTAATCTTTTCTTGCTGCTGCGTTCTCTGATCTAGATTAGCCACAGAAACAACACAGACCAACAGTCCACAGCCTCTGGCCTATTCTGGGGATGACTCTCTCATCAGCCAGCTAAAAACCTTTCTGCTGTGGCAGTCACTCGTCTCGGAGGAAGTGAGAATTTGCCCGTGATGAATTGGGTTCTGCTTTAAGTGGCAGAAGATGAAGCAGAGCTAACTGATCAGAAAGATAGTTTTCTGATAAAAGTCAGTATAGAGGAAGAGGTAGGAACGTGTTTGTTCCCGCCATTGTCTTGCTGGGAAAACACTGAGAAAATGATCTTGCCTCAACATTTGCATCTACGAAATGGAGATAATTAAGAGTGTGAAGCAGTTTAGCTAATTAACCACGATTGAGTGCTTGGTCATAGTTCCATAGCTCCAACTGCACCCCAAAGGCTGTTGCTCTAGGTCTTGACAGATAGCACCTCATCAGAGGATCTAGATGATAAGATATGCATAAAATGACCTCCCAGGCTACCTTACCTATCTTGACAGTCTTCACCACCACTTTTTAATGCTCGATGCAGGCAGAGCCAGGCATTTAATAGAGTCTCAGCCCTGGCATCCTCAGATTTAGAGAATTATTGAGCCTCAGATTCATAGACTGAGAGGGGGCATGGATTTTATTTTATTTTATTTTTTTCAAAATTAGAATCTGGAGAATTCTATGAATAGTCTCCAGCATTTTGCAGGTACTAATTGTTCTGAGAGACTCCAGTGGCAGTTAATTTACGGTGTACCCTCACTAGAACATCTATTTCAGGGCGGAAAAGCCAGTGGGATCATGGAATTGTTAAATTTTTATGGAGAGTACTGAGACTTGTAGAGAGATTTTCAAATAATGAGGAGAGCAATAGTTAACAGAGCTTTCAGGATGTATCAGGCACCTAATTTCCGCACGTCATTCCCACAACCCTAGCAGTTAGGTACTATAATCTGTCCAATTTTATAGATAGGAAATTGAATCTCATTGAGATATGAAACCAGATAGCCTAATCCCAGAGCCCAGATGTGTAGCCCTAAGGCAACACCACCTCCCTTCAACGATGAGCAAGACAGAGTACAGACCCTGAAGAAGCTAACCCTAGTGAGAGACACCTATGGGCACCAGGAACAGATATTCATGACTGTGAACATAAAAGGGGCAATTAATGTCAACTAGAAATATCCAGGTAGACTGCAAAGCAGAAGTGGCATTTGAGCTGAATGTTGAGATGAGAGGCCGGCGACAGGTAGGGACAGGGAAGAGCGTCACGCTCAGAAGATAACATACCCTCCAAGGGGCAGAAACAAGGTGCCATCTATTTAGGAATTCATTCCAATGCACAATTTATTCCATTTTCCAAGTTGCCGTCATGTTTAAGAAATGGGCTCTGAAGGCCCCGAAGGCTCAGGTTTTGTAGGCTCAGAGAGGTTGAAAGTTGGGCCCAATTTACATGACATGTGTTGAGCTCTCCAGACAATTTGCACGGTGTTGCCACTACTTTCTCTGGCCATCGAGATCTGAGATGTCTGAGCCAGGTGCCAGCTTGAAAATGTGGAAAAAATGAGAGAACAAGATCCCAGAACACAGCTCTGTGAGCCTCCTTTGTTCAAGTCTCCCTCCCACTCTATTTTACCCATTTTGGTCTGGCACAGAGATATCTTCTTTTTTCCGACCTAGTAGCTTCCTTCTTTTGATTTATCAATCCCCTTGTCACAGATGATCTCCAATGAAACCAGGAAGTTTCATGAAGAATCAGTCCTAGGTGCTCCATGCAACGCTGCTCTATTGACACCCATGACTTCTCTATTCTGATCTCACTCACCCTTAAATGTTGGTGTTCTTCACTTCCCCACTCCGGCTTCTCTTCCTCTCTGTGCTCTCCTTAGAAGACACTCCATATGACCATTCCCTGCCTGTGAGCTCAGATCTCTATCCCCGGCCCTGACTTCTTCTAGTTTCAGCCTCATGCCTTCTGCTGCCCACGGAACGTTTCCATTTGAAGGTTCCAGGATCCCTCCATGAGAGATACTGTTATTCATTCATGAAATTATGGCAAAGAGAGAGGGCTTGTTATGGCTGAGGGAGAACACTGGGTTCTCCCCCCCACACACACACTCCATCTGCATCCCTAGGACAAGCTTCCTAGATCCTGCTTCCCACTGAAGTTGTTCTTTGTTCCTTTCCCAGTGACTCCTTTGCACAAAGAATTTGCCACCCTTGTGGCTTGTCCCGGCTTTTGCAACCACCGAGCACAAATAGCTAAGGAGACAACTGGGGACAACAAGAGGAGCCTCTGTGGATTCCAATGGGTCTCTAAAGGGTGGGGGATCTGCATTTTGAACACCCACCTCTTGCTAATCCTCCAGCAAAACCAGTCGGACTGGTTGCAGTGTATTATTAGAAAGCCCACACGAAGGTCCCTGAAACAACAAAGCCACTTGCATGTTTCCCATCCATGGGACCAAAACTGGAGGAATGGAGGAGGGGAGAGGCAGAGCAGCAGGGGCAGTGGGAGCAGAGGCGAGCCTAGGACAGGGTTTTAGGGTGCAATAGGGTTAAAAGCCCTTACACATAGCCACTAGGGCTTGAGAAAAGGACTTAACTTTTCACAATGGGGTAGTGAGGCTCAAAGTAGACACTTCTGTGAGGCACCTACTATAAGCTCCCGCAACACTAGCTCTTCTGATGCAGGTGAGTCTTGTGGATATTCTGGATGGAAGCCCACCATTACTACCTGCTGCTTCTCTAGGGTCTGCTGGAGCAGAGTGCTGCCAGGTTCGGAGGATGCTACCGAGTCTCTGCCACCCCTGCAGCAGGGCTGGTGGTTTCCGGTGAACAGGGGTGATGGAGCAGGCATCCTGCTTCAAAGAAAAGACTTTTTTCTAGGCTCCTCTGGGAAGCCATGCTGTCCTCTCAGTCCCTTCACAAACTCTCCTCAGTTGATCTGGATTCCCTTTTATTCTTCCTTCCCTCCATCCCTTCCTTCTTTTCTTCCTTCTTTTACTTCCTTGCACTGACTCTCAGCATGAGGAATTCGCTCTCCTTTTTAGGGGGAGGGGGCCCAACTTCAGTCTGTTTTATTTTTTCTAACAAAAAATAGAAAAAAAAATTATTTTTTCATTAGAAAAATAAAACAGAAATTGGAGGCTTCTTCAAACAACTTCTGGAATCAAGGGGAGGGGAGAAACTTGCTTCTTTCTTCACTTATGAGGAGTTAGCAGCTGCTATTGCTGCCTGTGTCTCCTCTCCAAGGAAACTTTCTCCCAGGAAAACTTGGAACCTCATCCTTAACCTGCGGTGATGTAGGGATGTTGGTGTGAATTGCTCAGAGAAATTACATCCACAGGAAAGAGTCAAATCATGCTCACCTTCATCCTTAGGGCTGTTTAGAGAGTCTCCTGTGTTCCACCCATCACCAGTCATTGATTCCCTTCCAGCCCACCAAGCAGCTCCATGCAACCCTGCTCAGTGCCTCCAAAGTGCTCAGACCCTAATGTCTCAGTGGAGCCCCCAGCCAGGTACACACTCTCCTCAGTCTAGAGAAACCTCCCTAACCTTGAACGGATGCCCTCAGTAGCTTTTTAGTCCAATTAGGCTCTTGTCCAGCAAGGCTCCCACAAGCCTAATACTGGATCAGAAAAAGATAAGATGGGACCCTATGGAACAACCCCACAGTTCTCAGCACCCCCAAAAGACCTCACTCCTATTCTTAACCTGTAAGGATAGAGAGTCGAGTACCCTACCTCCAGAAGATGATCTGCCCCAGGGAAGCCATGGCCAAGGGAAGATTCCTCCCCCGATTGGGGCCAGGAGCTGGGATGAATGGAGCTGCTGCTGCCCTCCTGGGTGCCGTGACTCACAGTAAGTTCCAGTGTGCTGGCCTTAAATAGTGCAAGCCAGGAGGGTTGCACTCAGGTATGAGGAAACAGCTCTGCTGTGCAGAATTGCCTGTGGCCGCCTGCTCGCAGCCAGCCAGGGAAGCCAAGGGCCAGAGCTGCCTTTCCAAGCTCTGACCTGGTGAGAGGATGAGAGAAAAAGTTTCCCAGGCCCCTGCTTCAGGGCTTGTATTTAACACAGGTCTTCTCCTCTTCACTGTAAAAGGGAGCTCTAGAGAAGGAGACTTAATCTCAAAATTAGACCTGAAACAGCTCATTGTCAGGCTGTACCAGGAAGCTGGAAGTCCCCATCCCTGCCGAGTAGCTGGCACTGAGACAGAGACTGGGTCACTGCTGAAAGGGTCTCTCATGGAAGTGATTCATACTGCAGGACCTCAGAAATATCATGAGTTCAAGTGACAAGGGTACTGAATTTGTCACTCAAGACTGAGCTTACCTTGGGCCCCAGAGACTGCTCAGGGTGGACAAATCTCTTCCGGTTTTATTTCAGTGAGAAGGTAGAAGGGCCTCTTTAAAAAAAAAATACTTTCTTTCTTTTTCTTTTTAAAATTCCAAAGGACACCAAATATACATTACATGGGACTATTGCTGTTAAAGATGAGTTTGCAAAAATGATCTCTGACATTTCACCCAGCATTCAGGTTTCCACCTACACAGGATGTAGGCATAAAGCTTGCTCTCTTCATATTTTTCCTCCATATTTGAAAGGGAAATGCTCATGACTGTTTGTGACTGTTTAGAGTAAAGGTCCTCCAGGGGTGGGAAGATGGCTCAGTAGTAGAGCCCTTGCCTAGTATGTATGAGACCCTGGATTCAATCCCCAGCACTCAACAAAAAAAGAAAAAGAATTTGTATCAAGTGAAGGTGCTCCAGGCCTTCCATATAATCATTCCAGCCATAGAGTAAAGCTGGGGAGGGGAGGAGGACTGAGCAGTAGGAAGACCTCAGAGAAGAGAGTGGTTTCATAGTGGAAAGATCTTTACAGTCAAACAGAGTCAGGCTCGAATCTCATGTGGCTTCAGGAAAATCACTGTACCTCTCTTGGCACATTTCTTCCCAGGCTGGTTGGTTTGAGAGGGGATCCATTTGTCTTTCATTTCCCACAGAGTAAGTAAAGAACCGTACCCTGAAAACTGTGAAGCAGGCTGGATCCTTCCAGGTTTGGGCAAGCTGGGGCCCGTGGGAGCAATGGTTTCTGTAGTTACTATTCATTCTGGCCAAAGGCATAGGAACTCTCCTCTGCAGACCCACCACAAACAACTCCTCCAGCCATCACTAGAGGAAGGGCCAAGGAAAGCCTGGAGGAAAAGCCAAGATGAACCAGCACAGAGCCCCCCAAGTGGGAGAGGACAGAGCCAAGGGGCAGCTTCTGTTAGAAAGATGACTGAAGGAGCCCACCAATCATGAGGGTGGGCATAACTTGGCAGAGAAAAGCATTCTGCCACCTCTGGAGAAACAGATATTACTCTGGACCCATCTCCAAAACTTGAACAGTAGTGCACATAAAATAATGGGTAAAGTGGTTGCAAAGCAAACCTGTGTGTGTGTGTGTGTGTGTGTGTGTGTAGAGAGAGAGAGAGCAAGCGGGGGTGGAGAACTCAAAAGCATCATTTTTCCAGCACTGGTGAGATTCTATGGATACTCTTGACATTATTCCTCTCTGAGAACCTCCATCAAAGCCTCCCCTTTTTTTCTTGTGCTCAGATTACCTGCCTTCTCTCCCATAAGTGATGGGCTTCTCCACAGTTCTATCTCCTGCCCTGTCTTGTCTTAGCATATATATCCCTTGGGTAACCTCAAAAGCTGATCTGCTGAAGCCACCCCTGTATCTGGAGGTGCCAATGTCCGTATCCCCAGCTCATGCCTCCTGACTGGGCCTGTATAGTGGACATCTCCACTTGGCTGTCCTTCTGGGAAAGCATCACCATCTCCAATCCTGCTATTCCTCCTGGTCATACCTCTTGGAACACAGAAGCATCACATGCTAGTGTAAATGTTGCCAAACCTCAGTCCTTATCCCCATGCCAATCCAATAACGAGGACACGGTTTTAAGAAAAAGGAAAAAAGATAGTTTATTGCTTTGCTAGCAAAGGAGAAACACAGGGGACTCCTGTCCCAAAGGCTGTTATTCTCCCCATCAGCAGGAGCAGGGGGCTTTTAAAGAGGTGATTCAGAGAAAATGAGATTAGGGAGGAGAGATCAGGAAGGAGAAGCTCAGGGAAAAGAAGATCAGGGAGGAGAAGATTGGGAAAAAAGAGAAAATATGTGTAAGTTTCAAAGCAACAAGGGACATAGTCAAAGCATCAAGCGAACCTCTGTTACATAGAGGTAAAGGGACACTTCTCCACTGAAGGGTCACTGGAATAAACTGACAAAAATTAAATAGGAGAAAAGGAATACACATTCATTAATGTGCAAAAGGGGAAAACTATAGCATCAGGGAAAAATCTTGGGAGTGTGATCAACTATCCACTTAACATCATTCAAAAACTCGTTTACCCCTTTCTCTATGGGAAGTGTAGACAATTTTGAATGCTGGTGAGTGATGATTAGAGAAATTAATGGTCCCCAAGACAGTCTCTAAGGAATTTGAATGTGCCTGAGGGAAAGACTTTATCTGG
>NW_026000077.1:5420979-5427546 GCF_001458135.2 Marmota marmota marmota
TTGATTGCTGGAGCGGAATGACTTGGAATGACTTAGGGTCTGGGGGGGGGGGGAGCCTGTCCTGGTGCGGTTACATTCCTCTGTCTTCTTTTAGATAACTCTGTTCCTAATGAAGATAAGGGAATTCCAGAGAGTCTCTTCTTAGGCCTGGATAGGCAGAAGCAGGGCGAGCTTCCCCCTTAGGTCAAGTCCTTAGCACAGCCAAACATGATATTTTGGGGTGTCACTCTTTGGGCCCCAGCACTACATTGTACAAGTCAGAAGCCTCAAGGTTGCCCTTTATTCCCTCTCTCCTTGCTCCCACATCTCTGTGATCACCACATCTCCTGGTTCTTGCTCCTTGTCTTGTTTGTTCTGCCACCGTGACAAAGGATGACAATTAGGTGACAGAAAGGCGTTGGCAGGCTTGGTTTCTCCTCGGGGCCTCTCCTTGGCATGTAGAGGGGCTGTCTTTGCTCGCAGGCTCTTCTCTCTGTGCTTGTGTAGGTCCTGATATCCCCTTCCTAGAAAAACATATTGGACCAGCCGAATTGGGCGAGGACCCACCTAATGGCCTCATGTTAACGTCATCACCTCTCTGAAGGCCCCCCTACACATACACTCACATTCTGAGGTCCTCAGGGTTAGGACTTGAACGTGAGTTTTTGAGAGATACTTCAGCCCATAACACTTTCTTGTGCCTCTAAATCCATCCTTTCTCTCTCTTCTCCAAAGCAATGCCTAAACTCAACACTGACCATTTCCAAATTGAATTCAGTTATTAAACTTAATTTATTAAAATTATTTAATTTATCGACCTCATTGTCCCACCCCTGGCCTGCCCCTGTTTAGTGCCAGTCTACCCACTTCGGCTAAAGTGGTCTTCCTAAAATGCAAATCTGATGACTGCTTCCCCATAGGTGATCTGGCCTCTGCCTGCCTCTCTGGATTTCTCTAGTGTCCCCCTTTCTCATTCTGTGATCAGCTAGGCTGAGCTGCTTTGGGTGTCTCCAAAATGTCGTGCTTTCCTAGGCCACTCTACCTTTTATACAGGTTCCTCTCTCCACGCGGAATCCATCCTGGTCTTTTTCTTGTTTTGTGTAAGATCTATGGGGGACTTTCCCAACCAGTTCTATCTGGCAGGTGCCCCACTCTGGGTTCCCATGTTAACCTGGTAATGGCCTCTGTGTTCCTGACCTGTGGCTGTGGGTCTGTCTCCTTCCCAAGGTACACCTTAAAATTAGAAAATGTGTCTTCTTCCACCATGATAAGGCAGGTCCAGAGGAAGCCATCATTAAACGTTTGTGGAATAAATGCAAATCTTCTTTCAGAGCACATAATAATAGTACAATTTCCTGCTCAAGCATCTATCTCACTGCTAGTCTGTGAGTTCCTGGAGGATAAAAACTCCGTCTCATTCATCTTTTTTTGTCACCAAGTCCTAGCACCAATCCAGACATAAAAAAGACTCAGGAACACTTGATGGATGTGTGAGCAGGGATCAACTTAGGGAGTGATCAATCAAACACTTCTGGAGGAGATGTCCTGCGAGCTGGAGTGACACTATTAGAGGCAGGAGAGAACAAGCTGCATTTAAAATAGAGGAGCGATTTAGGATTAGGATGAAAGGTAAAGAAGATGTCTGAAACAAATATAAATCCCTTTTGATCTCAGGAAAAGAGGGTCTCTCTCTCTCTCTCACACACACACACACACACACACATACACACACACACACACATACACACACACATATTTAATATATCTGGAATCAAAATGTCCTCTCATGAATTTTTGTTTGTTTGTTTTTAAATTTCAATAGCCCAGTCATTTGGAGTTCTTCATTTTCTCCTTGTAAATCTGGACATTTTCCTGTGCACCAGGTTTAAAATTCCCCAGAATGACAGCATATTCTGGCTGTGATAGGAACAGCAGCCACAAGTGTGGCTTATTATGCTTTTTGCAAAAGACCCCGAGCTCTTGGGATCCTCACCATCGCCCTGTGGAGGGTTTTACAAGTGGTAATCTAAGTCTCACAGATTAAGGGATTTATTCAAGGTCAAATTTATTCAATTTTTCTCAAGACTTACTTGCCTGTGGGTATAAATGGGGTCATATTAATGAAAACAACAGAGATTTCACTAGCTCTTGAACCTACTTTCTTAGGTAAAATCTCTGGCTCATCTACAAGCTGTATCTCTGGCATTCTCAAGATATGACACAAAAGTTCTCAGAAGAGTAAACTATGGAGGATTCTTCCACTAAGAGCACCCCAGGAATCCCTCCTTCCTGTACCGGTGCCTTTGTATAGCCGCTTCCCACAGGGACCTGGGGCTTGGCCACTGGAACTTTATCAAAGGGGATGCCAGGAAAAGTAGAGGCTGGCCCTCTCCAGCCACTGAGGACTTTACTGCTACCATGTAAAAAAGTGGAACAAAGATGAGCCCGTGCCACTGAGATCCCTATAAATATCAGCCCCCAACTGATCTGTCGGCTGACTGCAACCACATGAATGACCTTAGGTCAGGAGAATCACCCACTCAAGCCTGGCCATTATTACTGACTCAAATAATCATGGTGGTTGTTTCAAGCCACTACATTTTGGGTTGACTTGTTACATAAGCAATAGATGACTGATACACTCTTCTTCCACCTTCTTCTGTTCTGTTTCTCTTGCATGGTCACTTCTTCTGAGTCACTTCTGATGTCATCTTAATATCTATTGCCTGGCCTGCGAATTCCAACTAATATCTACACCATAGTGCTATCTTGCTTCCAAACTGATAATGGTGTTCCATATAGCACCCAGTATGCTAATGCATGTCACACACCTATGCACACAAGCAGGCACACTCATCAATGCCGCAGAACTAAAACAAAAGTTTGTTACTAAATCTGCCTATAGAAAAGTAATAAAAAGGGGTCCTCATCTATTAAAAGAACGATATCATACTCTGTACCTTTTCATCAATATTTCAGGCTCTCTTTAATACATGAGTATAATATGAGACCCTCTCTGAATATTACCTATGGTTAGCAAGGTTTTGCAATCTTACAATACTCTACTAAAGAAGAAAGGTTTTTAAAAAATATATTTTTATTTTTAATTGACACATAGTAGTTGTCTGTATTTATAGGTTGTGGTATAATATTTTAACACATATATGCAGTATGTCATGATCATATTGGGGTAACTGTTGAATCTATCACCTTAGACATTTTTTCATTCCACTGTGTTGGGAATATTCAAAATCTTCTTTACTAGATATTTTGAGTTGTTCGCTTGTTTGTTTTGTTTTGTTGTTTTTCTGTAGTGCTGGATCAAACCCAGGGTCTCATGCATGCCGGGCACATTTTCTATCACTGAGCCACATCCCCCGTCCTCTACTAGATATCTTTTTTTCTATTAGATAGTTTGAAAACTTCAATTAATTGTTATTAACCACACAAACACATTTAGAGAAGAAATCTTATCATACTTAGAAGATTTGAGAAGAGCAGAACTTGTAGTTCAGCAAACTTCAAAAGAGCTAGGAGAAAGGGGTGGTGACCTCTAGTCAACATATGGAGCTATCATTTTATCTGAGGCTTTGACTTTCTTCTGTTGGTTATGAGTGCTTTCTCTTTAGGGTAGGGCTGCTGCTTCATCGCTGGCCAGGAGGGGTATCAGCATATGAGTTGGATGCCTTGCCTCCTCTCCATCCGCCCCCCCCCACCCCCAGTCCTTCATCCTTCAGCACAAAGCCTTCAGGCATAGATTCCTGGCAGCCCCACCCAGTTCACAAGTTTGTGTAAGCCTTACTGTCACCACTGTGCTGAAGCCTGGGTGTAATCCCTTGCCCACTGACTCCCTGTGCCTTACTACCCCACCCCATATTCATGCACAGCATTACTGACTGGTCATGGGTTAGTCTGAGTGCGCTGAGTGCGGCTCCAGAAATCCCGTTAAATTAGCAGCCAGGCATCCCCTACCAAGCAACGGGAGGTGGGCCCTGAATTAACTTCCTGGGGCTGCTTAACAAAGTACTACCAAATGGCTGGCTTCAACAGCAGGCATTTATTAGGGCACAGTCCCTGAGACTAGATGTCCAAAATCAAGGTACGTTTTGCTCCTTCTGAAGGCTGTGGGGAAAGAATCCATTCAAGGCTTCTCTCTTTGGTTTCTAGATGTTCATCTTCTCCTATATCATCTTCTCTCTACATTTGTCTCTGTTTCCAAATTTCCCCTTTTTATAGAAGATCTCTTTTTATATAAAATGAGGATCCATCCAAATGACCTCATTGTAGCTTGACTGCCTCTAGTTAGCCCAGACACCCTCTCCAAAGAAGGCCTCACTCTGAGGTTCCCAGAAGGGGTGGTTAAGACTTCCATATATCTTTCTGGTGGGTACAATGGACTGAATATTTGACACCCCCCCCCCATCTGTATGTTTTTCTTTGTGAAGCTGGGAATAGAACCTAGAACCGTGTGCGTGCTAGGCAAGTGTACTATCACGGAGCTATAGCCCCAGCCCCCGTATCTTAAAATCTTACCCTTTGATGTGATGGCACGGGAGTGTGCAGTCTTTGGGAGCTGATTAGACTGGGATCAGTGCCTCTGTAAAAGGGACTCCAGTGGGCTCTGTGACCTTTCTCTGCCACCTGAGGAAACAGTGAGTGAGCAGTCTGCTTCTCAGAAGTGGGCCCCCAGCAGGACCTGACAGTGCTCCTACCCCAGGGCTGCACTCCCAGACTCTAGAACTATGAGACACAAGTACTTGATGTCTGTGGTATTATGTGGTGTCCACCTGAACTAAGACGGTGGGTCAGAAGTCAAGCCCTAACAGTCCCCTGGGTGAGGCCAGGTCTTTCTCCTGTTTTTCACTGTGCTGCTCCACACGACTCCATGCCCTCTGCTCTGAGCAGGCCGCAGGACAAGGGAGGGAGGCTGGTGTGGGTAACAAGGCTCTGACATACACAGCTGCAGGCCTTGCTGGGGGGGGGGGGCGGTGCTGGCCTCACCGGGGAGATGGGATCCCCAGCCTGCTTCAGGCTCCATGGTGACCTTCCTCAGCTGCACATCATCACAAAGGACAATGATGGAGGACTGAAATGTTCTCATATATTTTCTGCCCCCTTTCAGGGGAGGATTACGCTTCCATGTCCCACTAAAACCAGGATTGGTCATGTGACTCACTTGAGCCAATGAAATGTGTGTAGGAGGGACACGTGTTCCTTCTGAGAGGAAGCTGTGAGATGTGTATGCATTTGGTCATGACCTCTCTCCTTCTGTGGAAGATTCCATGTTCTAGATTGAGGAAGGCTCAGTAGCCTAGATCCTGGAGGAAGTTGACATGGAGTGGAGTCTAGTACCACAATGGGCTATAGGATGAGCTTGGAAAAACCTTTCTTATTAAAAGCTACTGAGATGTAGGGGTGTTTGTTAGTGGGCACAACTTTCCTTATCCTGACTGATACAAAAAAACTTGCCCAATAGGGAATAATGGTTTAGTTAAGAGCATAAATATAGGTTGTTGGTGGGATTGCAAATTGGTGCCACCACTCTGGAAAGCAGTATGGAGATTCCTCAGAAACCTAGGAATGGAACCATTTGACCTGGTTATACCACTCCTAGGTATATATCCAAAGGAATTCAAATAAGCATACTACAGTGATGCAGCCACATCAACATGTATAGAGCTCAATTCACAACAGCTAAGCTATGGAACCAACCACGGTGCCCTTCAACAGATGAATGAATAGAGAAAATGTGGGGTATATATACACAATGGAGTGTTATTCATCCTTAAAAAAAGAACAACTTTATGATATTTGCTGGTAAGTGGTTGGATCTGGAGACTATCATGCTAAATGAAGTAGGCCCATCCCCCAAAACCAAAGATCAGATGTTCTCTCTGATATCTGGATGCTAACACTCAACTAGGGGTCAGGGGAGGGAAGAATAGAAGTTCAGTGGATTAGACAAAGGGAAATTAAGGGGAGAGAGGGGTATAGGAATAGGAAAGATGGTGGAATAAATCTGACACAACTTTCTTATGCTTATATATGAATACACCACAATGAATCTCCACACCAACCACAAGACTGGGGTCCCAATTAGAATAAGATATATTCCATGTGTGTATAATAGGTATGTGGAAATATGCTTTTTTGTCATGTATAACTAAAAAGAACAAATAAAAAAATAAAAGATTTCCCTTTACGAAACACCAAAAAAATGTCGCTCAGTGCAGTTGAGTAGAGCCTTTCCTAGTGTACACAAGACCCTGAATTCAATCTCCAACACTGAAAGAAGGTTTTAGAAATATAAGTATGAAAATGTGAGTGAATACCAGATAAATCTCAAGTACGTCAATGTTTAAATGTAAAAATTGAAACCGTAAAGGCACTAGGTGAAATAGTAATTAGCTTTGTAACTTTAGAGTGGGGAAGGGCTTTCTAAATATATGACTCAACCGAATTATGGAATCAGCTCAGATACCCATCAATAAATGAATGGGTCAAGAAAATGTGATATATATATATATATATATATATATATATATATATCACTAGGTCAGTGCATGCAGTGACTATGCAAAGGCAAGA
>NW_026000077.1:5427571-5441205 GCF_001458135.2 Marmota marmota marmota
TGAGATATATATATATATATATATATATATATATATATATATATACCCAGTGGGGTTTTGCTCAGCCATAAAGAAGAATGAAATAATGGCATTTGCCAGTAAATGCGTGGAAATGGAGAAAAATCATGCTAAATGAAATAAGCCAGTCTTGAATATCAAGGGTCAGATGCTTTCTCCCGTATGGGGAAGCTAGAGCAAAATAAGGAACAGAAGGCAGTGTTGTGGGCGTGAAATATGAGAAATATATAGGGAAGATCAATGGAGTTGAGAAAGAGAAGAAGGGAGGGAGGAGGGGAAAGGGGGGGAAATACGGACTGAATTTAACAGAGTCGTGTTCTATGCATATATAAATGTACCAAAAGGAATTTCACCTTGATGTATGTGTAGAAAGTACCAATCAAAAATAAATAAAGGAATGAAGGGAAGGCCAGACCCAACTACTATGTATAACTATAATGCTCTAAGTTAAAAAAACGACTCAAAATGAAGAATGCATGGAAGTAGAGATGGACAAATTATATAAAAATAAAAACCTGCCTAGAAAACTGAACAAGAAAAAGAACTTAGGCTGGGGATATTGTAGGGTAGAGCACTTGCCTAGCATGTGCAATCCCTGGGTTCAATCCCCAGCACTGAAAAATAAGAGAAAATAAAAAGCAAAAGTTACACTAAAACAAACCCCGTATGTGCAGTAGATTGCAAAAATGACCACAAATCTCTTCCCTTCATGTACTCCCTGACCTCAGCCTTAGCTGTGTTCCTTGGTGACGCTTGGACACGGGTACAGGCCCTCTTGCTATTTTTTTTTAAAACCTGTCTGTGACCACCCTGAGAAGGATTCTAGATTAGCTTGCTGGATGATGAGTGACATATGACTAGTTACTTTTCTTACTCTACTGGCAGTCAGCCACCAGGTGGGTGAGGTCAGCAACACTGGCTGACTTTAAATGCTTAAGGGAGGCCAGCTGACATCTCGTGGAACAGAGATGAACTGTCTCAGCTGAGCCCAGGCCAGACCATAACATCATGAGCAAATAAATGGTTATTGTTCCAAGTCAATAACTTTTGGGATGGCGGTTATACATAAGAAATAAATAAATAACTCACGCAATAAGCAAAATCAGAAGAAAAATGGCGAATGGAGTGTTTGTAGTTCATACCACAAAGGATTAGGTTTCTAAAATAAAAAATTCTTTATACAAATTTCCTTATTATGAAATATAAAAAAGACCAATGGCCCAATAAAAAAATGGGTAAAGGATATGAGCATTATAAAGAAAGTACAATTGCCTTTTAAAAATATATAAAAACAAGCACAATCTCATTTATAATAAGATAAATTCAGATTAAAACTAAATTGAGACACCATTTTAATGCATCAGATTTGTGAACACTTTTTGCAAAGCAATGGGGGAACAGGCACTTTCATATATCATTGGAGGGACTAACCTGACAGAGGACAATTTAGAAATAGTTATAGAATTTATAAATACACAAATTATTTAACCCAGTAATTATATTTTTGGAGATTTATCCAATGAATGTATTCCCAAACAAAATGGCATATGCACATGGTTATTTACTACAGTATTTTTTTAATAGCAAATGACTGGCAACAACTTAAATGTCCATCCACTAGAGACTAATGAATAAGTATCGTAATCTATATAATGGATTGCAGCTTCAAAAAAGAACAGGGAAGCTGATATGTACTGATAAGAAAAACTATCCAAAATATGTTACAAAATGAAGCAAATTTTAAAAGTACACAACTAGACATTTGAATCTGTTTCTATGTGTGATCCTCACTATCCACTGGGCACAACTAGGATTCATTCTTATTTTTAGATTTGCTCAGTAATACCCCTAAGAGACGAACTCCTTTTCTTTCCTCCGTCCATCCTTCAAGGTCCATATTAGAACACATTCTTCCCTTTGAAGACTTCTGTGACCACACGTCTTACTAGTGACCCCTTCTTCTAAATTCTCACTGCTCTTACTGTCCTGATTTTTAGTTGCCATACACTTGGAATAACTCATTGTCCTTTTGTGGGGGATGTATCTTGTTTCCACAAATAATGTTTGTTTGTTTTTTTTTCCTTATGGTCAGAAACTGCTCTGTTCATGTTTGAAAAGAATAAAGTGTGTAAAATGTCTAGCTCAGAGTTAGGTATGTAGAAAATTCTCAAGACGGGGATTCTTTGGGTCTCCCTCACAGTCCCTCACTTAATGCTTTATGCCCTGGTGCTCATTCAACAAATGATTGAAAACATGGCTGTCCTTGGGGACTGTGGACACCTGATAGGAAAGACTTATTATGGGGAGGCCAACATCCAGGTAAGAGGCCAGCAATTAGATTCAGAATTGCTGGCCCAATGTAATCAATCCCAGATACAGCCCCACCAGAAAATCTGGTTGCCCCACTTTGCTATGGCCTCCCCAAACAAGCAAGGTACCCACCTCCCAAAGAACAGTTTTAGACACAGATGACTGAAGCCACTTCTGCCCAACCCAAATAACTGGTGGCAGAAATGACCCAATGACGGTGGAACACACCCTATGAATTCAGGTTCACAAACTCACTGAAGGAAACATCACACCCATCTAATCTAATCTTCCCAACAAACCTTGAAGGCAGAATGAACATTCCATCTAATAGAGGGGAGACCTTGGCATCAGTTGGTCTGTGACTTGGTCATCAGTCTGTGACTGGTGCACCAAGCACCTCAAGGGGTACCAAGCATCTCAAGGGGTACTACTATAAAATCCAATTTTCTGCTCTCAAGAGGCTTCATTTTGGTGGAGGAAGTGACTTAAACATGTAAAAAGAAAATCATCCTGAAATCTGCTGCACTGCAGAACAAAAGTTGTTCAGCTAGAGAGGGAGGGAGAGAGAGAGAGAGAGAGAGAGAGAGAGAGAGAGAGAGAAGAGGGGTGCTAGGGAGATTGAGGGAAAGAGAGAGAGTAGAGAGAAACATAGCTTGGCAGCCTTCTTCATGAAGCAGAATCTGCCACCCTAAAGCATTTATGAAGGACTGCAAAAGTAGGACTAAACCCCAAAGCCTCTTTCATTATTTCCACAGTTCCTAGATTGGTGGCCCCATAAAAAATCTTTGGTAAAATTAGGCACTCTCTGGGCCTTTCTCTCTTCTCCTCCCCTCTCTTCCAATGGTCAGGACAGCTAACTCTCGCCCCGTTTTGGTTTCTATATGCCACCTGCCCCCATAACGACCACATCTCATAATTCCTGTTTCCCCTACTCCCACTCCTCCAAAAAGGCAGGCTATCTAGCATCTGGACCTCTAGAGATATTCTGGCCTGGGGGCTTCTAGAAGAGCAGGAGATTGATAGCATCTGGCCCTGTCGAATCTGCTTTCAAGTACTATACCCAGAGGGTGCTCAAGAAGAAATGGGTGGAGGGGATGCCAGAGAAAAACTGGCATCTTGCTATCAGACAACACCAACGCTTTCTCTGTTTACTCTTAGATGCAGGAAGAGTGAGGATCATTGATTAGCTGTGGGCAACAGCAGGCTAAGAACTCTCTCCTAAAGTACCTCTCTGGCTCCCCGATGCCACTCTTGCACCTGACACCGTAGCAGCCACTATGATTGACAGCAATAAAGCATATCACATCATGTCCCTGCTGAAAACCCTCCAGTGGTTTCTGACTGCAGCAGGCGTATGGGCTCCCTCATGGCTTATGGGGTTCCATATTCATCTGGTCCCTGCCCACCAAGTCATTCACTGCTTCTTCTTCTCATTTCCTCACCTGTAAAATACAAGTGAATACAGTTGCTTTTAGGATGAAGCAAGACCATATATGTCACCCACGGTCGCACACACCATCCACCATCCTCACCAACGTGACACATCTTGGCTGAGTCTTGATACTAAGAAGTGAATGAGTTGATAAGGTTTGTAGCCAGGTGAAGAATGACAAGAACAGGTGACTGGTACATGAAGAAGGTACAAGTTACTGGCCTTGTTAACCTTCCTTTGAAAAAGACCATTTGACAAAGTTGGGCATGAAGAAATGAATGACAGGGAGGATGGTAACTCGAGGCACTGATGCATGACACATTAAACTCCAAAGTGTGAGCCATAGGGATCAACTGTCACAGATTTCAGGGAAAACAAAAACATATCTACTAGTTATCTGATGACCTAGTCGTAGGCCGCAGGGACACTTCAGGTCCACTGCACAACCACAATAGTTGTGTCACTCTTCCGCTTGGTCTAATACTAGCTGGGCTTATCTATTAGTAATGAGATTTGAAACTCAGTGTAATTCTCTAAAGTTTCATTTCACCCACGTTTCATCTTGAAACTGGACATCATGGAAGATCTTGACAAAAAGAATAATAATTATCAAAGAAAAGCGTCACTTGATTCCTGCCTGCACTTTAGGCCAAACTTAAACCATGTGAATTCTCATAATTTGAATAAAAGATTCGAATGGCTCGTACCCAGGGATGTAGGTTATGTAGCCTACCACTAAGAAAAGTTAAACCTTTCTTCACTATTTAAGAGTCATTAATTTGGAGTAAATGATGAACATTTTAGCTGTTTCTAAGTTTTTGGAGGCCTGAGATCATATTTGGTATAATTTTATCTATGGGTCTTTTGTATCTTTCAGGCCTAATTTTAACAGTGTCATTTCTCATCACGGTTCTGATTGTAGGCTGGTCAAACACTTCGTTGTTGGCACTCAGTTCTCATCTTGGTCTTTTGGTCACAAGATGACCCACACATTCCAAGCCGATGTCTGAGGTTGCAGTTGAACAATCAAAGTAATCTAGGCCTTTAAGAAATGATGGGTTCATTTCTAGCAGTGTATGTGATTAGGGAAAGACTCTCTTAGAAGCCTATCAGGAAGCGGTTATTCAGTTTGATCTGGTTAGGCAAACAGAAAATAACTGGTGGGAAAACACGAAGCCCAGTTGGAACTTCAAGCTGAAACCATGGTTTCAGTGACAACTGTTTGTCACTCTCTGAAATCACAGCCTGAGGGTCTTTTCTTTTTTGGTCAGAGCCAAGGCCGGTGACCCCTGCCAGGGCCTTGTAAATCATTCTCTTACCCCAACAATAAAGCCCATAGTTTATTGCTCTGCTTGCCATTCATGAGCCACAGGAAAACGGACTCTAAACCAGCTCAATGCTGTCATTCCTCTTTATAGTGGCTATGATTAGATAAGGGCTGCCACTTGACCCAGCAAATGTGTTGGCCAGTGGCTCTTGTTGCTATTGATCAAAAAAGAGGGCAGCAGCATCTTTTTGGGAGCTCTGGCAAAAGACTCGGGGGTCACTGACAGGACGCAGAGGCCGTGTGTTCATCACTGACTTCCACCTCTGACGTGGATCTGCTGTGTGACCTTGAAGAAATCCCTTCACCTTTGTCTGCCTGGTTCCTTCATCTGTAGGGTTACGCCAGTGAAGAGCTTTGTGCCTATTTATTCGATTTTGAACTTTCTTTTAGCCAGATTCAGCTACCACTCCTTCAGTTTCTCATCAGAAAGGTATGGTCTTTTCTGTATGTATTACACTCTGTTTCCCAAATACAATGGACTTATTTTATAGTTTGGATGATTGGATTTACTGGCTCATTACAGTTTTCAAAGTGGAACAAGTCACAGAGAACGACCGAAAATTGTCTCCCGAGGCTGGTAGGGTTAGCAAGCAAAGAGGAAAGGCTCTTTCAGGAATTGGCTTGAAGACACAGGTTGGGTGGCCTTTGAGGGATTCATGTGCAGTGAAGTCTCCAACCTTCAATACCAGAGCACGGAGAAGACTCTTGGCCACCTGGCTTGGGATTTCCTACATATGAACCTTTGATCTACAACACTTTTCCTGCCAACTGCCTCCTCCTTTGACCAACGAAGTCTTATTCCTCTTTAAAAGCTTTAAAAGCCTCCTCATACTGTCTTCCTCAGCCCTTCCCCTGTGTTCCCCTAGCTGAGAGACGCCCCCTCCTCTCTCTTCCCTGTAAGCTCAATTTCTACTTGTGTAAGTCATAACACACTGCTTTCTGCTCTGGATGTTTCCTTGTTTTTCATGAGGTCAGGGCACCTGTCTGTAGTGTCACCGGCTCATGGCACCCAGCACAGGGCTTGGTTTATAGTAAGCAATGGATGAATGAGCAAACAGAGGACTTTTGGCATGGGGTTCACTCACCTGACTCCGCCTTGCTTTCCCTCTTGCATATCACGAGTATTTACCCCATCTATCCTGTTTTTGGATCATGGTAAGTTCCTTTGTTTGACCGCCTTATTGGATGCTTTGTTTGGCCCTGTGAGGAGCTACGCACATCCCTGCCCTCAGAAATGAAGCAACGTTCTCCTCAGCTCCTGGGAGTGCTACTGGAAGGAAGCCTTGGGTGGGCAGCCCACTGCCCAATTACCTAACCAGAGAGCTCCTCCTCCACAAAGATCCTAGGTTTCCTTTTTAGGGAAACCTAGGATCTTTGTGGTATTATAAAGGTCCAGACCCGACACCCCAACTTGGTACAACTCTAAAGCGCCATTCCAGCTTCAGAGCTTCCTGTGGGACTGGCTGAGGCCTTCATCAAGACGAATCCCAGCCCTTCCTGACCCTCTGCCTGATCCTCTCTCTCCTTCTCTTCCTTTTTATTACTGCTAATCCCAAGAGTGCTCACCAGAAGAAGTCTCGCACGTCAAACTCCATCATGTAGTCTGCTTCCCAGAGAACCCAAACTGCAACAAGCACCTACTATGTGCTAAGTTCTGTCCTAGGTCATGGAGTTAGAATGATGAACCAGCCCAGGTCTCTGTCCCCAAGGAGCACTCAATCTCCTGGAGATTGAGTACAGGGGACAGGCAGTACACAGATGCACACATAGTCAGTTATGAGGGGTTACGGAGAGAAAACGAGAGTTGGAATTGGAAAAGAATAATATCTTTTACTTTTCTTTTTGAAAATGTTTTTTGTTTCTCGTTTTATACAAGATGTGAATTTAAGTAGCCAGTCACTGGACTTGAAGGGGAAAGTACTGAGGGTTCATTTTATTTTCCTTTTTTCCTTTATGTGTCCAATAGGGCTGAGAGCCCTGCATCAGGACAGATGTACCTTTTGTGTAACAGCTACCTTGGAATTGCCTTCGATTTTATAATCATCTTGGGAAATAACACTAAAACTCTCCAATCTCATAATGTATGCAAGGATTATGTTATTGTCAAATGGAGAGAGAGCCAAAGAAAGTCCTGTCTCACGATGGTCTAAACCCAGCTCACATTCCCTGTCACTAGACACACAATCCAGTGGTTGACAAATTCTGCTGCACATTGAAAGGAAGAGCAGACGGCTAGGTCAAACAGTGACAGCTCTATGAACGCTTGGCTGCCATAAGCCACTTATCCCTGTGGAACTTCTCTGACACCTCCTGCTGAAAGCCCAGAAGGTCAGAAGGATCATGAGGCTCTGCTTTCACAGCCTGTATTCATCCTGAAAAATCAGGACTTAGTGAGCTTTTGCCCTTCGGCACCACAGGAGGTTTCTGTCCTCCTGAGCTGGCTTAGGGCACCTGCATTACTGTTTGGCAGGTGTACCACCCCAGTCAAACCACCCACCTGGCACTGTTTCCACAACGGCTTGTGCCATTGGCTAAGGAGGGGTCCCTGATGAGCATCCACTTCAACAGAATGAGAGATGCACAGAGATTGGAAGAGCAACTTCAAAGATTTCAGATCAAAGAAACAAGGAGGAGGATGGGAGTAGATGAGGACCCAGAAGATCAGATCATGTAGGGTGTTGGGTCAATGTTTTATTTTCTTTAATGGGAAATGGGTTCATTAGTAATTTTTATATCATTTGAAAAATAAGTAAATCAGTTAATCAAAAGAGGGCCAAACATTGACCGAAAAAACAACTATGTCATCAACCAAATGTTATGATTCTATGCACCTGAATTTGTTTTTTCAGTGCGGGAAATCAAAGCCAGGGCCTCACACATAGTAGGGCAATGTTTTATCACTGAGCCACACCCCCAATTCTTGCACCTGAAGTTTAACAGGAGAGAGAGAGAGAGAGAGAGAGAGAGAGAGAGAGAAATGTCTACTCAAAAATCCAAGAGAGATGTTGGATACATGAGTATTAAATTCAGGGCCTGGATATAATTTGACAGCCATCAGCATATAGATAGGGCATGAAGTGTTGAAGTTAACTTTACAGAAAACAGATGTCTGAGGGCAGAAACTGGAAGATTACAACTCACAGCTGAGTAAGAAACCACAAATACAGCTGAGATGGAGCCACCGGTCAGGGAAAGGAGGGAGGAGGGATTCACTAGTCAAATGGTGTTCGAAAGACCTAAGAACTGGATTTGACAATTCAGAGGGTTCGACTTTGATGGAAGCTAAGACAAGCTGTCCTTTGTGATAAGTGAGAAGGAGCCAATACGGGTAAAGGCAAAACTGGGCCAGTTGACTTACTTGGGGGTGGTAAATGGGTGCTCTCTTCAGATCAATTATATTTTCGTAGGGAAAAATGCAGCAAGGTCAACAATTAAATGTGAAATGTGATGAGAAGATTTGAGGTCTGAGGAAAGGGGAGTAAGTGTGAATTATTTGCCCACTGACCATGCTGTGTGCCAAGGAATATTGTAGGCACTTGGGATAGGCCAGTGAGCAGAACAGACATCCTTGCCCACAGACCTCACCCTCCAGTGACCTCACTAGAGCAGAGAAATGTGCTCAGGTTGCCAAACAACACTCAGGACCCACTTGAGATGAGACATCAAGCATGACTGACAGTGGTCATGTAATTATATCCCTCAGCTACTTGAAATCGCTGTTGAATGGTCAGCTGAAAAGGTTCTGATGTGCGACAGAATGGTATCTGGAGGATGTGAAGTAGAAGTACACTAATTAAAAATTTAAAAATCAACATCTAAAAATATTTATCTAAACCTAAACAAAGCTCAGATTTGTTTATTGAATCCACCTCCCGATTGCACCTTTCTTTGTATCCCCATTGCCTCTGGGCAAGACCAGGTTCTGTGTTCTCAGCTGAACTATTCCAACCGTCTCTTTGCTTATTTCTCTTGCCCATTATCTTCTCCCTTTCAGCCTGCCTCTAATGCCTTGTTAGATTACTTTTCCATAAACATAACTGTCAATGTGTCACTCTCCAGCTCAGAAACCCAAATGGCTTCTCACTCCCTACTGGATAAAATCTAAGCTTATATTTATTTTTTTATATGCTTTTAAATCCGACTCCCAGTTTACCCATGCCATTCTCGCATCCACACATTTCCTTAAATAGCCTGCTCTATTCAGACTAGTTTACTTGACAGGCCTTAACCTTTGCATGCCCTTGACAGGCATCACGTTCTTCACTTGGAACTCTTAAGACCATTCTGTCTGTCTTACTGTACTTATCTCCACTTTTTATTTGCCAGGGAGGGGGTACCAAGGATTGAACTCAGGGGCACTCGACCACTGAGCAACATCCCCAGCCCTATTTTGTATTTTATTTAGAGACAGGGTCTCACTGAGTTGCTTAGTGCCTCGCTTTTGCTGAGGCTGGCTTTGAACTCACGATCCTCCTGTCTCAGCCTTTCAAGCCGCTGGGATACTTATCCCCACCAAGCCCTGCAGTGATCCCACCCCCAACCCTCCACTCCACCTAGGGCCACCAGTTGTCTATATTTTTCCTTTACCTCTTTTACATTTTACCTAAATTTACCATGATTCTACATGTCCATTTCTCACCTCCACAGCTAGATTACAGGTTCTTAGTAAGCAAGTGGTGCCTGACCCATCTCTGCCTGACCCTCAAAGATTTTGCACTTGGAAGTCAACCCTTTTTCAGTATTTGATCTTGTATGCTGACTCAGAAACCATAACAAAAAATTCCATCAGGGAGCCCTCAGCTGACACCTCTGATTGGTGGTTCCAATTACAGGAAGCTCACAAGAGAAGCCACCTTCCATTTGTTTTCACTCCATTAGGAAATTCTTTGTGTTAATTCAACATTTTGTCCTACGACTCATTAAGTAAAGCTATGTTGAAAGCAATTTAATTAAAACTCTTGTGATTTTGCAAGATTGCCAAAATTTCTAGTCTCTCTAGGCAGAACCATGGTTTATCAAATGCAGCATTTTGAGATCTCAGCATAGCAGCCAGGAAGGAGCCCAGCAACTCAGGCTTGCTCAAAGATGAAATTCTGAGTTTTTCCCCACCCTGGTAGAGGTGTTTGGCTGAGACAGATTCTGCAAATGTAGCTTACTGTCAAAAAGCTGCAGTATACAAAATACAGCCTCTCCTTCCCCACACACATACACATGCCTTCTCTTCCTTTGTCTAAGTAAATACAATAGCAACCTTGGTATGCCAGCATAGCCTCAGTAATTAGAGCTAAAAACAGCAATTACCACTTTATAGCATCTCAAGATCTTAGTTCCCCAAATAAAAAGTCTCTCTGTTTGAAGTTGAGTCGTTTCTGCACCCAGAACAGTCTTCTATTTTTTATTTTATTTTATTTTTGAACGACAAAGATTTATTATGGTGTTAGGATAAACTATACAAAGAAAAATAAGGCCCAAGTTTGGCTCTTTAAGAGTTTACATTCTACTGATAGGATTCAGGTAATATAGTTATCAAGCTCAAGTTCAAGTGCTAGGAGAGATGTCTAAATTGGCAACAGTGGTAACAGAAGGAATGAAAACTTGAGTGGAAGAGGAAAGCATAGTTCAAGAGCGTCTTCAGAGAGGATGTTTTAAAATATGCTCCATTTATTGGTAATTCATTAGTAAGTTATACATAAAATCACCACATGACCCAGCAATTACATATGTATCTTCAAAATGTAATCCCAATGACTTGGGAGGCTGAGGCAGGAGGATTGCCAGTTCAAAGCCAGCCTCAGCAACTTGGTGAGGCTCTAAGCAACTTAGCAAGACCCTGTCTCAAAGTAAAAACATAAAAAGGGGTGGGGATGCAGCTCAGTGGTTAAGTGCCCCTGGGTTCAATCTCTGGTGTTCCCCACTAAAAATAATAATAACAATAATATTAAAAACAAGCACCAACAAAAACTTGTATAAAAGGTCTTTAAAAACAGGTGAGACACTAGGTTAGCAAGGCAGTAACTGTGCTATGGAAAGTTTGCACAGAATAATCAGATTGCTTTACTAATGAAAAACCATTCTCCTGAGCTAGGGCTGTAGCTCAGTGATAGGGTGCTTGCCTAGCATGCACAAAGCCTTGCATTCTATCCCTAGCACTGAAGAAGAAGGGGGAAAAAAGACTTTAGAATTATTGCTCAATTAGATATGGCAATTTACTGAAATTCAAGGAGTTGTATTAAAATGGTAGTTTTTAATATCAAGACAAAAAATCTTTAAGATAGATTATTTAAAGATAATTTTATAGCAACACAAAGTTGGGATATGGCTTTATTTTAGGAGATTCTTAAAAATAATTCAGTGAGCTATCCTAGCAAAGATCAAATGCTATATAAATGAACTACTTCTTCGGAATTCTATCCATTAAGTAATAATGGATGCTGTTGATTGGAATGGGGTGAGCCTTTTCCACTATATTTTCTGAATGAAATTTTTCAAAGGAGGGACAGAGGGATGGGAACCCAAGGTTCACCTATGCTTAGAAACATTTCCAAGAAGTGAAATCCACTGACTTATTGGCTAGAATTAGTCTCAGCAGGTCTCTTTGGAAACACACTACATCACCAACACAGCTTGAAGCCCAACATCTACTCCCATTTGTCCATGGGTCTTGTGAAGGTCTGATATTGGTTAGCATACCCCTTTTATTAAGGGGATATTTTAATTAGAGCCTTTTTCTAAAGGATTATCTTAGCTCATTGATTGGAGATCTTTAAAACTAGACAGAGACATTGCTGTGGAGAGAGCATGAGGCCCTGGAGCAGTGCTAGCCCATAAAAAGAAACACACACACACACACACACACACATACACACACATACATATACACACACACACATACATACACACACACATACACACACACATACATACACATACATACAAACATACATGCACACACACACATACACACACACACATACACACACACATACACACACACACAAGTTACATATGTGGTTTTGTACTGTCTAATAGCCACGCGAAATATGTAATAAAGAAGGCGATATTAACTGTAATAATACATGATTACATGAAATATCCAAAGTCATATTCCTTTAACATGTGATCAATATAAAAATTATTACTGAAATTAAAAGAAGTTGGGAAAGAAAGGGAGAAAAGAGAGAGAGAGAGAGAGAGAGAGAGAGAGAGAGGAAGGAGAATGAGTTCAAGAAACTGTAATTTGCAGCTGGGCAGTGGCACGTGCCTGCACACTCAGATACTCAGGAAGCCTAGACAGGATGATCACAAGTTCAAGGCCAACGTAGTCAACTTCACCAAGATCCTGTCTCAAAATAAAAACAAAAATTTCTAGGGATGTAGCTCAGAGGGGGACATCTCACATCTAAACCATAATGCTCACATTCTGCTCTGAGAGTGCATATCTTCATTTCTACTTTATAATAAAGCTCTTCCTTTCTTTGATAAAACCTTAAGCCTTGGGCTGGTGCTGTGGCTCAGGAAAAATATCCTGAGCCTAGCACATGCGAGGCCCTGGGTTCAATCCTCAGCACCACATATAAATAAATAAAATAAAGGTATTGTGTCCAACTACAATTAAAAAATAAATATTAAAAAAAGAACCTTTGGCCTCCTTCAGTTCTTTCGTGTCAAGAGCCTGGAAATTTCAAGTAGAGATCTCCTCTGCCCTCTGGATATTTCGTGTGATCATGTATTATTCAGTTAATATCCCCTGGGTTTTTTTTTTACATATTTAATGTGGCTATTAGGCAGTATAAAACCACATATGTGGCTTGTATGTGTGTGTGCTAGTAGCACTTGACTAGCATGCATTGAGACCTTACTATGTGTTCAGTTCTCAGTATTGAAAAAAAAAATTGCAATTTGCTGGCACAGATAGATATCCCCATGAATATAAGTATCCTTTGCTCCTAACAAACACTGTTCTTATGGATCTACTCCTCACCTACAAAACACACATGTTCCCCTAAGAAAGTGAAAGAATCATTTAGCATGTGCATATGGTGCTTTCTCTAGGGGTCAGATTGGCCTTGGGTACTTTTCCAGGCAAAAGCTCTTGCCTTCCCTCATCTGTATCTATTATCTTGTAGCCCCCAAACTCTAGCTTCCTCTGTATTCCTCCATCTACCTAATAAAACACCCCTCCGCTCCATCTCCCAACAACCTCTCAGTTATACCATTTAATGACTTTTCCAAGTCCACACTTCCCTAACTTTTCTACAGCATTAAGTCACCCATAATTCATTCAAGAAACTTTGTTAAGAGCTTATTACTTGAGGCATAACAAAGAAGACTGAAACTCCTCTTTTCCTTTGACCTCCATCCTGTCACCACATGGGAGTCTGAGGAGGTCTCTCCAGAGGGCAGAGGAGATCTCTACTTGAAATTTCCAGGTTCTTGACATTTAAGAACTGAAGGAGGCATAAGGTTTTAGCAAAGAGAGGAAGAGCTTCATTAGAAAGTGGAAACTGAAGATATGCACTCTTGCCGCAGTCCGGCTGCAGCAAAATA
>NW_026000077.1:5441573-5482675 GCF_001458135.2 Marmota marmota marmota
AGTCCGGCTGCAGCAGAATAATCAGGGGGGGGGGGACGAATAACTTGTGTAGATTGATACAGCAGGAGTGGAAGCCGTTTATTGCAGGACAGGAGCAGTATTTATACATTCCACACAGCTTATCTAATTAACATAAACTAGATACAGCAGTCAACCAATCAGGAATCTCCACACTTAATGGCTCGCTTTTGTTACTTCTCAAACCACTCCCTCGGGCATTTTGCCAGGCACCATCCAGACTTGTTTACGAACTCTAACATTCCCCTGGCAAAATGCCAGGTGTTATTTTGACTTGTTTACAGACTCTAACACACTCTCAGAGCAGAATATGGGTGTTATGGTTTAGATGTGAGGTGTCCCCAAAAGCTCACGTGTGAGACAATGAAAGAAGGTTCAGAGGGGAAATGATTGGGTTGTGAGATTCTTAACCCAATCAGTGAATTAATCCCCTGATGGGAATTAACTCAGTGGTAACTGAAGCTGGTAAGGTGTGGCTGGAGGGCACAGCACTGGGGGCATGTTTTTGGGGTATATATATTTTGTGTCTGGCAGTGGAGTCTCTCTCTGCCTTCTGGTCACCATGTGAACTGCTTTCTTCTGCTATGCTTTTCTGCCATGACGTTCTGCTCACGGCTGTCTATGGACTGAGGCCTCTGAAACAGTGAGCCCTGGAATAAACTTTACCTCCTCCGCAATTGTTCCGGTTAGGTCTTTTAGTCACAGCAGTGAAGAGTTGACTAAAACAGTGGGCTATCTTGAGACTGAGATGCACTTCCAGGGGTTAAAGTGGAGTCTTTTATTAACGGTGTATAATTAGACAGAATATGTATGACTCAACCGGACAGGTCTTCCCTTGGGATTGGGCAATAGTAAACAAGATCGTGTTTCCAATTAGGGGTTCTGAAAGTTTCAGTTCACATCAATGTCTCTGTCTCAGGCAGATGAGCGGTCAGTTGGTGATCAGACCAGATGATCATGGGCCAATCAAATGTCAGCCCCTGTTCTCACAAGCTTCATGGTCTCTTTCAATTGAGGTCTTGTTCCTGTTCTGCTACTTCCCAGAAAATGTATAGGGAAAGTTGTGAAGTATTTATGGGTTGTTTAGTGCCATCATACATTTTGGCCCCTTTCTGACCCTTAGGCTCCTTTGTCTGGCCATGATTTTTTTTATGAGTGAATTGTTTGTTCAATATTTTAACAGGGACATTTTTCCTTTAGAGACTCAGTGTTTTCTGTGTCCCTAAATTTCTATCTCAATCCCATTATATCATCTTTATCTTTTAAATGTTTAATTGTCCTTTCTACAAACAAAAATGTTTTTTTAATTCAAAATTTCTCTCATACTCCATGGCTAGGCCACTAGCCAATTGTGTCATTTCTCTCTTTCAAACCTGTCCTCATGCTACCCAAGACCAAGTTCAATAGCCTGCTAGCTGGTTCCACACTTGTTCTCTGCAATCCACGGCAGGCTAAGTGGTCCTTTTAAAACAGAAAGTCAGACCATGTCGCAGTCCTACCCAGGCCTCTAATGAATTTCCCAACACATCTTAGAATAAGCTCCAAGATCCTTACCCAAAGGCTTTCTTCCATGGCCTGGTTCCTGCTTGCTTCTCTGTCCTCTCATGCCTGGACTTGCTCCAGCTCCACTGGCCCCTGGCCCTGCAGCCATTCCCCAAACACCAAAGCTGTTCCTCAGAATCTTCATGCATCTCCTCCCTCTGCCCGTGGTGCTCTCCCTCCACATCTTCTCAGGGCCCCTGCCCTTCTCCTTTCCTGCTCAAATGTCACTTCCTGAGAGGCTCTTTGTGTCTGATCAATCTCCCCCACCCCCCCACCCCACCCCCATCACTCTCTATCCTTATTCTGTTTTATTTTCTTAAGGACACTATTTTAAACCATATTATTTATTCATGTGTTTATTTGTCTACTATGTGTTATTTTGCATCAGAATGTGGGCTCCAGGAAGGTGAGGCCTTTGTTGGAGGAGCACATCGTGCCCCTTAGTAAAGGCTGCAGATTCTCCTTCCCTTCCCCGCTACCTACACTCTTGCTAACTCCACAGCAGTTTCCCAGAATGTGAGCAGTGGAGCTCCTGCATTGAAATCCTCTGGTGCTGCTTCACAATACAGATTCCTGGGCCCAACACTGAATCTGATGGGTTCTCTCCACACGTTGAGCCTGAAATTTGTATTTAAAGAAGATCTCCGCGTAATCCTTGAGGTTGGTAAGCTGAAGAACCACTCTTCTTGGTTTTAATAATTCATGTGACCGAGATGACTGATCACTGTGTTTCCACCCCTTATTCCCAAAGGATCACCAAGGTGTGTAGATTCTGCTTCCTTAGCATCTCCCCAATTTGTGTGCTCTGCTCATACTTGCAGTCTCGTCGCTAAGGCAGAAGACTTCATTTGTATAGTAGCCACTGAATTAGTGTCTTTCTGCTACTAAAATGGCACAGCTAATCCATGTCACCCCCAATAGCTCCTTTCTGAAGCCAGCAATGGTTTTCCATTCCCTTCCCTCTGGGATACCCTTGCATCATTTTTTAGATCTGGCCCCTGCACAGATACCAGTCTGTGTGCCAATTTGTCTGGAAACTTCTCTTGTCTCAGCTGAGCGTGGCCCTTTCTCCTTTGATGCCCAAAGAACTCTGTCATCTCTTAAGGCATTTATTCATTTTACCGTTAGCAGAGTTATTTATACTTATCTGTCTTATTTCCTCAAATTCGAAGTTCCATGAGTACAGGAAATGTGATTTATTCATCATTATATACTTCAAAGCACTTAGCCCAATGGTTGGTATTCAATAAATGTTTGTGGAATGAATGACTGAGTTCATGTTTGGTTCAAAATGCACTTTATCATTCTGTTTTTTCTCTTCCAGTAGTTAAAAAAAGAACCTCACAAGATATTAATTCAAAAAAAATTTAGTTCATTCGTTTCTGCTAAAAGAAATGCACTGACAGCCATTTGTGATAATAATCAATTTAGATATCTTAGTGGATTTCAAAAACAAATTTATTATAATCAAGGAACAAAAAAAATCATTACTAATTATAATAAAGAACCAAAAAAACCTCTGAGTCCTCAATCATGGTCACAAAATAGGATTATAAATGAATGCAATGACAAACAGCTTTTGGTGAATACTTAATTTTTAGCATATTTTAAGCAGAAATGGGGAGAGTTCCTACTCAGAACTCCATCCTTCAAGGTAAATTTTCTTGCCTGAAAGTTTTGCCTTCTTTTAGGCAGATGTAAAGTTTGGATGAACTGTGTGACTGTGACCATCACCTTGACCTCTGCCCACAAACTTCCCCAACATAGCAGGTCTGTTTCTATTGCTGGAATCAGGGAGACAGGTCATGATGTCACCACTGGGAATGAGAAATGGGTTTCTTTTCCCAAGAAAATGATGCTATAAATGAGGCTAAATATATAAAATTTTTAATGATCCTTTTCTATTTAGGGTTAAAACAGGCTTCTGAAATCTGGCCTTATAAACAAACCATGTAGCTTTGTTGGTTTAAACAAAAATATTTTGAGTTTCTACCAACAGATGAACTTTTGAAATACTGCTTTCTGGACATACTTAGTAGCTGGAAAACATTTTTTTGGATTTCTCACTGAGTTCTATTGACTATGCCAAATGGCTTCTGGTCTTGTGGCCTCTGTCCTGAGGGTATGGAAGAGCTCACATGCAGATATATCATTTGCTGAATTACATCTGAATCCCTACACAAGTGGAATTTTCTTAGACAGCAAGAAAAGGAATACAGAATGAAACTGCCTATAATAAAGCACCGAAGATAATTTTTGAAATTTTCTTCCCAAGATTTTTTGCCATGATATTCTATTCAAAAAAACAATTTATTTCTCCCACAATTCACCTGAAATTGTTCTCATCGGCCCAGAAACCATAAACTTTCAGGGTTGGAAAAGCCCTTGGAGATCATCTGGTCCAATGCCCTCGTTTTTCCTACAAACACAATGAAACTGCTTCCCTTTTATTTTTGTCATAAATTCTATGTGCCACAAATGTTCTAAATGCTTCCTAGGGGTTCTCTGTGCAGCCCATTGAGTTCTATATTGAGCCAGCTTTGTTTATAAAACTACAGGAAGAATTCAAATATGGTGCTTCTTTGGATAAAGCAAGGCCAAAAACAATGTCAGAAACAATTCTATAAAGTGGCAATCTGGAAATACAAGACCACAGATTCAAAATTTTAAATGAGACTCTTCAAGCAGGAAGAAGGAGAGGAAGTAGCATCCACCAGCAGTGGCTTAACTCCTAGACTCCTTGGTACTTTGGAGACATATTTATTCTTGCATCTAACTTTTTTGGACACTAACTTAGAAACTGAGCAGTCAGAGGCTTATTTTATTAGAACAGTTTCTCTCTGTAGTTAGAAATTTCTTTGTTCATAAACTTTCACGTATCAGGGAGGGAATTTCTTATGACACAGGAAAGCTGTGACCTGGGGCAGCTGGTGACACAGGAGACTTGTTATTTAGGGTTATTCTAAAATACATGACAGTTTACAGATGCTTCTGACTAGAAGTAGGCAAGTAGAGTCCTCATAAGGTAGTGGAGAAGAAAAGCAAATCTCTTTTTTCACATAGATGCAGACAGAAATAAAACTGTTGAAAACCAGAATAATAAAATAGTCAGAGGTCAAATTTGCTCATCCACCAGATCAGTTCCACCTTTGTCCGAAAATGTATCAAGATTCCTTAGTGGCCTGGGGTTGAGGCTCAGCAGTAGAGCGCTCGCCTTGCACATGTGCGGCCCTGGGTTCAATCCTCAGCACCACATAAAAATAAATAAATACATAAACCTGACATTAAAAAAACATATTTAAAAATAAGATTCCTAGTAACATTTTGTTTTTAAAAAGAATTGTTCAAGGCTGGGGCTGTAGCTCAGGGTTTGTGCTTGCCTAGCGCTGTGGGAGGCCCTGGATTTGATCCTCAGCACCACATAACAATAAATAAATAGGAAAAAAGGTATTATGAAGAAAAGTCTTAAAAAGAAAAAGAATTGCACTAAGGGGTATTTCTAAAGTTTCAAAACTATTTATTTCAGTTTCCTCTGCTTAAATCAATTAAACAAGCATTAATTAAGCACCTGCTACATTTTGTGAAGTACCTTGTTTTCTAGGGATATAAAGATGAATGAGACACACTTTCTGCTCTTTGGAAGTTTGTCATCTTGCATGAAAGAAAGACTCATCCAATCACTGCAAGGGAGACGATAAGAGCTGTGGGAACAAGAGGAAGAAACAATTCACTGAGCTGAGAGTCAAATAGAGCTATAAATAGGCAACATTTGAGTTGGGCCTTCAATAATGTGAGAAGTTTGTTATGTGGACAACTAAGATTAAGAACACTCCCGGGCAACTCCATCTGTTGTGGCTGGAGTCAGAAGCTTGCTGAGGTCTGAGGTCTAATGGAGCTGCTCTGGAGAGGGATGATGCGGCCACTGCAGGTGGCGGGTTCAGTGAGCACCATGTGAAGTGGTCACTGGTCGTTGACACAATTGAAGGGGAATGAAAGAATCAATTCTATGCTTTAAATCTGTAACTTTGGAAACCACATGGAGGAAAGAAGACAGAGGTAAGCTCAGTTGGGAGGCATCAAAAGAGCCCACGTGGAACAAACTGCAGTGGTGCACACCTGCGATCCCAGAGAGGCAGGAGGATAGCAAGTTCAAGGCCAGCTTCAGCATCTTACTGAGATGTGGCCTCAAAATAAAAAATAAATAAATAAAAAGGACTGGAGAGTGTAGCTCAGTGGTAAAATGTCTCTGGGTTCAATAACCAGTACGAGAGAAAGAGAAAGAAAGGAAGGAAGGAAGGAAGGAAGGAAGGAAGGAAGGAAGGAAGGAAGGAAGGAAGGAAGAGTCTAGTACAGGAAGATTGAACTCAGCAGATCAGGATGGAAAAGAACAAATGTTCTCTCAAAGTGTAGGAAGTAGAGTTGGTTGTACTTGGTGAAAAACTGGTATCAGCGGTAAGGAAGAAGGGGTACCAAATAGACTCCTGGGAGTCTTTCTTGAGAAGGTACGGGTATGGTCCTATTATTCGGTCATCAAAGGCCAGAAACTCAGTATGGACAAAGCAATAAGCATATTCCTCTTAAAATCCATGTTTGGGGCTGGGGTTGTGGCTCAGAGGTAGCACGCTTGCCTAGCATGCGTGAGGCACTGGGTTCGATTCTCAGCACCACATACAAATAAATAAAATAAAGGTCCATCAACAACTAAAAAATTAAAAAAAAAAAATCCATGTTTGGATTAAGAAACCAAACTGGAGATGCAGCGAGGCTTCTAGAACTAAACCCCAAATTCAGTCTAAATTCACTCTTTCTCTTGACCGTCCTCCCTTCTCCACTCACACCATCCACATATGCTTCTTTCTGTGTTAGCTTCTCCTTCCCCAAGTCCTTGCTTTTTGAAGAACATCCTGTATTGAGGATGTAGCTCGGTGGTAGAGTGCCTGCCTAGCATGCTCAAGACCCTGGGATTTAAGGTGCATAACTGGATAAGTTTTGAAAGTCCACGCCTATGAAATCATCACTGCCTTCAAGATTACCAGACACACCCATAACCCCCAGCTTCTTCCTTTGCCTCTTGATAATTCCTCTCTTGCCCTACTCTGCCTCTCCTCTCCTCTTCACCCTTCTCAGGAGTGACGGATCTGATTTCTGGAACTGTAAATTAGTTTGCACTCTCAAGAGTTATAGAGAATCTCGTATGTACTTCTGTTTGTCTGTCTTCTTTCACTCAGAAGGATTCATGCAGTATGAATCCATTGTATGAATCTACAATTCACTCCTTTTTTTTAATTGCTGAGTAGTATTTTATCATCTCTGAATTTCCCTGTGTCCGTTTTATTCTTTCACCACTTCTTGGCTATCTTCTCAGAAGTCTGCCTGTCCCATGGAAGTCCCAGGGTTTACATTTTATGGTCACCTTCACCAAAAAACTGTCTGATTCTCTTTTGATGACAAGTTCAGAAATTCCTATGAAAGGCTCCAAAGGGCTCTGGCTGGGGTCAGATATTCACCCCTGTTGCAGATCTATGACTGGGTGGGCAGGAGCACTTGAAGCTCCTGGTGCAGTCACAAGAATCTTCTGGATATGTTTGATCTCAGCCTTTGGGTCACACAGGCACATCACATTCACCCCCTCAGGCCCCATTTCTCAGGCTTGCAGTGAATTTGTGAAAAGAAAGTATTCTTATAGAAGGTGGTGAGTTCGGTATCATTTTTATTTCACAAATTCCTCTGCTCTTTCTATATTTCTGTTTTGGCTGATATCTCAGTGATTTATACAGTTTTAAATTTTCTGTTGTTGACAGATCAATAAAACAGAATATAAAATTCAGAAGTATATTCAAATATATACAGGAATTTGGCAAATGATAGAGTTGCCTTCTCAAATCAGTGGGGAAAATGATAGACTCTTCAATAAATAGCGCTGGAACAACTGTGGGTCCATTAAAAAAAAAAAAAAAAAACATTGGATCCATTCCCTCATGCATTATATACCAGGATCCATTCCAAAAGAATCAAATATTCAATGTAAAAAGTAAGCACTCAAAGGAAAGTTCCTGCATAAATTCAGGGTGGGGAAGACCTTTCTAACTATGATACAAAATCTAGAAGGCAGAAGAGAAGAGATTTTAAAATTAAGTTCCATAAAAATCTCCACTTGGCAGAAACAATTTTAGCAAAGACAAAAGACAAATGGTAAATTAGGCACAAATTATATGCAACTCATTTCACAGACAAGGTTTAATGTCCTTTATATTTTAAGAGTTCCCACAGGTCAATAAGAAAGAGATCACTTATCCAGAAGAAAATTTGGCAAAGAATGCAAAGAGTTCACAGTAAAAAGACACATAAACGCCTTTTAAAGCTATGAATAGTCAATCAGCCTCATTCTTATTAAGATAAACACAAATTCAAACTATGACGAGGTATCATTTTTGCTATCAAATTAATAAAATTATAGGTGCAATAATGCATGCTGAACAGCAAGAAAGGAGGAGATGTGCACTGTCCTATACTGCTGTTGTGGGTGTCCTTGGTGTCACATACAGATGGGAAATGTAAGCATCAAAACTGGCTATTCACTGCAACACTGTCACTATACTAGGTAATTGGCAACAACCTAAATGTCCATCAATGGGGGATTAGTTAAATAGATTATGGTACATTTGTATAATGGGATATTATGTAACTGTAAAGAGAATGAGGGGCCTTCTTATGAATTGATATTGAAAGATTTCCAAGATGGATTATGAAATAAACAAAAAGTAAAAAAGAATAATATTGATTATTTGGGTATTAAGGAAGTGACTGAATTGTAAGTTTGTATTTACTTGTGTAGTAAATATTTCTTAAATTTCTGGAAGCATTCAAGGGAGATATTTACATGGTTACTGGTTTAGGAAGGTGAACCAGAATTGAACACAAGGACGACAAGGGTGAAGAACAGACATATGTATAAATCTTCACTTAATTTTGAATTATGTAAATTATCATCTCCCTTATATACTAAATTACTTTTTTTAAAAAATCCATTGTTTGTCTTCAATGGAATTAAGCCATCTTCTTCTAAACTTTGGTTCAAGGAAAGTTTGACTCTTAGATTTACCTTTGCTCAGCAAAGCAGCCTATTTTCTTTAGGATTTAGTTTCATGGTTGTGGTTTAAGTTCCTGATAGCTACATTGCTAGGTTACACCTTCATATGCACACAGGGAGAACCCTCTACACGGACAAGTATGGACACTCATCTAGACAAATGCAAGACCTATGCAGAGGATCAAGCATCATAAAAGTCAAAATCGAGTGAGCGAGTAGGCATCCATATAAAGGAAGAATGTAGGATCTGAGCAAGTGAGATTGGGGAGGTAAATATAGAGGGGAAAAGAGAAAATGAACAGAGGGGACAGAGGCCGGGTAGACAGAAACAGAATTCAGTCCCCTTAGGTCTTTTACTGCAGTTGTTACATGTACCTTCAAAGAGAAAAATCTCTGATTCAGCAAGAGATCTCAGAGCTGAGTTATGCATCATCCTGAAGAATCAGGAGGGCCTACCCAAGGCTGAGCTGGCCCCACCCCATGCTGAGCTGGCCCCACCCCATGACTGTTTTTGTACTCTTCATAAGGCACACTCTCTTTAATTTAAGGCACACCCAGTACAACCAACCTCTAGGCACATCAAGAACACATCATGACCTCCTACCCCACTTCAATTCCTGACAGCCACAGAGAAGACAAGAAAAGAATTCCCTATTCAGGAAGTGAAGAAATCTCTTTTGTCACTACCAGATTCAAATGGGGTCCTTCCTCCAGTGGGAGGGGTTTGTTGGCTTGAAGTCCTCTGGGGCTAAAATCTTTGTTCCAGCTCAGGTATAGAATATATTTTCTGGATGCCTCCAACTCATTTTCATTTAGCACCTGCCTTACATCACCACTGGAAAACATTCTCAGCCAGGTGTTCCACATGAGCTGGAGCTTGATCTCAGTCCTGCTCTGGAAGGCTTACAGCTCTGGGTCTTAGGTTTCTCAGAAAAGAGCTCTTAGGAGGACAAATGGGATGATGAATAATTGCTCACTTTTGTGAAGTACTTAGTGTATAGGAAAAAACTTACACTATTTAATTTTCACAGGTACCTTAGACACCTTATGTACTGTTATCTCATTTTACAGATGAAGAAACCAAACCTTAAAGGTTAATCAACTTGCCCATGTTTACAAAGTTAATGACAAAGGAGCCAGTATTTGAACCCAGATCTGTATGAACCTGGAGGTTTGACCTTTAATCACAGCACCCCTGGAAGCATGCATGTGAAAAGACTCTGTAAATGAGATTCTGCATGAGGTTCTGCATGCATTACTTCCTGTTATAACTGTTGCTGTTAATAGCTTGCAGTTGTTGAATAGTTAGGATGTACTGTGTGTTTAACATGTATCATTTCATTTCACCTGAACACCAACCCTTTGAATATATTTCTTTCTATATAACATTTTCTTGTCCAAGGTAACATAGCTAAGTCTATCACCAATGCCTGCTCTTCTCCCAAATACATAATGCAGTCTCCCCGAAGACACAAAGACTCATGAAAAATATACAATGATTCTGATTGGAAACAAACTGGGAATGGTGATATCTCTATTGCTTGTGCAGCTGCACTCTGAAAAATATTCGAGTGTCAGTGCTCCAAATTTTATCCAGGTTCCTTTCTAACTCTACTAGTGCTATTTCTCGGTTATTTAACACTCAATGCCCTTTCTGTTAAGTCCACCAAAGATCAGGCAACCAGCACTGCTGTTAATTTAAGCATTCTTCTCCTTCTCTCTTCCCCCAATTTGTCCCATCCAACATGCCAACGTATCCTTTTCCTTTGGAATTTCCTTCTTACTACTCAGAGAGGCGCTGAGTTGCAGTTCTACCTGGAGCTCAACTGTGCATGGAGAAACCAACCTCCACTGCCGGGAAACCACTTTCCCTTGCACCAGGGAAGTGATTTATGACCGTGTACCACAAACATGCAATTTAGGCATGTATACAAACTTTACATGCTCACAAAATGGCTCCTTATTTATACTTAGAAAGAGAGGGAGCACACTACTTATTTCCCTCACTTCAAAGTTTTAAAATTCTTATTCTAAAGTCACAGTGTTGAAAAAGTCACATATGTGTGTCTATATCTCTCAGACTTTATGTTGCATGGGGGCTCTGACCCTCTGCAGGTGGAAGAAGATGCAAGACGCAGTTAGGACAATGGGCACACTTTATTCAGTGGTGGCCACAGCCATTAGCCAGCCCCCAGCTTCAGCTGCAGCCCCCAGCCAGTTCCATTTTAGCCCCCTCAGTCCATTCCCATAGGCCTTTTTTATATGCAGGCCAAACAAAGAAGGCACAATGCCAACAGGTTACATAAGGGGGCGCATGCTCACAAGTTAATGTTTCGTAAACATTAACTTGAATATATACGCTGAATCACAGTGTTTCTGGCCTCGACTAACCACAACGTAGTGGGTTCCCAGCCCTGGTTACACACTAAAAACATAACATAGCTCGCCAGAAACCTCCGTGAGGGAGCCTAACTACAGCCATTTGGGGGCCTATTCCAACCCTCCACTCTAAGCACCTTGAAGACTGGAATTATTTGAATTCACCTGAAACTCCCACAGTGCTTTGCATGGGGTAGGTGCTTAGAATCCATTTGCTGAGTGAATGCAAGTTTTTGACTTAGAAAACATTATTTTAATTATAGAATAATTATTTTCCATAGAACTTCCTCTATACCATAAAAATGTCTAAGGGCTGGGAGGTAGCCAAACGGTACAGTAGGTGCTTAGCAAACACAAGACCCTGGGTTTAATCTCCAGCACTCCCTCACTCCCCCTCCCCCTCAAAAAAAAATCAACTAACCTGATAGGATAGCCCGTCCCACATAAAGTTCCTGCTGTGTGCCAAGCACTTTGCCAGATGCAGAGGACACAAACACAATGAAGTTTAGCATCCTGGGAGGCTTTTTTCCCCTGGGGGAAGAGTCCATCGGTCTCTTAAGTCAGAGATGTTTCTGGACTACAGAATTCTTTCCTATGTTTCCAAGTTCCCAAGCATAAGCACACTGAAGATTATTTCACAAGCTGCAAAACCAGGCGGCTCAGAAAGGCCAAGGCAGCGGGTCATGGTTGAGCTCACCATGCCCTTGTTATTGTTCTGGGTGGAAGGCAGAAGACAGAAGAGGCAGAGAAATGGCAGATGAAGCCTTTTTAATTTGCTGGCAATTAATTATTTCGCTTGCTTTAAATTAAAATGTTCAGCTTTTCCTAGTCACACTCATCAACAGTTGTTAACATCAGTGTCTCTTCAGCATTTGGAAGGCTCTGAGTGTAAACAGCCCAATGAAAGATAAATTGTAAAACCTTGATTAAGCAGAATGCTCTGGGAATGAGCTTTACTGGTTTATTGATTCTTCTACTTATTGGAGACTTAGCCAGAAAACTCGTTTTTCCTCCTTCAGCCTACATTTATTCATTTGTTCATCCCATCAATTAATCAACATAACAGTAAAGTGGCTAAGTGCAGTGTGGGAGCCAAGCTGCCTGGATACCATCCCAGCTCCGTCACTTAGTCACCCTGGGCACATTGCTTATTCTCTCTGTGATTCTGTTTCCTCATCTGTAAAATGGAGACAATAATAGTACTTATGGCATATATATGCAAATTAGGTAAATTAACATATAGAGACGGCAGGATAGTGCCTAGCACATGGTGGGTGTTAAATAACTGTTACTGCTGTTAGTATTATTGATCACCTCCTGTATTTGCATGGCAGGGCTAGAAGTAGGTGTGACCCTGCCTCATTGTGAATTCCTACCACAATTTAAAAATTCAAGTATTAATTCTGCCTATCCAACAACAAGGTAGATCTTTCTATCTTCTAAGGTCTTCTTTGACTTCTTTCTTTAGGGTTTTGTAATCTTCATTATAAAGATCTTTTACCTCTTTCATTAAGTTGATTCCCAAGTATTTTATTTTATTTTTTGAGGCTATTGTAAATAGATAAACTGTAGAATCAACCTAGATGTCCTTCAATAGATGAATGGATAAAAAAAATGTGGCATATATACACAACGGAATATTACTCAGCAATAAAAGAGAATTAAATTATGGCATTTGCAGGTAAATGGATGGAGTTGGAGAAGAGAATGCTAAGTGAAGTTAGCCAATCCCCAGAAACCAAATGCTGAATGTTTTCTCTGATATAAGGAGGCTAATTCATAGTGGGGTAGGGAGGGAGAGCATGGGAGGAATAGATGAACTTTAGATAGGGAAGAGGGGTGGGAGGGGAAGGGAGGGGGCATGGGGTTAGAAATGATGGTGGAATGTGATGAACATTATTATCCAAAGTACATGTATGAAGACGTGAATTGGTGTGAATATACTTTGTATACAACCAGAGATATGAAAAATTGTGCTCTATATGGGTAATAAGAATTGTAATGCATTCCACTGTTATATATAAGTTTAAAAAATGTTTGCAGTACAAGAAGTGCAAATTAAAATAAGAAATTGATCAAATAATGTCATGTGCATGTATGAATAATAAACCACAGTGAAACCCCCCCCCAAAATTCAAGTAATGTAGAATCATGTAGGATTTCTTAAATTTCGAGAGTGAAAAACAGATTGAAAGGAGATAAGTATGCTATTTTGTTTTTTAAAAAAATATTTTTCCATTATGAAAGAATGTGCATGTCTTGTGTCTATACACATATAAATATACCCTCAGAAAAACTGGGAAATATGGAAAAATAGAAAGGAGGAAAAAAATCCTTCTAAATTTCTGGCAATTTTTCTGTGCATAGATGATTTTTGCTGTGGAGGGTTGGAGAGAATGGAAGTAACCAAAAGTTGTGATCATAATATAGATAGATAGATAGATAGATAGATAGATAGATAGATAGATGATATATATATTATCACATATATGCAGTCTTACATCTGTGTTCATTTAATGTTTTAACAAAAGTATTTTCATGTTATTATAATATGTGCTTAGAAAAAAAATCAAAATCGACACCACATGTTTTAGTCAGCTTTTTCACTGCTGGGACTGAAGGATCTGACCAGCACAACTGTAGGAGAGGAAAAGTTTATTTGAGGGCTCACAGTTTCAGAGGTGTTAGTCCAGAGAAGGTCAGCTCCATTCTTGTGGGGGGAAGCTGGTGATGTGGCTAAACATCATGGCAAGAGAGGGTGGCAGAGGAAAGCAGCTCACATCATGGTAATCAGGAAGCAGAGAGAGAGAGAGACTCCAGCTCCAGATACAAAATATAGACCCCTAGCCATGCTCCCAATTAACCACTTCTTCCAGCCACATCCACCTGCCTCTAGTTAACACCCGGTTAATCCTATCAGGGATTAATTTACTGATTGGGTTAAGACTCACAATCTAATTATTTCCCCTCTGAAACTTTTTGCATTATCTCACACGTGAGCTTTTGGGGGATACCTCATATCCAAACCATAACATTTCACCCCTGGTCCCCAAAAGCTCACACTCATCTGACAAGGCAAAATACATTTAGTCCACTCCCAAGAGTCGCCATAATCTCCTCAATTCCGAGATTGCCCAAAGTTCAAGTTCAAAGTCTTCTCTGTGACTCAAGGCAACCTTGTATTGGGAGCTCCTATGAAATTAAAAGCAATTTACAAACATCCAACATATAAAAGCATTGGGTATATATTTTGTATCTGGAGCTGCTGTCTCTCTGCTTTCAGATCACCATGATGTGAGCTGCTTCCCTCTGCCACACTCTTCCAGCCTCACCTGGAGCCCTGAGGAATGGAGCCAGACTTCTGTGGACTAAAACCTCTGAAACCGTGAGCCCGCAAATAAACTTTTCCTCCTTGCAGTTGCTCTGGTCGGATCCTTTAGTCAAAGCAATGAAAAAGCTGACCAAAACACTACCTTTCCTAATTCTGCTCATCACAGGTAATCATTATATAATAATCCCATGAATCTCTTTCGAGACTATTTTTATAGGTATATGGTAGTGATTAATATTGAAATTAATATTGGTAATGATACTCTCAACTAAACTACAGTTTATTCATATTTCCCTCATTTACAGTAATTGGCTTTTTTATTACTACTAATACATGTTAATGGGGTTGTGATTTTCCATATGGCATGCATTGATCATATCCACTCTCCCTTCTTATACCCTCATCTCTTCTGGGCCCCCCAGCCCTCCCACCCTTTCCCAGACTTGCATACTTACTATTATACTTTTTGGATGTCTTTTTGTTTTTGTTTACACATATGAAAAAGAACATGTCATACTTGTCTTTCTGTGTCTGGCATATTTTTGCTTTACAAGATGTCCTCCAGTTTTATTTATTTTGCTGCAAATGACACGATTTCATTCTTCTTTATGGCTGAATAGTACTCTATTCTGTATATATATATAGTATATTTTCTTTATCCATTCATCTACTGATGAGCACCAAGGCTGATTGAATAGCCGATTTCATAGCTATTGTGAATAATGCCGCAGTAAAAACGCACACTCACGTGTTTCTTTAGTATGCCAACTTCATTTCTTTTGGATATATATCTAGAAATAATATAACTGGATATATTAATATTAATATTATAACTGTATATAATATAACTGGATCTATCATGTGGTAGATCCATTTTTAGTTTTTTGAGGAAACTCCATAATGCTGTCCATAGCAGTTATACTAATTTACATCTCCACAATAGTTTATAAGGGTTCCTTTTCCTCCACATCTTCCCTGGCATTTGCTACTTTTTACATTTGGCTCATTTTGTTTTTTCTTTTTTTCTTGTGACAGTAGAGTGTATTTGATATATTATACATTCATGGAGTATAACCTTTTCTAATACTTTTTTTTAAAGAATAGCCCTTCTGACTGGGGTGAGGTGGAATCTCATAGTAGTTTGGATTTGCAGTTCCCTGATGGCTAAGGAGCATCATTCACTTTTGTTTCATACATTTATCAGTCATTTGTATTTCTTCTTTGTTTTTTGTTAAAGTTGTATTGGTTCATTATATAATATATAATAGTGTGATTTGTATTTCTTTTTTTTGAGAAGGGTCTACTCAGCTCATTTGCCCATTTTTAATTGGCTTACTTGGTTTTTTGTTGTTAAATTTTGTGAGTTCCTTATGGAGCTGGCAAATATTTTCTCCCATTCTGTAGGCTCTTTCTTCACTGTTGATTGTTTTCTTTGCAGTGTAGAAGCTTTAATTTGATATAATTCCATTTGCCAATTTTTGTGTTTATTTCTTGTGCTTTGGGGGCCCTGTCAAAAAAAAAAAATCATTGCCAGTGCCAATATCTTGAAATGTTTTCCCTATGCTTTCTTCTACTAGCTTCAGGTTTTTACATGAAGCTATCTGATCTATTTTGAGTCGATTTTTGTACAGAGATAATAGTCAAGTTTCAGTCTTCTGCATGTGGATATCCCGTTTTCCCTGTATTATTTGTTGAAGAGGCTCTCCCATGTATGTTTTGGGCAACTTTGTTGAGAATCAGTTGGCATAGGTGCATGGGTCTATTTCTGGGTTCTCTATTCTATTCCATTTGGTCTAAATGTCTGTTTTTATGCCTATGCTACACTGTTTTATTTACCATGGCTCCACAATATATTTTGAAATTAGGTATAGTGATTCATTCAGCATCGCTCTTTTTCCTCAGGATTATTTTAGCTATTTGAGATCATTTGTGTTTCCATATAAATTTTGGGATTTTTTTTTTTTTTTTTACTTCTGTGAAGGATGCCATTGGTATTTTGATGGGGATTGCATTGAATTTGTAAATCTGTCTGGGTGATATGGACATTTTAACACTATTAATTCTTTTAATCAAAGAACACAGAAGGGCTTTTCACCTTTTAAGGTGAAGTTCTTTTTCACACTCGAAGGTGTAAAGACCTCAGTTTTTAATTTTTATCAAAAACATAATCATTTTTACTATCAATACATTATGGACAATTTTGTAAGTCAGTGCATACAGGCCTTCAGGCATATCTTCTATGAAGGGGCTGCTTTGCCTTTTACAATGATATAAACCATACTTTAGTTAATCTTACTCATATTGGACATTAGGTTGTTTCCAATTTCTTTTTTTTTTTTTTTAACCAGTGCAAAAACACTACAATGAACATCCATATACAAGTAGTATTGCACATTTATGGAGTCGTCGTTTTTTGGTGCGGGCAATCAAACCCAGGGCCTGGCACATGCTGGATAATCACTAATATTATTACCCTTGAGCTATAACCCCAGCTGCAGAATATTTCTGTGGGATAAGCTTCTTTTATCTCCAAAATGCAACTGTTTTAACAAAGCAGGGACTCTGATGTTGAGATGGCCTCAGAGCCATTAGGACACATTTTCATCACATCACATGCGGATGTGGGCTGAAACTCTGGCACAGATCTAAGTGACTGGTTCTTTTTGAATGATCTCTACCTAAGCAGCTTCTTTAGTCATGATTTTCTTCTTTCTTAAGATTTGGTAAAAGCATTCACATTAATAGCAGCTATGATGAGCTGAGTTCCAGGTAATTAAGGCCTTCATTTTCACATTAAAACCTCATTCACATCACTTTTCTCCTCTAGCCCACCCTCCCTCGGGCCAAGAAATTCCATGACTTCTGACTCTGGTTGTTCTCCAATTATTTAGAGCTTGTGAACCATGAAAGAGGGAGAGAATGAGCAAGGAAAGAGGGAGGAGTTAAAATAACTGCCAGATGGAGATCATGAAATTACTTAAACTGGAAAGTCACTCAGGAGAAACCTCGTGCTGCAGCTATGCAAAGATGATGACAAATTGAGTAAATGTCTTGACAGTCATGAGCTAAGCTAAAAACATACTAAAAGGAAGACCCTGGATATATGAGCTGGGGTACAGGCTTAACTGTCCTGTAAAGAGACCCGAACAGGACAGTGGCTCAAATAAGACAGAGGTTTAATTCTCCCTCTCTGAAGGGTCCAAAGACAGGCTAGAGGTCCAGAGCAGACAGATGCACTGTTCCCTAATGTCATCCCAAGACACAGGCACTGGGTCAACTCTTGCCTCCCGAATGGCTCCTATCTTTGGTACAGGTGGCAGCTGCAGTTATTGCCGTATCCACACCATAGGAAATGGAGGGTGCAGCATGAGCCCCTTTCTTTAATGTTCACATCATATCCATGCACATTTCAGTGGCAGGAATTTAGTCACATGCCCCTACTAGCTGCAACAGAAGCTGCCAGCATATTGGTTGCTATATGGATGAACATTTACCAAATTAAATCTTGCTTTTTTTTTTTTTAAGTAAAAGAAGAGGAAGATAGCGTCAGTAGAAGGAAGGATATATACATATGGGCTTTGTTTTTGTTGTTGTTGTTGTTTTTGGCACTGGGGATTGAACCCAGTAGGGATTAACCACTAAGCTACCTCTCCAGCCCTCCTGAGTCACTGGGATTACAGGCATGCACCCCTGCACCCAGCAATATTGGGGCTTTTGATCTCTGTTTTGCTGGGTTTAGGTAGAGGAACCAAAGAAAGTCGTTCTACAGAATGGGACTTATTTAAGGGCTTGAGGACGTAATTAAAGAGCATGATTAATAGCAAGTTTAGGTCATTAACTTCTTTTCTACAGAATCCACGATAGTGTGAACCTCACACATGCACCATCTCTCAGTCTGGCATGTTATTTTTGTTTTCTAAACACTCCCCTTTCTAATTTCCCCAAGCCTTTAATCTGTATCCCCAAAAGTCCTCATTTGTATCCCCAATTCTTCCCAAACTTGAGAGATACCAGGAAGTCATGCCTAAGGTCAAGTTTGCAGATAAGCAACTAGACATCAGCAGCCACATACCACTTTGCTAAAAGAGAAAATAAAGTTTATTCTTAGCAACCACTGAAATATACACAGAAAGTTTATGACAGGGTAGAGAGAATTATAGGATCGCAGCTGTACCAAAGAGCATATAAGAAAAATGTATAGGAGAATTTTCTTGGACCTCTGCCTGATCTGTTGACTTATTTTGATTTCCTTTACAGCAGTCTTGTGGATATCTGTTTATTTTTCATGACTTCTCTAATTGGAGCAGGCTCACTTTGTTGTGATAAGGTTTGTGCATTTTAAGAGCGAGAGAAAGAGTATAAAACAATATAGTTCCTGTGGGTTCCTCTGAATGTACTGAAAGATTGTGAAATTCTTTCTAATATAGTTCCCAGTGATATTATTTGGGGTGAGGTGTTTCCTCTGGCAAAGAATATTTTCAGTAGTTCCTGTTATAGTCTCTAAATAAAGAGCCAAGCCCTAACCTGATCCCTAAAGTAATGTAAAGGAAAGTTCTGGTATCCAGAACATTTGCCATGACGCTAGCCGAATCTCTGTACTGGGCTGGGTCCATGGCCTCCAGCTGCTAAGAACCGGAGCCAGCCATAGTTATTTGCTACTTGCCTGTACATTTGCACCCACTGTCCACCTCTGGAAGATGCCCTCCCAAACTCAGTCCCTTCTGTGAAGACTGATGCAAAGGCAGTGGCATAGAAGAGCCAGAGCTGACAGTGACATTGTTCTACTCTCTCCCTTTTATAGATGTAGAAAAGAGAGGAGACTCAATGTGGCTTGTGAGAGAACGTGGAGTGAATTCCAGGTCACAGGTCACTTTGCAGCACTGTGCCTAGTCCTCCTAATGATAGCTATTACTAAAATTTTCCTTCAATTTAAATCTCTAGAAGTCCCTGCCGCCCTCCTTGGAGATAAACCGACTTTGGACTTAACCATAAACTAATTATCTGTCATAAACCATTTGCAGCTCACACTTAATGTTTATCAGTTGCTAGCCATCTTGTGACATGGTGATAGCCCAGAATGCGATTTCTAGGGCTATACAAGGTATAGGGCACAACTAACACCCAAAAATCACAGTAGAGGGGCTTGAATAGCAGAGCTGGGAAATTCAGGAACACGGAGGAATCACAGGTATGTGAAAGAACCAGACTGCTGACTGGCTCTTTAGGAAATTGGGCAACACGTGCCCCTTCCAACAGGGAAGCTAATAGCTCCAGGAGATGGGAGACTTCGAGGGCCCCGTGTCATTAGATATCCATCGACAAGAGATGTTAGAATTTTGTATGCATTTAAATGTGAAATTACTTGCATTTTAAATATTGGTTCACATTTTAAAACATTTTTTAAAATACTGCCAGGCTCAACAAAATCCAGCTCATGAGCTTGCCTGCCAATGCAGCATCTGCAGCCTAGCCACAGTCAAGGGTGAATGCTAAAGCCAAGCACACCAGTGTGAACCCTGGCTCAGCCTGGCTGTGTGGCCTCGGGCAAGGTAACCTCCCCACCCACAGTAGAATTGCCAACCTCATAGAATTCTTGGGAAGATTGAGATAATGTAGGTGAAGCACTTAGCATGATGCCACACACATCATACTTGGTTCAAGTTAGCAACGCCACTATTGTAACACTGAACCATGAAGTCCTGAATGTCCTTGGTCAGAGCAACACCCAGAAAGCTCTCTAAGGCAAAGCCAGCACTTATCTCCTAAAAGCACACCGTTTCTGTCAGCTAGTTTCTGAACCAGGGTCCTTCATGGCTCCCTGTTCCCCGCTGGGCGTGCAGCGTGAAGTTATCATAGTGCATTGGCATACAGTTAGTTCCCTGTGGCCTACCTCTGGAGCTGGATAATTGGAAAGAAGGAACATGCTGGTTGCTTGAATCATTCTGGAGAGCCTTGGAAGATGCGGGAACATGGCCCCTGGTAATGAGCATGCACAGAGACAATGCAGGTTCAGCCAGGAGGTGCCTAGGCTGTTGAGTCTAAAAGAACACCCTTCCCCTGACAGCACAGATTATCTGATGTGAGAATGTGGCCTCTGACTCAAGACAGGTCTGTGCTTTCTCAGCTAGACAGGCATAAGTGGCATATGTGATGAGATTGGGATCAGGCCTGGAGTGATTACTAGGAGACTCTAAGGGCTTAAATGTGGATGAAAACTCTGGAATGCTGCCCAACGAGTACTTTGGGTAGTACTTACATTCTCAGCAAGGATGGAAAGAAATTGAGAACCAGAAAGGCTACTTTGACCATTTTACTTTGGCTTAGGGGGTCTTAGTGCTACTATGGAAATTCAGGCAGATTTGCTTCCTCTGACCAAAGAGTCAGAGATACATTTCTTTGGTAGATTTAACAACTGAAATGAGCACAGGGCTTCAAAAGTCATAGGCCACAGTGGGCATGCTAGGACAGAGGAAAGCCTGCAGGGTCAGCAGGAGGTACTGGAACAGTGGAAATGGCTTGATAGCAGTACCTCTTCTTTGAAGGGGTTTTAGAAAGAAATATATTTAAAGTTCTTTTGCTTAGCATCATTGTATAAGCCAAAGAAGGCATTGAAATTCCAAAGGCGCCTCACCCCTTGTGCTACAGATAAGGCCTATTTTCAAGGTCCATTATTCTTTCTGTAGATACTACCGTCCTAAATAATTTGTAAATATTTGGTGTATTTGAATATTGAGAAGTGCTTCATATTTTATCTCCACCTATTTTCATGGACATGGAAGGAAACAGTCCAAGAGGAAGGGTTTAATTCTATGCTGCTCCAAGAGTCCCCTCTTTTCTAGAAATTATACTACATTGCCCCCAGCTTCTTTGGACAAATCTAATTCTCTTCTCTGTGCTACAAAGGAACTTATTATTTACTGCAAGGGAAGCATACTATAGCATCATTGCAAGGGGCTGTTGTGTGATTGTTAAATAACCTTTTTTTTTTTTTTTAATCCTTGAGTCAGAGAGAGTTGAGTTTCAAATCTCACTTTACTATCTCCTAGATATGAATCTGGGCAAATTACTTAACCTTTTTAAAATTATTTGCCAACACCTATAAAATGAAACTAATAATAGTATCTATCTCAGAAGATTTTTCTGAGAATCAAATGAGTTTATAGATACAAAGTATTTAGCAGGAATCTGGCACATATTAAGTGCTAAATTAATGATAGCTATTACTAAAATTCCCCTTTAATTTAAATCTCTAAAAACAACCCACATTTTCCTAAAGCATGTTTCCTTAAAGTGAGGTTTACTGATACTCAAGATATCTGGGGAAGGAATATTGAAGAACGAATTCTCTACTATTCCTCATGGCTCATGCTGCTGGTGAGGTCCAGTCTCAAGGCAGTCTGGTTGTATGATTTCAATGGTGACCTTGGCAGAGTCCTTCAGGAGTCATGAATGTAGGCTGGCCCTTCAGTTTCCTGAGTTCAAATGAGATATATAAAGGCAAATGCAAATTAAAAACAAGAGGCTTAATTCTTCCTGTTCAAAATAAGGGAAGAGATTTCTCCCCATCTCCTTTTTATTTCTCAAAATTTTTTACTATGCTTTGCAAATGTATGTATCTTTATATTGGCTGAATAAGACTTGCCAAAGGACAAAATTACAACAACTTAAAGATTTAATTGGCTTACAGTGTTCTCAGTTCTAGAACCAGGAAGCACTTCATTTCACAAAATGCAATAAGTGTTCTGATGGGCTGAACCAGAGAGGTTGGTGCTGTCGACAGAGGACGGTTAAAGAGAGCAGAGACAAAGAACAAACAGCAGATTGGTCACTTCAAAGCCACTTTTCCTTTAAGGTGGGTACAGGGAAACCGACGATAGAAAAATAACGAATTGGTTAGCAGATTACTTTTGGTTTATTTTTGTTTTGTAAGGATTAAAGCAGAGGCAATTTCCCTGCGGCTGTTATATCTTTCTCTTCTGATTTCTTGAAAAGTCAGAGAACAGCTGAGTTGCTGTTTGACTTGTGGGAACCTTGTGCAGGAACCTAGTCCCAAACATGGCTTCCTGTAATGTTTATTTGACTGGTCAGTCTCCTGACTCTGACATATTTCCTCAAGCACCTGGCAACTGTCTTTCTGAGCAAACATGGAGGGAGACTGATTGCCTATCTTCCAGTTCCAGTGCAGAAACTGATGTGTCCTGATGGCAGAACTGTCACCACCTGGGATGAGGGTGGGTGCTTGAGAAAGGCTCTCCAGGGGCAGAAGAGACCTCTCCTTGGACCTTTCAGGCCCTTGACATGTCCCAGAAAAGAATTTAATGACACATCACATATGAGGAAGAGAGCAAGAGATTCCTTGTGGAGCAAAACCGCATACTTGAGAACGGGAGGGAGGGAGTGCAGGTGATGGGAGGGAGGGAACCTCTTCCTCTGGGATTCTAATGTGTGTAGAGTAGCTGGTGGGGGGGGAGGGCAGGCGGCATACTAGAGGTGGAGTCTGGGCAGGCTGAGCATTTCTGCTCCAGTTTCCCTTGGTGTGCACATTGCCCTGGCATGTTTTAACCCTGCCACTTATTCCCTCCAGAGGCCTTGCGGTTATCTTGAGGTTTTGATGCCTTTTCATCAGCCAATCAGCAAGCTGCTTGCAGGGTGGTGTGGGATGGGTTGCTTTCCAGCTGTTTGTTTTGAATTCCGGTGGTTCTGGGTATTTCCTGCATTCCAAAGTTTCATGGGTGTTTTTTTTTGTTTGTTTGTTTGTTTGTTTTATGGTATTTATTTATTTATTTATTTACTTTCTTACTTACTTACTAACATTCAGTGTTTTCTCTGTCTTCCTAAACTCCTATCTCACAACCAATTCAAAATCTGACTGTAGAAACCAGAATAGGACACCCCAAATATGTCTCTCTGGCATATTGATTATTCGACCCTGACTATTTTGAGAAACTGCCGTCACAGGAGTGTCTGAAAAGTTGCCCTTCGGTGATAGAAATTCACATCTATAAAAGAGATCAGCATTTGTCAGCAATGTCCCTCTTCACCAGAAAGAGAAAGATGACTAAATCACTAGACTCTTCAACAGTGAAGTTTGTTTTTCCTTCGCATAAAGTTAACACAGAGGTCTCCCCAATGACATGAAAAAAAATAAGATGAACTATGTGTGACGACAATAGGTGCTGTCCTCTTATTTAAGAACTGGTTATTATTGATCTTGAAAAGATGCATTTAATGTGTCACATCTGCTTGTCCATAGAAGGGGGTGAGGTTCCTCCTGCCTAGCAATCTCTTCGTGGTTCGCCTGTGATATGCACCACATTCTGGTTTAACACTTATTCAATAATAAAACTGTTTTCTCTCTCCTTCTCTTTCAGTTTCTCAGTACTATATCTGTGAAATTTTCTGGCCTGGGATTGTTGTTGTTGTTGTTGTTGTTGTTATTATTATTATTATTATTATTATTTAGTTATTTTTTCATTTTTAAATTTATTTTATTTTTTTAATTTCTTGCAGTTCTGGGGATCAAACACAGGGCCTCATGCATGCCAGGCATATGCTCTACCACTGAGCCATGCCTCTAGCCACTGTTGTTGTTGTTGTTGTTGTTGTTATTGCATTTCATCAACAATGGCAGGGCCTTTAATCCCCTCTGCCAATCAGTCATGAGACACGGGCCCCTGACAATGTGGGTACTGGATGAGGAAGAACTCTGCAGCAAAAATAGACATATATAGATTATCTGCCAACAGCACCCCACAGAGGGTCAGTAGGATGGTGGTGGCTGCAGTTTTCACTATTCTCAGTTACACCATTTTGTTTTGTTTGATTGCATTTTTCATCCAAACATTTCCTACCATTTCACAAACAACCACATTTTCTCATCCACCTGTACAAGGGACTTAAGTGAGAGGCTCCCAACCACACTCATGCCCATTTTTCACATAATGAAGAGTGACATATGGCAGGTCAGAGTTGGTGATAGCCACATGAGTCTCCTGCAACTCAGTCGGGGTTTGCCGCCATAAGCAGATGCTATGATGCCCAACCTGAAAATTGATTTTGGTTTTGCTTCATGGAGAATACCTTCTCAGAGCTTTGCCCCACAACGGGGATCTTCTACTCCAACACCCCAGTACCAGAACTAGGATTTGGTAAGAGTGGACAAGAATGTTCTATTAGTTCTCCAGAGACACTGAAACAAAGGGATACACACACACACACACACACACACACACAGAAAGAGACTTATGTGACATTGGCCCACACAATTGTGGAAGCTGTCTGCAAGCTAAAGGTTCACAGAAGCCAGTGGTGCAGTTCTGGTCCAAGCCCAAAGGCCCAAGGACCAAGAGGAGATTGTTCAAGTGCTAGACCATGAGTACTCAAGAACCAGGAGAACTGATACTCAAGGGCAGACGATGCATGTCTGAGCTCAAGTAGAGCAAACTCATCCTTCTTTGGCTTTGTTATCCCTTTCAGGCCCTATTGGATTGAATGATCCCCACCCACATGAGTCAGGAAAGCTCTTCCTTACCAGTCTACTGGTTCGAAGGCTAATCCCTTCCAGCAGCACTTTCATAGACACACTGACGAACAATGTGTACACCAGCTATCTAGGAATCCCTTCACCCACTCAAGCTGACACATGAAATTAACCAGCACAGATGTTCCAAACTACTATTAACCAAACTAAGAGAGTATCAAGAGAACAGAACTTCCCGCCAGAGCACCCAGGCCGTCCTACACCTTGCCCCTACCCTTCTCCCTTAAGTATGTTGTGGACCTGTCTGACTGTCTTAAATCATAACACCATAGATATATGTACAAATTACCTAGTCCAGGGTGAATCCCTAATACAGATACGTGGGAGAAAATCTTGTTAGCTGGACACTAAGGTATTATCTAAGGTATTATTAGTGTTATCTGGACACTAAGTTGATCTGCAGGTATGTAATTTCTGGCTCCATTAAAGTTGTGGTTTTAGCACTTCTGGGGGATTCACTAGTATGTTCCACTTTTTTTTTTCCCTACAAGAGAAGCCTTTGAAACATAGGGTACATTAAACTCTCCGTTCATATTCAGCTGGCTTTTTGAGTATCAATTTATCATTTTCTGCACATCAGAAATGGGGCTCCTGGAGTCATCAGAGCTGTTGGCCAGAGATTCCCATATTGTTGTCTCTTTAGCCAAACAAAAAAAAGAGAGCTGGAACTGGCTTGTTTCAGACAAATAGGATTTATGACAAAAAGCTTTAAATAGGTCAAAGAAAAACGTTTAATACCAAATGAAGTTACAATCTATAATAAATATCTAACAGCTGGAAACTTTACGTGACAATAACAAAGTATATTGGAAACATAAGAATAAAAAAGGATGCTCGAAACACAAAATTTGTGGAAGACTTTTAAAGACACATATCTCAACCTTTGACAGCTCAAATAAATAAAAACTATCAAAAACATACAACATCTAAATCATAGAGCTTTTTCATTATAAAAGAGAAACTTTGCCATCCTTTTAAGCTTCTGGAAAATTTACAAAATATGACCATGATCATAAATAGAACTCAAAAATATAAACTCAATAAGTTTGAAAGCATAAAATTTATATGAGCCATTTTATTATATCATGGAGTAATAAAACTGGAAATTAAACAAACAAACGAACACTTTGAGGTAGAGGGCAAACCCCCAAACAGTTATTTTGTCCAAGTAAAATAAAAATTGCAGATATGGATTATTTGAAAAATAATAAAAATACGAACATTTTTTCATGTATCCATGTAACAAAAACTCATTGATCACCTTTAATAAAACTCAAGCAGAATGATGTGACTGAGGCTAACTGGTTGGAAAGACCTCACTGAGGTGGCATTTAATCGGAGATGGGAACATCAGGAAGAATTTGCCCATGAAGCCCCACCAAGGGCACATTACAGCAGAGAGACATCCCACACTGTGTATCAAAGTTAGAGAATCAGATGTTGGAAATGCAAAAATTAATAACAAAATTTTCTTATTATTGATGACAGGATAAAAATAATTGAATCGTTCATTCAACAAGGCAGCATAGAGATAACAATTCTTTGAAAAGGAGAAAAAAGATAATTTAGATAACAACCAAAATAAATTAATGCCGAAAACAAAAAAGATAGAATCAATAAGCAAATTCAAGTTTTAGTTATTTTTGAGCAACAGTATGGAAGATAAGCATCTAGTCGAGAATTTTTAAAAAACATGTATAAATATAAAAATGAAATTTAGAAATATAGAAAGCTACCAATCTTATAATAGAACTAAGACAGCTCTAATTCTAAATATGACCAAAAAAGGAAAATAAAATAAAAGGAAAGAGAACCATCAACTCTTATCATGTTTAGTCATCTAGAATCATAAACCTACCAAATTGACTCCACAATATATTAAATGACTCATGTAGGGGATTTCAAGATGGTGGAATAGAGGGGGTTGCTTTCCTGGCTGCTCTGTGGTATGAAACTGAGAAAGCAGACAGGCAACTTCTCAGCAAGATGGATGAACAACAACAAAAAAAAAGTGGGGGAGACTTACTGCAATTTTAAAGTGGACATTCAAAACAAATCAGGGACTCAGGAAGTTGAATATAATAAAATCAGAAAGAAATCCCCAGTAGTACAGCTGCTGCCACAGCCAAGCGAGAAGCACTGGCCAAAGTGCTCCCTCCATGAGCAAAGTGGAAGAATAAGGGAATTAAAGGAACCCGCATTTTTAGAAGGCCCGAGGTGTATCTGGATACAGACCATTTAGAGATCAAGGACATCACCCTGCTAAACTGAAAGGTGTGCTGCACAATATCCTTGTGTGGGGAATAAGTTGCCTTCTCTCCAGGTGATTTTCAGAAAACAAAGGAAGAAACCATTTTGCAGCCACTGATGGAGGCTGGCAGCTGAGGGAGCCAATTCCTGCAAACCCAAGTTTGGACTGAAATACAGGCCTGGTAACCCCATACTGCATGACAGAATGTACCCAAGTGACCAGGAGAAAATCAGATGTGGAGAGAGGTTTTCACAGGGGACAACTGGTTTTGGAAACCCACCTGGCTTTCTCACCCTTCCCCTCTAACCTAACTATCTACAGGACCAGCTGAGAATTTAAAAGGGTGGGGTTGGAGAGATTGAGTTTGGAGACTGAACTCAAGACCACGAAACATAGAGGGGCCACAGGTGATGTAGGGTACTGAGAATTGGCTCCTCCATCACATAAATGGAACCCAGGAAAGATCCCTCGAGTACAGTCTTCCAGCGTGGGCCAGCAATTACTAGGCCTTTGAGGTGCACTGATTTAAAATCTTCAGGCCAACTGGCAATCAGCAAGAGGCTGGAGCCCACCTAAACCTAAACCCTGCCCCAGGAAAATTTTGCCTATAGAATTACCTCTCTCACTCCAGCAGTCCAGAGGGTGGAGCATCACGCTCCAGATGACCCCACCTAAAATTGCTCAGAAGAGAAGCTGAGAATCTTTTGAACTCCAATGCAAAGAATTCTTTAACTTGACATAGAGATTTTTTTTTTCTCTCTCTCTCTTTTTTTCCCTCTGTTAATTCTGACATTATTGGTACATGGACATTTATACATATGCATATTTTTTCTCATTTATAGCATTTTTGAAGCCAGTTATTTTTCATGGATCAGTTTTTTAAGGACTAAGATGTTTAATTAGTACATTTTAGTTTTGTTTTGTATTCTTTCGTTTTTATTTTTAATCTTTAAATTTTTTTTACTATATATAAAAACCTTCCATGACAAACAAAAGTTAAAAGAATTCACAACTAGAAAGCCTGTTCTACAAAACATACTCAGAAAGACATTTTATGAAAAATAAAAATGAAAACCACAAAGGAAGGAACTACACTGAAACAGAAGTGAATCAATAGAGAAATTAATTCAAATTAAAAACCAGAAATAAATCAAAATGATGGGGAATAAAACTCATATCTCAATAATAACACTGAATGCAAATGGCCTAATCTCATCAATCAAAAAAAGGAAATAGGCAGAATGGATTAAAAAACAAGACTGAACAATATGCTACCTCCAAGAGACTCACTTGATAGGCAAACACATCTGCAGACTGAATGTAAAAGGATGGGGAAAAAAAAACATATCATTTATATGGATCATGCAAATAAGCAGGGTTTCTATCCTCATATCAGATAAAGTAAACTTTAAGCCAAAGTTAATCAGAAGGGACAAAGAAAGACATTTCATACTGCTTAAGGGAACTATATATCAATAAGACATAACAATCATGAATATTTATACCCCAAATAATGGAGCATCTACATACATCAAACAAACCCTTCTCAATTTCAAGAATCAAATAGATCACACACAATAATATTGCATGACTTTAACACACTTCTCTCACTACTGGATAGATCCACTAAACAAAAACTAAATAAAGAAGCTATAGAACTAAAAAAAATACGAGTAATAATTTATACTTTACAGACATATGTAGAACATTTCATCCATCAATGACTGAATATACTTTATTTTCAGCAGCACATGGATCCTTCTCTAAAATAGACCTTATCTTAGGCCACAAAACAACTCATAGCAAATACAAAAGATATAGAGATAATACCTTGCATTCTATCAGATCATAATGGAATGAAATTAGAAATCAAAAATAAAATGAAAAATAGAAGATTCTCTAAAACCTGGAAACTAAATAATATGCTATTGAATGACTAATGGATAGCAGAAGAGATCAGGGATGAAATAAAAAAAAATACTTAGAGGTAATTGAGTATAGCAATACAACATATCAAAATCTCTGGGATACTATGAAGGCAATGCTAAGAGGAAAGTTCACTGCACTGAGCGCATTCATTAAAAAATTAGAAAGTTGATAAATAAACAACCTAACATTACATCTCAAAGCCCTAAAAAAAAAAAATCAACAACAAAAGAAGTAGAAGGCAGGAAAAAATTAAGATCAGAGCTGAAATCAATGGAATTAAAACAAAAGAAACAATCCAAAAAATCCTCAAAACAAAAAGTTGGTTCTTTGAAAAATATCAATAAAACTGATAAACCCTAGCCAAACTAATAAAGAGGGGGGGGGGGGAGAAAGAACTCAAATTACTAAAATTTGGTGAAAAATAAAATATCATAACAAATGCTACTGAAATACAGATGATAATCAGAATTTATTTTGAAATTTTATACTCTTACTAAAATAAAAAAATCTTGAATAATATAGAAAATCTTGAAGACATCAACAAATTTCTAGAGACATATGGCCTACCCAAATTGAATCAGGAGGATATAGAAAAATTAAAGAGATAAATTTCAAGCAATAAAATCAAAGATGTTATCAAAAGACTACTAATAAAGAAAAGTCCAGGACCATATGGATTATCAGCTGAGTTCTTCTTCAAAGAAGAAGTCACACCAATCCTCCTCAAGTTATTCCATGAAATAGAAAAGGAGGGAACTCTGATACCAAAACCAGACAAAAACACATCAAAGAAAGAAAATTTCAGACCAATAGCACTGATGAACACAGATGCAAAATTCTTAATAAAATACGAGCAAATTGCATACAAAAACATATTAAAAAGATAGTGTACCACAATCAAGTGGGGTTCATCCCAAGGATGCAAGGTTGGTTCAACATATTGAAATCAATAAACATAATTCATCACATCAATAGACTCAAAGACAAGAATAACAAGATTATCTCAATAGATGCAGAAAAAGCATTTGACAAAATACAGCATCAATTCATGTTCAAAACACTAGAAAAACTAGGGTTAGTAGGAATATACCTCAACATTGTAAAAGCTACCTATGCTAAACCCAAGGCCAACATCATCCTAAATGAATAAAAATTGGAAGCATTACCTCTAAAAACTGGAAAAAGACAGGGATGCCCTCTTTCACCACTTCTATTCAAGGTACTCCTGGAAACTCTAGCCATAGCAATTAGAAGAAAGAAATTAAAAAAATACAAATAGGAAAAGAAGAACTCAAAGTATCCCTATTCGCTGATGACGTGATTCTGTATTTAGAAGACTCAAAAAACTCCACCAGAAAACTTATAGAACTCATAAATGAATTCAACAAAGTGGTAGGCTATAAAATTAACCGCATTCCTATGTATCAGTAATGAATCAACTAAGAGAAAATTTAGGAAAAACTATCCCACTCATAATAGCCTCAAAGAAAATAGAATACTTGGGAATCAACTTAACAAAAGTGGTGAAAGACCTTTACAATAAAAACTACAAAACACTAAAGAAAGAAATTGAAGACAACCTTAGACAATGGAAAGATCTCCCATGTTCTTGGATAGGCAGAATTAATATTATCAAAAGGGCCATACTACCAAAAGTGCTATACAGATTTAATGCAATTCCTATTAAGGTTCCAATGATGTTCTTCACAGAAATAGAAAAAGCAATCTAATCTAAATGAAATTACTTTAGAATAATAAGAGGCTCAGAATGAATCAAAGTAATCCTCAGTGAGAAAAGTAAAGCAGGAAACATTACAATACCAGACCTTAAATTATACTACAGAGCTATAGTAGCAAAAATGGCATGGTATCAGCACGAAAACAGGCATAAAGACCAATGGTACAGAATAGAGGACAAAAAGACTGTATTTAACCATAAATACAGTTATCTCATACTAGACAATGTATGTGTCAAAAGCATACATTAGAGAAAAGTAGCCTCTTCAACAAATGGTGCTGGGAAAACTTGAAATCACTATGCAGCAAAATGAAATTAAACCCCTATCTCTCACCCTGCACAAAACTCAGCTCTAAGTGGATTGATGACCTAGGAATTAGAACAGAGACCCTGCACCTAATATAAGAAAAAGTAGGCCCAACTCTTAATCATGTAGGCTTAGGACATTACTTCTTTAACAAGAGTCTTAAAAGCACAAGAAGTAATATCAAGGATCAATAAATGGAATTATATCAAACTAAAAAGCTTCTTTTCAGCAAAAGAAACAATCAATAACATGAAGAAAGAGCCTACAGAACGGGAGAAAATCTTCACCACATGCACATCAGATAGAGCACTAATCTCCAGGATTTATAAAGAACTCAAAAAACTTAACACCGAAAAAAAAAGAAAAGAAAAGAAAAGAAAGAAATAAATGAATAACCCAATCAATAAATGGTCTAAGGGGCTGAACAGACACTTCACAGAAGAAGATATACAATTGATCAACAAATGCATGAAAAAAAATGTCCAACAACTCTAGAAATTAGAGAAATGGAAATCAAAACTACTCTAAGATTTCAACTCACTCCAGTCAGAACGGCAATTATCAAAAATACTAGCAACAATAAATGCTGGCTAGGACGTGGGGGAAAAGAAACACTCATACATTAATGGTAGAACTGCAAATTGGTGCAATCAATCTGGACAGCAGTATAGAGACTTCTCAGAAAACTTGGAATGGAACCAACATTTGACCCAGTTATCCCACTCCTCGGTTTATACACAGAGGACTTAAAATCAGCACACTACAGTGACACAGTCACATCAATGTTTATAGCAGCTTAGTTCACAATAGCTAAACTGTGGAGTCAACATAGATGCCCTTCAGTAGATGAATGCATAAAGAAACTATGGTATATATACACATGGAATACTACTCAGCCTTAAAGAAGAATGAAATTATGGCATTTGCAGGTAAATGGATGGAGTTGGTGAATACATGCTAAGCAAAATAAGCCAATCCCCAAAAACCAAAGACCAAATGTTTTCTCTGATATGTGGATGCTGATAGATAATGGGGTGGGGGGCAAGGGAAGAATGGAGGAACTTTGGACTGGGCAGAGGGGAGTGTGGGGAGGGGAGGGAGTTGGGGGTGAGAAAGATGGTGGAATGAGATAGACATTATTACCCTATGTACATGTATGATTGCACGAATGGTGTGACTCTGCATCGTGTAAAACCAGAGAAATGAAGTTGTGCTCCATTTGTGTACAACGAATCAAAATGCATTCTGCTGTCAGGTATAACTACTTGGAACAAATAAAAAATACCTTCTACTGTCATGTATAACTAAAAATAACAAGTTTTAAAATTTTTTTTAGAATAAATGACTCTTGCTTCACAATCAAGAAATTTTCATTCTAGATATGCTAAAATAAAAGGATTTGAAAAATATTAATGTATCATTTTTTTTCCCTGTTGGGTGGTACCTACTTTGTAATCACAATAGATGAATGAAGTCTTTTGATAAGAGTCATCTCTTTAACAGGTGCAATGGTTCTCCCTAGGATTTGGAGGCTGAGGCAGGAAGATGGCAAGTCATGCCAGCATGGATGACTTAGTGAGACCCTGTCTCAAAAAGGCTGGGAATTGGGCTGGGGATATGGCTCAAGTGGTAGCGCGCTTGCCTGGCATGTGCAGGGCGCTGGGTTCGATCCTCAGCACCACATAAAAATTTAAAAAAGATGTTGTGCCCACTGAAAACTAAAAAATAAATATTAAAAAAATTCTCTCTCTCTCTCTGTAACATACACAAAGATCCAAGTTCATTACACAAAATTGCAAATCATAATAATAATCATAATCAACATGTTTTCTGATGAGTTACTCTGGAAGCTTGGAAGAATACGCTAACTTTTCAACAAGGAAAAGGTAGAAGATATATAATACCTACAATGAAAATAATAGCTCATCTCCCCCCAAAATAAATAAAAACAATAATAGATAAACAATGTAAGAACTTAAAGCCAGAATTAGAAGCTTCTAAACTGGTAACTAGGGCCTTGGGATGAGGATATCAGATCTAGACATTGGCTCTACTGCATTGGCTCTACTGGCCAGATTTACCAGAAGGTAAATCTAAGGAAATTAATCAGAGTGTAACACAAAGTGATAAAGGGATAGTAAATATAAAAAACCAAGTTAAGAGTCAGGAAAGATAGACTAAGGAAGAGCAATTAGTTGTAGTTCCAAAAGGAAAGATTAAAGGAAATGAGAGAGAAGAAATATTTGAAGAGACCAAAAACTAGGCATGGAACCACCATTTGACCAAGTTATTCCACTCCTCAGTACATATCCAGAAAATTTAAAATTAGTATATCACAGTAAGGCAGTCACATCAATGTTTATAGCATCACAATTCACAATTGCCAAGCTATGGAGCCAACCTAGGTCCCTTCAACAGATGAATGGCTCAGTTATCCCTCTTTTGGTTTATACCCAAAAGACCTAAAAACAGCATACTACAGGGACACAGCCACATCAATGTTTATAGCAGCACAATTCACAATAGCTAAACTGTGGAGCCAACCTACATGCCCTTCAATGGATGAATGGATAAAAAAAAATGTGGCATATATACACAAGGGAATTTTACTCAGCATTAAAAGAGAATAAAATCATGGCATTTGCAGGTAAATGGAAGCAGTTAGAGAAGATAATGCTAAGTGAAGTTAGCCAATCCAAAAAAAAAAAAATGTTTTCTCTGATATAAGGAGGCTGACTCACAGTGGGGTAGGGAGGGGGAGCATGGGAGAAATAGATGAATTCTAGATAAGGCAGAGGGGTGGGATGGAAAGGAAGGGGGGCAGGGGATTAGCAAGGATGGTGGAATGTGATGAATATCATTATCTAAAGTACATGAATGAAGACACGAATTGGTGTCAACATACTTTATATACAACCAGAGATATGAAAAATTGTGCTGTATATGTGTAATAAGAATTCCACTGTCATTTATTTTTTAAAAAAATCAATAAAAAGAATTAAATAAATCTAGATTTGATTCTCAGCTCTAAAAAAAAAAGAAAATATGGCATATATATACACAATGGAGTATTCATACACAATAAAGAAGAATGACTTTATGGCATTTGCTGGTAAATGGATTAAGCTGGAGACTACCATACTAAGTGGAATAAGCCAGTCCCCAAGTCAAAGGTCAAATGTTATCTCTGATATGCAGAAGCTAGTTCAAAATAAGGTGTGGGTGATAAAAAAAAAATAGAAGAAAGATCAGTGGAGTAGACAATGGGGAATAAAAGGAAGGGAGGAGGAATGGGACAGGGAAAGACAGTGGAATGAATTTGACCAAACTTTCCTGTGTACATATATGAATATACCACAGTGTGTCACTATCACGTACAACCACAAGACACTAATTAAAAAAAAATAACTATAAGTAAACAGCAAAAAAAAATAGAGGGAAGAGAACCGGGATGGGAGGAAAGGAGGGGAAGGGGGAGTATTGGGGACTTAATTATGAAAAGTATACTCCATGTTTTTATAATTATGTCAAAATAAATTCTATTGTTATGTATAACTAAAAGGAACCAAAAAATATTTGAAGAGAAAGTTATTGATAATTATTCAGATATGATAAAAATGTAAATCCTTGTATGTGATAAATACACTAAGTCTTCCGTAAGATGAAAAATAACCTAAAATTGGACAAATAATGATAAATTATTAAACCCAAAAGAAAAATTAAAACTAAGCAGAGAGAAAACACAAATGATCACTGTGACAGAGGTTGTTATAAAGCCACCTAAATATATCCTTAGCCTTCTGGGAAAACAGAGTTTTAGTTGGATATAGGGATGCTAATTCAGCATTTAATGAGTAAAGCATGTCTTGTAGACTTGACTTTAGAATCACGTAATATTTTACATAATTATGAAACCAATTTAAAATTTTTAAAAGCAATCCCTAAGAGTAGAAGCTAAAAGGAAATAATCCTAACTTGTATCTAAATGGTAACTTAACCACATGGAGAGAGACTAGTAAAAGTGACTTTCCAAAAGGTAATGACTGTGTATCTCTGGTGGTATATATGCTAAACACACACACAAAAAAATTGCAAAAATAAATAATTTTAAACCGTTTACTATTTATTTTTAAAAAATTAAATGGAGTCATATAGGAGTCATATTGTAAATGGTGGCAATGGTGTGTGTGTGTGTGTGTGTGTGTTAAAGGCTAAAGTATATAAGTAATTAGGGTAATATATTAGTCTGTTACAACTGCCATAACAGAACACCACCAACTGTGTGGCATAAACAACAGAAATTTATTTTCTCACATTTCTGAGGCTAGAAGTCCATGATAAAGGTGTCAACACAGTTGGTTTCTGGTGAGCTCAATCTTCTTGGCTTGTACATGTGTTCTCACACGGCCTTTCCTCTATGTAGACTGCAAAAGAGGGGGGGGGGACTCTTCTTTCTGTTTATCTTCTTATGACCTTATATAAACTTAATTACCTCTCCAAAGGCTCAATCTTCAAATATAGCCATATAGGAGTTAAAACATCAACATAGGAATTCTGAGGGAACACATTTCAGTCTGTATCAGTCCCATTGAAAATTGAAAATTTTGATATGGGAGAAAGAAAATATAGATGAAAGATCAATAAGGCTGGGTAAAAACCATATACTCCTGAGTCTGTATAGAAACTATTATGTTAGTCAACTTTCCATCACTAAAACTTAATACCTGTGAGATAATTAACTTAGAAAGAGAAAAGGCTTATTTTGGCTCACAGTATTGGAGGTTCTAGTCTATGATGAGGCAGACTCATGGCTTTGGACCTCTGATAGGCCTGCTAGCTGGCAGTGGGGCTAGATAGTGGGGATCACATGGCAGAACAAAACTGCTTACATCCCAAGCTGGGGAGCAAAGAGGAAGACAAAATGCATGGGATCCAGGGCACAGCTCCCATGACCTTCATACTTCTGGTTAGGCTCCTGTCCTGAAGGTTTTACCACTTCCCAATTGTGCTACCCTATGGGTCAAGTCTTTAAAACATGGCTTTGAGGGATATCCAAACTATAGCCTCAGTCAATACAATTTCATGATGTATTATGTATGATATGATATGTGTAAAATAATATAGACTGCATTTGTCCATTAAAGAGGCCTAGGGAGGAAAAAAAAAGACCAACCCAGTTGGAATGAGACCACTGGTGGCCAGATTATAGCCTCTAAATATCATTTCCTTTTCAAATGAACAGGAGCTCCTTTGAAAAATGTCTAATTCTAAGCCTGAAAAGGGAAAAGTACAAGCAGAGCAGAGGATATCTTATCCCAGGTAAAAAGAAGTTTCCCAAAGTTTACATTTCAGTGTCCCCATGAACCAACTTGAACAGTTGTCCCCTAGTCAAAGATGAGATCCTTTGATTTCTGGAATTGATTTTGGCTGCAGAATATATAAACTTGATTACCCGCTTTGCCTGGCCAATTCTCTGAATTGTCTGATATCCTTTTACTAAATTCTATTCCACTTTAAGTAGGTCAGTACTACTTTTGTTACTTACAACTAAGAAACCTGACAGACACTGTGAGGAAGCTTGCCTCATACAGTCTAAGTCATAATAGACATTCAGAAAATGTTGATTTCCTTCCTAGGAGTCGAAAATTAGTAATGACTTATTTTCAGATGTTAAGAACTGTATGGGAAATGTTTTCTCTATACACAATGGAGATCCTGTCTTTGTTCCTATCCCCCATAGCTCTCCCTACTGGCCCGCCCCCAACTCAAGGGAAGAAAGTCGGTAAACAGTTTGGTCTCAGCCCAAGGTTTTGAGTTGGCTTCTATTTTTAGTGGATGTAGGTTCTGTGTAGAAATGGCAGCAGATGAGCCCTGCTCTCCTGTACTTTCTGCTTCTTGCCACTGGGAGATAAGAAGGGATGTAAGATTTCTTCTCTCTTCCTCTGCATGGTGCCAGAGGGTAAATGACCTCATAGGGAAGGGATTTTTTTCTATCGACTAATATGCGTAACATTTCAATTTGAAGAGAAATAAAAAGACCCAGGGAGACACTGAGGCTCAAGCCATGTGCTCAAGTGCATCCTTTTACGTATCAGGATCTTAGCTCAGCTGAGAACAGTGTCCTACATTGATTCTCATTTGCGGCTGCTCCTTGCCTTACACAGAACTCCCCTGGAAATCCAGTGGCATATAGCAGGACACTTGAAATGGGAGAGCTGCCAGGGAGAGAGGGCAACACCATTAAGAATCGGTAAAACCCTTCTCTCCTCCTCACAGAACCACAAGAGATGGGAAGCCGAAAATACAGCAGAACAAAGCATGGGTGCCGTGCCCCTGAAGTCTATGTGAAGGGGCTTTTGACAGGTGGTATTCGGGTAGAAAAAGGGAAAGGAGAAAGCCAGTGGAGGGAGAAAGAAAGGGGAGTTAGAGGATGACCTCTTCCACGTTCCTCACCCCCTTTTCTTGGCCTCATTCTCTCTCTCATTAATTCCCACCCACACATCCAAGGTAAAGTGGTAAAAGGGTAATGAGGATGAGGTAAGTTCAAGGGCATTTTATGGGCCACATCATTTTCTTGGGAGTTCATGTCTTAGGAATTTTTCTTTTGTACCTCTGAGGTGCTAAGAAGTTGTTTTGCTCAAAATTTTAAAGAGAAATTCATTTCCCTGTGCTTCCACTGGAATCCTTGGATTCGTCTTCCCCCCACCCCCCAACAAAAAGTTAAAACACAGAAACCTGAGAAAGTTATAAACTTAGGGGGAAAAGGTGCTAAGAAGGACCCACTTAGGCTTGATGTTTAATTTTGCCTTTCGTCAAGACATGGAGAATCCTTCTGTGGTTATCCCAGCTTCTCAATGGTCTGGAGTAGTATTCGGGGCCAAAACATCTTGCATTTTCCTGACCCTGTCCTCTGAACTTGATGTCACCCTGGCAGACCCCATGGGCAAGGGCATAACTCTGGCAAGACAGGATTCAGTGTTCAGAACCATGAATCCAAACCCATTATTATCTCCCCAAACATCATGTCCCTCAAAACAAGCAACATGAATGAAAACAGAGCTGTCATTCTTAAGGCCACTTGTAGTCAATGCCTTGGCAAATGGTTACTCTGCTCTGAGTCCACCTGAGCAGCGGCGGTTCATAGATATCAAAAGGTGCAACAAGAAGACCCCAACTCTTGGAAATTGTTGCTGTGCACTCCAGATCTGTTCCTCCCCTGGTCTTGTCTCTCTGATTACTGATGCCGCCATCAACCCTTCCTGGTGCTCCCCAACTTTAAGGAAACCTGTTTCCTGTGGAAATTCTAGGAAATACTTAATGGTTGAAGTGATGGCTTCCAACCATGGAACCTCGAGTTCCAAAGATGACATAGTTGAAGTGTAAATGGATCACTGTGCTTGAAAGATGGTCTTTCCAAGGCAAGCTTTTAGACTTACTACCTTATCTCAAGATTGTTCCCAAGTCACTTCTAGGGGTTTCCAGTGCCATCTCAGGTCCTCTGCTTCCCTCTTCTGGCCAACCAAAAGGAATCTTTATAGCTGTTTAGAGTTCAGGGAAAGGATTAGTATGATGATACCTAGTCATAGAATCAAATCATCATCACCTAACAGTCACTTTTCAAGACAATTTTTTTAAAAAGTTATACCCAGGAAGTGAGGTAAAAATAGCATCATGACATTTTAAACATATTCACACTGAAGGCAATTATGACAACTATTCTACTATATAAAACTAAAGAGAATGTGTTAAACTGGCAGTTCCCAATCGTGTTATCAATGTTTTTGTAGATTGGGTTGTGACCGAATAAGTTTGGAAAATTTTAGTGTAATATAAGTTATATAGGTCTTTTTTAACTGAAAAAAATTGCTCAGGGCATTGAAATTGCTTGTGTGTGTGCCCCATAAATCCCCCTAAGAAGAGAGAGCCTATAATTTTTGATCAATGAACAAAGCCTTTCCTGAGAAGCATCCTAAGGTCTAGCCATCTTGCAGAAGACTCTAGGAGAAATGTGACACTAGACATTGAAGAGTTGAACAAAAAAAAAAGATCACATTTGAAATGAGAAATGTCAACATTAGGCCCCAAGAAAGCAAATGGCCACAAATTCCTTTTGAGCTGATATTTAACTTAATTTTAGTTATGAATTTTAGAATTGAAAAGGACCCTGGAAGCTATAAAGGTTCCTTGAAGTTCAGTCCCACCATTTTGTAGATAAGGCACGTGAGACTCAGAAAGCTATAAAAAAAAAAAAGTTCAAAACCCAGCAAAGAAATGCCACCTTAAAATCTATTTGTGGGAGTCCAGGACTCATGACCATTTTTCCCAGAAAAGCTATCAATTGCAAAGGATCTGAATTTTGACATATTAGATGAGCAGGTTGGAAAAAAAATCTTAGTTTAAGAAAGTATGTATCAGGCCATCTGCTTCACTGGAAAGATGTACGCAAGATGTTACAGCATTTGACAAAACAAAATCCGACTTATTACTCATTTATAAACCCACGGAAGGCACTTTTATCAAAGTCATCATCCTCATTCATACATCAAATAGAAAGTCAGGAAATATAGTTTGTGTTAAACTCCAATGTGCTTTGATGCTTTTTCATAAATGTTGGCACATTGGGGAGAGTGCCACAGCCTTCTGTATCAGCTAGGACTACTCTGGTTGCTAGCGACAAGAACACTGTTTGAACTGACTTAGGCAGAATAAAAGGGGCATCATTGTTGGGAAGCTCATCTAACAAAAAGAAGAGCAAAGAATTAAGTGAAGGGGCCCCAAACTTCTTACCTTATCTCTTTGTTTCTCTATGTCAAATAGCCTGGCTTTCTACTAGAGATGGTACCTGCTGGCCTGTATATGTGTGGGGGGTCATTGCCTCACATCCTCCCCACCAGAAAGAAATAGTCTCAAGTTCAGAGTCCCAGAGAAGGGCTCTGATTGGTCTTGCTTGCTTGAGACATTCCTTTCTGAAACAAGCCATATAGGGCCTCAGGGAAGGTTGATAGTATGTAGGTGAAAGAATGGATTGCAAAGTCAAATCACTTAAGTTCAAATACTGAATACTCTGCCTACAAGTGGGATGATCTGGGACAAGTTGCTTAAGTGCTTGTCTCAATTTCCTTATCTGTGGAATGGGGATAAAAAATTGTATCAACAGATACAGTTTATGTCATGGTTAAATGAGATAAAACATGAAAAGAATTTTATATAGTACCTGCTACAATGTAAGCAATCAGTAATCATTAGCTACTATCATTACTGCTTCAGCTTCAAGGGTTAGGAAACCTGGATTAGACCAACCACTATGGCATCGACCCCAACACTGACTAGCTTGTGGTGCTGCTTAACTCTTCGGCACCTTTGTTTTCTTCATCTACAAAATGTGGGTAAGAATGATTCCTACCTTGCAAAGTGGTTGCAAGGAATAAATGAGATGATAAATGTAAATCATTTAGCATCTTGGCTAGCACATTGGAAGCATGTAGCAAAAGTTATCATTATTATCATTAAGACTGTGCAGATGGTCTATGAAAAGATGATAGCTCCCATTTGAATCATGATCTTAGGAGTACTTCATTCATTTATTCATTCATTCAACTGATATTTATGGGATATTTCTGCTGTGCTAGGCACAGTGTTCAATTTGGAGAAGAGAGAATGATGAACAAGATAGACAAGGCCTTGAGCTCAAGAAGCACACTTCCTTGGATGGCTTCTAGAAGCATCTTGTTCAAGACAGGAAAAATAATAGCTGTCAGCTTCACCTACCAATTAGTAGACCCCTGACTTCTCTGTTAACCACAATTCCTTCAGATTTCTTGTTTTCTGCCTCTCTCAAAAACATAGCCACCTTTAAGATCATATCTATCTTTCTGCTCTCGATAAATAACTATGGCTGTATGTATGTATACAAGTAATGTATGTATACCTTGTAATATATATATATATATATATATATATATATATATATATATATT
>NW_026000077.1:5482827-5494389 GCF_001458135.2 Marmota marmota marmota
ATATATATATATATATATATATATATATATATATATATATATTGCACATATATATCTATATATATATATATCTATATGTCTATCTATCTATATATATCTATATATATATAGATATTCTTTTTGATATTTTAAAGATCTGGTAGATCACTTCTCTGTTCAGGGATTTCAGAGACTTGCCATCTGGATAAGGCTGATGAAATTGAGGTCATTTCCATCAACAGAAGAATGGATCAAGAAAATGTGGTATCTATACACAATGGAATCTGATTTGGTCATAAAAAAAAGAATGAAATTCTGATATTTGAGACAGCATGTATGATCCTGGGGGACATCAGTTTAAGAGAAATAAGTCAGGCACAGAGAGCCAATTACCACATGTTCTCACTTACACATGGAAGCTAAAAAAGTTGACCTCATAGAAGTAAGGGAGAATTGAAGTGGAAGAAAAGGAAAGTGGTTACCAGACTCTGGGAAGGCTGGGTGAGATACAGAAATAGTTACTAGGCACAGGGGTATAGTTGGATAGGAGGAATAACTTCCAATGTTCTATCGTCCAATAGACAACTATGGTTGACAACCATTGTATATTTTAAAATAGAATTTTGAATCTTCCCAAAATAACAACAACAAAAAAAAAGATAAATGTTTGAGGTAATTGATATGCTAATTACTTTGATGTGATCCTCATATGTTGTATACATGTCTTGAAATATCACACTGTATCTCTTGTAAGTATGAAATTATTATGTGTCAATTAAAAATAAAAAAAAAAAAACATAAAGTTTTAAAAATTCTTCCAGGTAGATCAGAGGTTAAATTGGAAAAACACATTAAAGAAACTTCTAGAAGAATAGCTTTATGAATTCTGGGCCAGGAAAGATTTCACAAGATATCCAAAGCCCTTTGTCATACAAGAAAGTTTGAAAAAGTTGACAAATTAAAATTAAGAACTCCTATTCATTGAAACGTACCCAGAAGAAAAAGAAAAGTCAAGCCGCAAAGTGAAACATTTAATAACCAACAAGAGGCTCATATTCAGAAGATATAAAGAATTCCTACAAACCTGCAAATCAAAAAGAAAACAAAAATAGGCGATAATTTATAAATGGGGAGAAAATTTGAACAGTCACCCCACAAAAGAAATTCATTTAAACAATAAGCACAGATAGGTGCTTAACCTCCTGTACCTGCAGTAGTTAGCAGGGAATGAACACTAACACTGCACAGGTATCCACTATCCACTCACTAGATATCAAACTAAGGACACAAGAATGCTGATTCACTGCCTATGGAAATATAAACTGGCACAATTACCAAGGAAATCAGATCGACATCATCTGATAAAATATGAGATGCATAATTTAGGACCAAACAATTTTCCTCCAGGTCATATACCCTATAAAACACATGCTTTTGTGTACATGTTTAAGAATGCTCATAACAGTACTAAGTAATAGCTTCAAACTAGAAATAACCTAAATGTCTATCAAGAACAGAATAAGTAACAAAAGTTTGTGGTATATCCATAATATGAAATATTATTCCATGAGAAATGGAGGGTGAGTATAGCTACATGACCCTTAGAAAATGGATCTTAAAGATGTAATACAGAGTTAAAAGAACCGAACAGTAAAAAAAAAAAAAAATACTATATGCTGGAATTGATATAAATTTTTTTTCAAAGGGAAAAATATTTTTGAACTAAAACTATAAAGAAGCTTAAGGAAATAATAGTATATAAATCAAGAGAATATTTTTCTTTAGGGGAAAAGGGAAAGATTGGGTTACAATCAGGAGGGGTTTCTCAAGTGTTAATAATGTTCTGTCCTGACACAGATAGGTTACACAGGGGTTTGTTTTTATGAATTGCTAAGATCATACACTTATTTAAAGAAGATTTCTGTAGGATTGTTACATTTCACGTGCACACACACAGGAGTCATTATAATATAGACACAATGGACAGAGACAGAAATTATTTCAGTCAGATAAAGAGGAGGCTTGTTTAAAGTCACAGAGCCCTCTAAGAGAGGGCTGAAGGTCACCAGTTTAAGGGTGATCACCATCCTAGAGCAAGTGCTGAAGTGATTTTTTGCTGAATGGGGCAACTGGTGTCTTGTCCAACCACATTACACATTTCATTGATTGATGTAACTTGAAGAAAAGAATCAAGTTATAAAGAAAATATATAGCAAAGATTCAATCTACAGGTTACAAGTCAGCAAGGCTAAATGTCTCCCAGGACCCCAATCTTGGGGTGCATCACTGGAGGGATTACTCAAGTGATGGATGGAGAATGTCAGCCACGAAGTCACTGCTACGAGGATACCCTTTGTCCAGACTGCCCTTCTTTACTGCTCCTGGGCAACAGACTCTCCCCAGGTGCAATACTGCTCCAGCAGGAGACACGGTCACTGCTGCCCTGCCCCATTACCTCCATCCCTTATGAAGCTGCCCTTCTGCATCCTCCCTAGTGCCCTACAACGTTCATGCTATGGAGCAGATGTTTGGTTGGTTCGTTGGTTGGTTGATTGGTTGGTTTGGCTAAGATAAGAAAAAAATCCTATCACAGACATACTGCCCACATTTTTTCCATGATGGTTATATCATACCTATACTTCCCTTTACATCCTCTCCAGTGCCAGCAGGCAGGGATTTACCAATGTCATGGTCTATGAGATTAGTGCATTGTTCTTCTCAAATGGGTTCAAATTTTCTGTTTCCCTGCCCCTACCCAGACATGTCCCATCCATGTCCAACAACTTTTAAGTAATTCTGTTTTCATTGAAATAGCACCATAAAAATATTAAAGGTGATATTAAAAGACAATTTAATTTCTAGTCTCACCATCCTACTACTTTTTTTTCATTTTATGAAAACTTTTCCACATATATATATGTGATTAAGTTATAATATAACCTATATGTTTTTATGTAATTAATCTTATGAATTTTTCTTATGCTGGAACAACTAAAATTCTCAATTAGTTATATCGTCTAGTATTTCACTTAGAAGATAATTATTTACTTAACCATTCCCATAATATTGGATAATGTAGGCCTTTTCAGTTTAAACTGATAATATTGTATAATATTGTATGCTATATAATTCAGTTGTTGAAGTAAAGTGGAAAATTTTACATTTATCTCTGTTAAATTTAACTTCATTACTTTGGGCCAATTATTACAACATAGCAAGAGCTTTTTGAATTTTTTACTTTACTGCCTAATGTACTTGAGTGACTCATGGATCTAATGAGTCATTAATTAAAGCATTAAAAGTGACGGACCAAAGGACAGAAGCTTTCAGAGGTATATGTGCCAAAAGGTACATACCAGAATGTTCAAATAGCGTCTATAATATCTCCAAACTTGTAATAGTCCAAATGCCATCAATGAAAAAATGGGTAAATAAATGATGATATATTTGCAGGATGGACACTATGCAGGAATGAAAATAAATGAACCCACACCTAGAGAGATTACTTGGGCAAATATCACTAACATGATGTTAAGCGAAAGAAGCCAGACACAAAAGAATGCATACTCTATGATGCCATTTTTTTTTAATTGGAAAACAGACAAAACTAATTTGTGATATAAGGTTAACTTTAAGAGGAGAGGGAAGTTAAGTGATTGGGAAATCATATAGATAGACGTTTGAGAAGCTGATGAATGTTCTACTTCTATACCTGGATGATGACTAGATTAATGCTCATTTACTAATAATTCATCAATCTATATACACTTTATCAATTTTTCTGTATTTTATGCTCCAATCAAATTACTTTTAAAAATAACAAGAGGGGCTGGGGCTGGGGCTCAGAGGTAGAGCGCTCACCTAGCATGCATAAGGATCTGGGTTCAATCCTCAGCACCACATAAAAATAAAATATATTGTGTCCACCTATAACTAAAAATATACTTTAAAAAAATAACAAGACTAATAACATCCATGTTTCATATGGTACAATTAAACATAAATCAATAAAAATCAAACAAATTTTAATATAAATAAGTATATATAATATATAAATAAAATAATATACAGAATTGTAGCTAGTCTGGAGTGATAGAGAGTGAGTTCAGTTTGAATAGGTTGAAACTGAAGTGTTGGAAGAATTTGCAGGTGGAAGAAAATGTTCTCTATGTGGGTCAGGAGTTCCACAGGGAGAGAACTGGGCTGGAAAGAAATATTTGGAAATCATTAGTTTATTGATAGTAGTCAAAACCATGAAAAAAAAATCAAATAGAAAAAAAAAAGCATTGAAGGATTACCAAGACTTACAAAAAGAAACATCCAGAAAGAAGATTAGGTAGAGAGCGGTGGAAACCCGGTAAGGACACTTTCAGAGGGGTGAATGGCCAAAATTCCAGAGATGCAGCAGAAAAGCTAAGGATGGGGAAATTTCCACTGGGTTTAGTAACCAGATCACAAGTGACTTGGGTGAGAATAGGATCAGTGGCGTGATGGGGTCCAACATAGGCTGTCCATATGGGTATCATCTAGGAAGGTGGCAGTTTGGGAAGAACTTAAGATTTTGGCAAGGTTGGTGATGAGAAAGTGCAGAGAACAAAATACCAGATGGCAGGAAGGAGAAGAGTGTTGGTTTGACAGCATCATGGGCACTGGGAGAGTGCTAACTACCCATCTTCCAGCTCTTTGGTAAAAGGGACTTAAAAATCCTCAGCTCCTATTTCACGTATGTCAAAGGAGAGATGGGCTTCACGCCAGATAAGGAGAAGAAGAAAACATTCTATGAAGCGGCTGAGGAGCCTTTTCATCATAGAAGGTAAATATGCATCAAACTAGAGAACAGACACCAGTCTTCCTTGCTTGGCTGCCTATATTTCACCTCCTGCAGTCTAAATGGCTTTCTCCATGTAACCAATAATCGGTTCTCCTCCACTAACATTTTGCTGTCCTGCATCCCTATGTGAGCCAGCTCTCTCTGTCTCTAATCATCCTATACCTCTACATTCTTGAAAGTTTATTCTGAATCTAAACATTTTCTTCCTCCAGCTCCAAACTTTAGATTCCTTTTGGACTTTTTTGTTGTTGTTGTTGTTGTTATCTACTAAAGTCAAAGCCATTTCATCTCTCCTGGGTGAGAGACTAAGTTATGTTCTGTTGACTCATGAATATATTGGCTTACACAGCAAAAGCCTGTAGATAACAGAAGAGGTCTGGAAATCAGGAAAAAAAATTGGAATTTATGATTGATCAAAGAGAAGAAATTTGAGTGGCCAGCAGTTGTTTCCAAGTGTGCACTGTATACCCTGACAGTCATGCTCAGAGGTTCCTGCGGCCATGGGACTAGTTCATGTAAACAGAATTAGACGGGTGAATGAGCAGAGAGAATGTGAATCAATGTTCTAGTTCATTTCCCTGAGGCTTCAATTTCATCCTCCACCTTTTGTGCAAGAGAAAAACAACCCAAACTGCTTTCCCACTTCCTTTTTTTCACTCAGTTACCTCATTCTCTTTTTATCTCTTGTTTTTGGGTTTGCTCCAGTAGATGGCAAAAGCTAGAGAATTCAATGAGGCAAAGTATGGGAAAAGCCCCGTTCAGGGTCTAACACGCAGTGCAGAGAGGTTTTCTTCCTCCTGAAGTGAGAAATCTGGTGTGAGGTGCCTTTCCAGGTCATTCATACAGGCTCATCTTTTGGACAGATGGGGCTCATTCCAATAAAGTTTGATTCCATTAAGGAAGCATTTATAAATTGCTAATGGGCGGGCATAGCAATATAGGAAATATATAGAAGAAGCATTTTTAATAGGCTGAAAAACAGTTCCCAAAGATGTGAGGTCCTAATTCCAAGAAACCTGTAGTGTTACCTTATTTGGAAAAGGTCTTTGCAGATGTGATTAAATTAAAGATTTCAAGATGAGGAGATTATCCCAGATTATCTGGGTAGGCCCAAAATACAATCCTTGTGATGGGGAGTCAGAGGGTGATTAAACACACACACACACACACACACACACACACACACATACACATTTTTTTTTTTTTAAAAAGCAATACAGTCTAGCAACACTATCCAGCCATAGCATCTTATGCTATAGATGTCCCATTTTATGTGAAATAACTAGTGACTATATAATGCCTCTCACTTGGCACTTTCATATAGGCCCACCTCATATGTGACACCACTGATCACCAGGCCCTGCAGAGGACCAAGCAGAACCTCTAGTTCAACAAAGATAAGGGTTGCTTTGGGGTTCTGGGAAAAATACCATTCTCTGACATCTTGTTGGGGTGAGAGCAGTTGTTGGGAATAAACAAAAAAATAAACAAAAAAGGAATAAAAATTACCTTGATTTTTGTTGTTATTGTCTTATTTTTGCTTTTATGCCGTTCTGAGGATAGAACTCAGGGTCTACCCCTTGCTAGACAAGTGCTCCATCACAGAGCTACGCTGTCAGGCCTCACTTCTGTTTTGAAGAGCCCAACTGGACGATGCACGCATCCAATGATGGGTCTCATCTATTTGCCAGCCTTCGGCAGAACTGGAGGTAACCTGGCAATGGAAAAGCAAAGAAGGCTCCCTGGGAGCAACCTGGAGACCAAGGAATTCTCCTGAATGTCAGCAGGTTTTTAAACTCCAGGTTGTGGTTCTTTAGTTACCACCAGAGCCCTGAGAATCGAAAGATTTATTTCTTCTTTAGAAGGCAATATTATGTAATCTCAGAAAGACTTTGTGAAATTTCATCAGGGCACTCAGTAAGAATGTGAGGAATGCCATGAGAATAAATCCACCCAGCCTCACATTCTCAGTAACAGAAATACCAGTGGGGTTCTGTACTTCTCCTACTAAATATCTCTAACTCTCCCCAAATACGACCCATAAGCACAGTACCATCCATTAGTCTCATAATTCTTTGATTTGAGGATTTAGGGCAAGGACTCTGGACATTATATTTTCCGCTCAGATGCTGGGAAAGGCGTGTCTTCCATTCATAATTCAGAACGGTCAGAAGTACCTTTATGAAGTACTAAGAAGTCCCAGATTAAGGTCCCTGTTAGTGCAAACCTTGTTCAGGTGACAGCTTATTTCCTGTTGCCCTCCACCATTGAGAAGAACAATGTGAGCTGTCCCAGTGACCAGTTTTTTATATATTATGCCCCTTCTGAGTGTGACTGCACAGCCTGATTAACCTTCCTGCAGTTTAGAAGCGGATGGGTCTGAATTTCATTATAGATATGACTTCCATGCTCTCCTCCACTGGGGCACAAGGATTCAATTGGAAGGGTGTTGTAATTACTATGCAGATTGCTTTCCTATCACTTGATTGAAACTTCAAGAAGGAAGGTCATTAATGTAACTTCTTCCTCAATTTCTCATTTTAGGAAATCTGGAAGCAGAGCCACATATAATTCAATGTAACTCAGTCCACTGAGCCACTCTCCACAGGAAGTATAAATAGAACACAGAAACTCTGAGATGGATTGTAATGACAGAGCCAAAGGAATTCTCAAAAGACCCACTCTCTTGGAAATAAGTTCACCAAGCAGACCTGGGTCCTCAGCTGCCTTTCAAGGTCTGCATTCCTCAGAGTTTTATTCTGTTGACTTTACTTGCTTTGTGGTCCATCCAGTGGTGTGAAGCAGAGGGTGGCCTTTCTCCAGCTCATGGCTGCGGCATGAGGGTGGGCACTTCGGGGTTGACTTCATGCCTCACTCTGTGGCTGTCTTCAGAGAGGAGCTACAGTCTGTGTCAAAGCACAAGAGATGCTCCGGTCACTCTACCTCTGCTGCCCGTTCAGCATCAGCCAGCAGCAGTAGGGCAAGTTTCTTAAAGGCAAGAGGCCAGGTTCCCCACATGGTCTTTAGCTCAGTAACTGCAACTGGACAAAGCACTGTGATTCCATTTCATTCTCCCTACTCAACCAATGTACCAAGAAAGATTTGAAGGGACATTAGTGCAGAACCAGAACAGTGAGAGACAAGAAAGAAATTAAACAGCAAATAACAACAGATGGCTATATATCAAATAACAACACTATGTCTATATCATGGGATTCCAGGTATCCAACAAAGAGAAAAAAGGCAGGTTAAAATACACAGATATGAAACGACGTCAAAATAGGTGGGAAAGCAAGGGGCAGAAGGTATGTAAAATAGGAACACTTTAGGTAAATACAAAATGACCTGCATACACACACACACACACACACACACACATATATATATATTTGATATTATATAAATACTATGTGTGAATTTTATGTTAGACATACATTTTTCCCCTAGAATATTCAAGAAAGTATCAACTTCCTTGATTGGTTTGTGAGCAGGAAGGATTTTTGTTTTTATTTCTTCCTATATACATTTTCAAAGCTAGGTGTATATTGTTTTTTTAAATTTCATTTTTATGACATTTTCCCAAAGTCTCCCTGACATCCCTCAGAGGATCTTTCCAGGCTCTTCGTCTTGACCTCAGGGCAACCTTCTATATTTGTAGTCTATTGCGACCACATGACTAAACTGGCCAGGGTCACCCCAAGTGAATTTGGGGACTAAATAAAGACACAGACACAGAAAGTACCTTTTCTTTGGGTTCAGTGGCTGCTCCTCAGCCGCAACTCCCACAAGCGGGACACCGCGGGCAAGAAAGAGAGCGAGGAGCATGTTCTGACCCCTTTTATTGGGGAGAAGCCATTCAAATGAGGCAAGGGGTCAGGTTTCAGGAGGTTGAGTCTAGCTTCGTGATGTCTGCTGTCAGCAGATTCACTGACATCTTGGAAGGCCAGGCCTGTCTCATGTGCTGTGTGGGGGTCATAAGCACAGCGAGCAAAAAGGACACATGTCTCCAGCCAAACAGAGGCAACGTCAGTCCAGTCCACTTTGTGTGCTCAGAGTTCAGAGTTCACACACACACACACAGCCCATGGCAGACTCGCCACATACATAGGTCCTGTCCAGAGCAACTCCCAACAACAGTCTGCATCCTGAACACAAGACCCAGCCCAGGATACAGTGGGGACTGAAACCCATTCTGAGGAGTACTTGCCCAGCTGTGAACTCCTCCACTGGGCTGCATTTACCCAGAGCCACATCCTTTTCTAATTTCCAAAATGCCATCATGTGGGCTGGGGGCAGCTCTGCACAACCCCTTGTTTCTTTCCTCCATTACGGGCACCCTCTATTTCCACGATGGTTTGATTCTTGTTCCTCATCTACCTCCTTCAATCTCTTCAGTTCACCTCTCTCATCCTGGCCCATCCACGGCCATGTGCAGCTCAACCTCACGATTTACCTAACATGAAGTCAGGAGAATATATTCGCATTGCCCCAACTTCTGCCTATGTGCATAGCAATATCTATCGTGCATTGTTTATGGTCTGTGGGTTCTTATTTACCCACATAAATGGAAGTGAGCATTGGCACAAAGATGATCACAAAAGTAGGGCTTTGGATAGTTGTCCTTGGAAGATAATTGGTGATTCCTTTTAATGTAGGTTTTTTTTTTCCAAGCATAGATGTACTTAAATTAAAATGAATTTATATTTTGTTTCCTGTCTACTGAATGCAGTAGAACTGAGGAAGGTGGGGAGAATCTACCAGAGATTAAGTCAACCAGATGTTGAAGGTTTGTTCAGGATAATCTGTATGGCAGGGGGAATGCCAAGTTCATTACATTTAAAGCCATACTTAGGTCTCTCTTTCTATTTTAACACAGCCACATTTCTGCAGAACTAAAAATCCAACCTAAGGCCAAAGCAGACTTGCTTTAAACTGCTTTCCTACCTTGAATAAAATTCTTGTGTGAGTGTGTGTGTGTGTGTGTGTGTGTGTGAGAAAGAGAGAGAGATATTAGTGAAATTGATTTTGCAAAGCATCCAAAATCTCTTGTTTTAGGAGTAGCTACTTGACTCTCTTAAGCTTCAATTCATTTTCTCTGGTTCATTCTTCAGAAGGAAACATTACCAGCTTATCAATTTTTAGCATGTTGGCACTAAATATCATTTATTAAATCTTGTTGCATTGCTACAACTACAGGTGTGAAATAGGACTTCACATTTTGATGGTTGATTTGTAGGCTTAGAGTACCAGGAGAATGTGATTTTCTGGTACATTCTGTTCAGAAGGTATGTGTGTGTGTGTGTGTGTGTGTGTGTGTGTGTGTGTGTAGTAATCTTTTGTGATGGTCCCACATGATCTAGGATACATTTGATCAGAGTAATCTGTACCCGCAGAGCATTGCTGCTTCTCATGTGACAGAATTTAGTTGCACATTTGTGAGTGGGCCCCTCCAGATGTCCCCTCCTCTAAAAAGCATTAAATAGATTATAGCATTCTACAACTATGGAAGCCCTGAAAAGCAGTGAATTTTCTTTCTTCCTCTATTTCTTTTTTTCCATATGACCCTCTACCTCCCCAAACCTGGCAGCCTGATCATGGTATATCTGATCCCAGAGTTTTCACCTGAAGAAGGTTTAGGAGGCATCGGCCCAGCCAATAACCCAGTGCAAGACTCTGACAGTAGCTTGAGGCTCATCAGATGGACATGTCAATTTGAGCAGATGTGTTTTCCATTTTTATAATAAAATTTTGATTGTCAGAGTGTAGGAGTTATAGTGAGACTTTTAAATTCAATAGAGAAGGAACCATGAGGTACATAAACAAGCAAGGAATGTGAATCTGCTGCTTCCTCATCCTTTAGATTTTCAAACAGCCATGTGGATGACTCCAATTGCTAACGGTGATGCCACGCAGAGCCCTTCAGTGCTGTTCTGTGCTCAGAGGAGGCTGGTTTGTAACTAGCTTATTGCTTCATGCTTGTGAGCAGGAGTGGCTGAGTCAGGTTCACTAGAAATGGGATCTGCCACTTCCCCAGCTATGTGACCTTGGACAAGAGGCCCATTTCCTTACCTATAAATTAGGAATCATGAAAGTGCCTATCTAACAAGGTGTCTAAGCGGATTATGGATAATAACATACGTGGAGGTTTTAGTACAGTGCTCAGCACATAGCAAGTGCTCAATAAAAATTTACCTATCATTCTGCTTAAGTATTTGAAAGCAATTTACATTCTTAAGTAGGCTAACCCATTTAGGATGGCTTTTAACAAATGCTCTCTTCATAGAGTACATACAAGTAAATTCCAAACAAGCCCAAGTAAAATTATCACAAATTCACATATAGTGGGAGCCTAAATAAATGAGGTGCCACCATTTTATACTAATTATATTAATATCTCCCTCCATTTGTACAGATAATCGAGAACTGAAGGTAGGCTAAAGAAAATGTAAAAAATTGTAATGCCCAAGTGGAACTTATTTAAGGTGTGATCAGGGCTAGGAAAAAGTCTGTAAAAATAGCTCTGGTCCTTATCCCTGGGGTGCCTTCAAGTCTTCTGACAAACAGGCCTGCCCTCCTGCAGACCCAAGATCCCATTCTGCCTCACACATCCCCAACACAACTGCCAGCTGAGTTCTAATTGCAGAATCTTCATTACCAGGGATGATTGAAACTATAAAAAGAACCCAGCTGAATTTTTCACATCCTGCTGGGTGAGCACAAGGACTGGCTCTCCTGTTCCTGCCCTACTCCTC
>NW_026000077.1:5494414-5504704 GCF_001458135.2 Marmota marmota marmota
CCCCGCAATTACCCTCAGAGCAAGTGTGGTCTGGCTTCTGCAGGAAGCTCTGAGCAATTGATAGATGTTATCGCTCTTCCCCTCCAAACCTCCCTCCCCAGGAGGTGGCTTGATGACCATGACAAATGTGTCTGGCCTTCCTCTACAGCTGCAAAGACAGGAGGCTCATTTCTTAACCTCCTCACCTAAGTTTTTTTGCCCAAAGTCACCTAGAAGTGAGTGACCATAGAGAGATAACAGACATTTCTTCTATCCTCCCGGCCTTTGTGACAACCTATTGTAACCCCCATCTGCAAATTAGCCATTATTTTCTGTTACATCCTTTCCATCAATGAGCATTTATAAAGCACCTGCTGAGTGCTCAGTGCTGAGTTAATTGCACTAGAGAGGGATATCCAAAAGTAAAAAGAACACTGAGGAATTTAAAATCTAGTTGGAAGACAAAACTAGACAGGAATTCTCCTGTTTCTGTAGCTAATAACTTTAAGAACCAAGGGATTGATTTATGCACATTTTACATAAAATTCATGCAAACTGTTTTTTTTTTCCTATGTATTTGGGGCAGCATGCATCTTTATATCTAGGAAGAGAAAGTAATGTTTGGAAAAAATGTTCATCAGAAAAGTTAAAGGAAGCCATCTGAGACACTGGTAAGTGATAGAGCAGGTGGTCTCTGCAGGCACAGTGACACCATGCAGGTTTGAATCCCCATTTTGCCACTCTGTTACCTCATGCATGTTGTATTCCACTTCTCTAAGTTTCCGTTTTCTTATCTGTAAAATGGGATGGTCATTGCAACATCTCATTGGGTTGTTGTGAGGATTACATAAGATTTAGCAGTGCGTAGCATTTAAAATCAAGTGCTCAATAAATGTAACTGTTTCTGGTGATGAGATGGTGGAGGAGGACAGACGGGAGGGGAAGTCCTGGAGAAGGCAAGACATGAACTGGCCCCTGGGGGAGAAGGCCTGGGGGATTCAGGTTAGGGAAACATTCTCAGCAAAGGGAGAGGCAGAAAGAAATCTCAGCTGTTCTTTGAGAGAGAGAGAGAAGACTGTGCATGAAGTTGCAGAGGAAGGGGACCCACAGTGGAGGGCCTCAGAGTTCAGTTGATTTCCCATTTCCCTTCTGATGCCACCCCATGCACAGCCTCTCCCATTATCAATGTCACCACCAGGGTCATCAACATGCTCTAATCAGTCAAAGTTCATTCTACATTAGGCTTCCCTCTTGGTGTCATGCAATCTGTGAGTTTGGACAAAAATGTATAACGACACACATCCAGATTGTGTGTTTGCGTGTGTGTGTGTATGTGTGTCTAATCTCTTTGACTCTCCTCAACAAAAAGAGGCACAGCACTGAAAATAGCAAAACAAAGTCACCTGAGATAACCTCTTCAGCAAAACCAGGCATTCAGGCATCCCCACACACTTCAAAAGACCTACGAATGGGCCCAAATCACCAAGTAAAATCACCTCACTGATGTCAACAACTGACCAAGGAAGCAAGGGGAAGAAACAAAGAATGGGTGAAGGTTTGAAGAGCTAGGCAACTCCTTGATTACTAACAAACAGCCTTAGAAGGAGAAGATTTCACAAAGGTGATAAATGGGACAAACCCAGCTGAGACTGGGAGGCTTTAGAACGGTTTGTAATTGGCAAGAGCCCAATTCCCCTTCAGAGAGAGGGCTGAAGTAGAGGATGATTTTTCTCATACAAAAGTGTCCTGGATGGACCTGGATGGATCGTTGCCTGATCTAACATCACCGAAACAGGAAAATTGAATTCAAGGCCAGCAGAGGGGTCACATGTGAACATTTTTTTTTTTTTTGACTCTGGAAGTCTGCTATGAAGAGGCAGGAATGGACAGTAATGGAAGCGGAGGGAACCCTGGGTGTCTGTTCCTTCTGCCTTCCTGTCCAGGGAATAAAATGGTCTAGATTCTTAGATTCTGGGGGAAGGACTACCTTATATAGAGACAGCAATTGGATATGGTCACACCAGGCTCTGATCCATGTATTCTTTGCCCTGAAAGACCATCCCCAACCTCCTTCAAATCAGCAGGAATGACACAAAGAGAGTCTGCATTTAACTTCCCCTCCTCTTCAGACAGATATTCTGCCAAATCGCTGACACCTACGAGGGGAAATGAAATTACAGCAAAAAAAAAATATACCAGATAACTGAAGAATGCAACCACTAATTAAAGAAAGGTAATAAACTTAATTGTCCATACTAAATGGAATCGATTTGAAATAAGCATAACATGTACTATTGAAGAGAGATGATAAGATATTGTTAACATCAAGTGAATACCATATAATTTTTTTAAAAGAATCAAGTAAAAAATACCAGGTAAGAAAAATTCAGCAGTTTAATTAAGGAACTTCATTAAAGAGAGAAATGACAGAAGGAATACAAATTTGAATTTGTGAGCAAAGGCTGAGGCTGAAGAACTATCTCACCACAAGTCATCAGGAAGAAATAAAATGAAGAGAAAGAGAATAGAAATTTTAAGATCCATGTAATAGAAGACCAGAAGAAAGCAAACAGAGGAAGATGTGATACATAGCAATGCCATGGTCCCCACATACCTCTCACAATGTATAATCAGTCGCCTCTCACATTGACACCAGGGGACCAGTTTTTACCACTGGGATAATAATAAACATGATGCAAGCAAAAAAGAAAAATGTGTTAAGTACTTGTGCCTTGGGGTTAGAGTAAGACTTGTGTGGTCATGTGACTTGTTTTGACCAATGGAATGTCAGTAAATCTGATCAAACACAGACTTACTAAGCACCTGAGCCCAAACACTGCGTTGGCTGTGTACGGATGCTTAGTACAGACTCTTAGAGGATGAAAGATCACAGAGAGAGGCCTAGCCCTCCCAGCTGTCTGACCAGCCCAGACCCTGGATTCTTGTCAGCTGGAAGCAGCCATAACTATGACTTCTCAAAATCGATAAACCATCCAGCCGATTCACAGAAGCATAAGAAATAATTGTTCTTTCAAACCACTAAGTTTGGGGGAAATTTATGATGTGTTCAGCAATAGAAAATTGATACGGGCAATAATGTATGGATAAAGAATGACCTAAAATTTCCAGAGTAAAAGATGTTAAAATGAAATTTTTAAAAAATTTAGATGGAAAGGCTAATACAATGCCAAAATTTTAAAAAAAGAAAAGAAGTTCATCTAGGATGTAATAGCTTCAAACTTCAAAAGGCAATTCTAAAATCATACCAAAAGAGAATATATGACTTACAAAGTAACATGAATAAGTTTGACATCAGATTTCTCAACTGGGACATTAAAATCAAGAAATTGATGGAGCATTATTTCCAAGAAGTAAAAAAATAAAATAAAATAAAAGGACTGCAAACCTAGAGCTAAATTATTCCACTTAACTGTGAAGATTCAATAAAGATATTCTTGGCTAAAGAAGGTTATTGGAACTTTACAAGAGACACTCCTAATTGTGCTCCTTAAACAAAACAAACAAAAACAATGTATTAAGTCATCAACTAAGAGAGGTAAATACAATAAAGGAGAAAAATAGATAAAACTCCCGCAAGAGCAATAAGGGAGTAAAAATGAGAAGATACAAAGAAATAAAATGCAGAGTAAAAGGGGAAAGATTAACTAAAGACATAATCAATTTTAAACCTAATGAATGGCTGATTACTTTGGACCTTTCTCAGTTGCTTTATTTTGTCATGAAATAAAACTTAACCTTACCCTAAAATAAATAAATAGATAGATAGATAGATAGATAGATAGATAAAGAAATAAAAATAAACCTAATGAAAGAGTATAATGAAGAACTATCTGCTCATAAATTTGATAACAGATAAAATGAGAGGGTACTTCCTCAGGCAAAATTATTTCCAAGAAGAAATGGAAAATTCAAATTAACTATTATAAATTGAAATAGTCATAAAGCAACTCTCTTCCTAAACACACAAACACACATACATTTAAATACACAAGTTATAGATAACCCCTACCTTATCCAAGGATCCAAAGCAACCCTACTCATTTTATGAAGCATGTATAAACCAAGTTCTGAAACTAGAAATAAAGAGTACAAGAAAACATCCTTTATGCTGGCAAGAACAAGATGGAAAATATAACATAAAATTAAACACTATTTACAGTAGCAACAAAGTAATAAAGGATCTATGAATCAACCTAAGGAGGGAAATCCATATAGAGAAAGTTAAAACCTTATTACAGTACATAAATGTTTATGCACAAATGAAAAGATGTGAAATTTTTCCTCCAAATTTATCTGCCTAATGTCATCTCAATAATATTTTGAGATCTTAAGTATATTTATTTGTACATATATACACACACATATATAAAGATACATGTATGTACATACACAAACACATATAAAATAAAGGTCCATAAATACTAAGGCAATTTTGAAAATGATAAGTAAGTGGTCAAGAGAGAAAGAGGACAACAGAGAAGGAAGCAGGGCTCGGCCCGCTGCACCAGATGATCAGTATATCATATGGGACTGGGGATTTAGCTTAATGGTTGGGTATTTGCCTAAGCAAGTGTGAGATCTTGGGTTCAACCCCAGCACCACAAAAATAGAAAGTATATAATATAAAGTTGTAAAAATAAGTATATTGATATACTAGGAATAAAACACTCAAAGGTGGCCTAAAGACCAAGAGGACAACTGACATCTCAGATGATTCAGTAGTGCCAGCAGGGAATGGTGAGGCTCGCTGCTATCTTGGTAGAATAGAAGTGGGAAGAGCACAGCAGGCCAGCTGTGAGAGTTATTTCCTTCAAATGACCACAGGAGGGACTTGGGTTGTGGCTCAGTGGTAGAGTGTTTGCCTCTCATGTTTGAGTCCCTGGGTTCAATCCTCGGCAACACATATAAAAATAAAATAAAATAAAATAAAAATAGTTAAAAAAAAGACAGGAGGAATTTCTGACTGAAGAGATACAGGAGTTAAGAGAAAAAGAACACGGAGTTGTATGATGGGATTTGAGGTTGATAAGATGAAGTAGGGGTAGACTGTGCAGGATATTTGTACGAAGTTAATCTTAGAAAGGTTAAGTATAGGGGTAGCATAGAGAATAAGTCATAAGAGAAATAGACCAATTAGGTCAACTGGAGAAACACTCATTGAATTCTTGCAATTGTCAGGCAGGGAATAGTGAGAGACTTAGTTTGCTAAAACTGTGGGAATTGAGGTGGGAAGGGAAAGATAGAGATAGGAGATATTAAGTATGTTGAATCTGAGTGACTTATTAGATTAGTTAAAGTAGATGGCAAGGGGAAACAGATTCAAGAAAACCCTTGAGTTTTCTAGTTTTGTTAGGAGATAAATGGTAGCAGCATTAACCAAGATAGGAAATCCAGGGGCATTTATTTGGCCAGAAATTTATTTAATTTTTTTTATACAAGTACGGACACTTCCAATTACAGTATGCTTGTTCAGTGGGTAATTGGAAATGAAGCTCTAGAACTTACACTAGGGCGAAGTATATAGAACCAATACTCTGACCAGAATTGGGGAAGTAATTGAAGCCATGAATATGCTCAAAATTTCACAGCAAATGAATGTGGAAGGTACATGTCAGCTACTTGAGTTCCTGGCTGTCCATGGTCCAAAGGCAGAATCCAGTCCTGTTTCTGAGAGGTGCAGGGAATTCTGGGAAAAGTGAGAACCACATTTGGCAACTGTCAGATCACATCTGCTTTCTGTGGCATGGTTTCCTCACTGACTGACGATCCCAATACATAAATACATGTAACACATCAAACAGACAAATCCACTCTGCTCCGATCTGCCTAAATATTTAGACACAGCCAAGCAGTGACAGAAATTATTAGGAAATTGAAATTCCAGTCACTAAAGGTGATCAGTGAAGCAGAGAACAGCTCTCATTTCAATCCAACTCTCATCTTCAGAACTGTGGTTGGCTCGTCACCTCCAGAATGAAGAAAGGACACAGTTCAACACGTGTGGAAGTTTCTCTGTTTGACTGGTCACATCTAGGTCAGCCTTTAATTCTCCTCTGAGAATCTTCTCATAGTATCCCCCCCCCCCATGAGAGTAGATTGGGGAAACAAACAAAGGGTAGGGTATAAGTAAAGTTAAAAGAACACAGAGGGGCTGGGATGGTAGCTGAGTGGTAGAGAGCTTGCCTAGCACATGCGAGGTACTGGGTTCGATCCTCAGTACCACATAAAAAAAAATAAAATGAAGATATTATGTCCATCTGCAACTAAAAACGTTTTTAAAAATACAGAATTCAACATTTAATGTTGGACTAAATTCAAGTCCCAGATCCACTGGTTCCTACCTATAACAAAACCTCTGCAAATCTATTCTTCTCTATAAAATAAGAACACTAAGTCCTGACCTACCTGCCTCCAAAGGGCTCATGGGAGTCAAGAGCTAATGTATGTCTCTAGGTTTTGAACTGTGTTCTCTGGGGCTCTCATCTCTCAGGACCCACAGCTACAAGGACGAACAAGAGGAAGGAATATCTCCTAGAGCAGGGCTCTGCTGCCCCATGCCTGCTACACCAGAGGCAGTTGCACTTTTACTTTCTTTGTATACTAAGTTTCCAAAGGAGATGCTGTTTGAAACTATCTGCTTCTAAAACATCCTTGAAAACCACTGACATGAATGAAAGGGCCATACATAAATATAAATTATTATTATGAGGGAGTAAATTCATTGCCCTGGCTGAATAGATGAAGAAGAACAGGTATCTGCAATGAGCTTTTTGGATTATCTATGCACTGCAATTTCTGGTATCCTCTCTTGACCTTGATTATCAGATATGTGCATTTTATTATAATAATTATAACTTGGCTCCTAGTACCACCCTAAATTACTTCTCCTTCTATAGGACCACAGACTTTTGTTGGTTGCATCTAAGGATGGGTACTGAGTAATGGGGATTGCTACCCTCTTTCACCCGTCCTAGTTTAATTACAATCCCTCCCTCAGTCTGCTTCCCAGTAAAATTGTTGGGAAGAGGCAGCACCCCAGCTGTTTCCGCTGGAGGAACACAGTTCAGGAGACTGCCATCCCCCCTTCAACCTGGAGTTCCTGTGGGAGAACTCAATTTCTCTCAAAGTTTCAGCACATTATTTCACACCATTAGACCAGGCTGAATCACAAAAGAGGGTGCCAGGGAAAAGAAACTGAGCCTAGGTTTTCTGCAGGCAGACCATTAATGACTTTGCTCTGGTGTGTCTTAATAGAGTTCCCAGGAGCTCAGGATCTAAATAGTCTGTAGCGCTAATCTTCCCAGTAATGGGGAATAGGGTTGACAAAGGAAAAATTTCAGATCTGTTCTAGTTTTGAAGAGAGGCATAAGTCCTGATCAGGTATGGTGACCCGAGAAGCTGGGGCTAGTTAATTACTATCCACATGTAGGAATAATATCAGCTAGCCATCAGTCCTTTCTTTTCAGCTATAACATCCAAGAAATGATCGTCAGGAATAAAGGGAGCATTTAAGGAAGCTCTTAAATTCTTGATTATCTTAGCCTCTGAAGACTGCAGGGCTTTCAATCAACATCTCTCCAGGCAGAAGCTTCTGTAGTCAACTCACTGTTTCCAAGGCCTGTTTCTGCCTCCTCAGGGATGTGTCGCACAGCAGTTTCTCTCTCCTGGAGTGTTGCTTTCTCGAATGCCACCTGGTCATCCAGCCAGGAGACCGAGAGGAAGCACTGCAAATCTTGTCATTTCTATTCACTGGGGAAAAGGGAGGGATGGACTATTCCGTAAGTTCAGGTTCAAGACCTCAGTAACTTCTGGTCATCACAGGAGTGTGAGAAAATGTTTGGGTCTCTCACTGTGGTAAGCAGCAGTATTGTATGTAGGTACAAAAGTGAAATTCTAGAATCTTCTTTTTACCCCAAGCTGAAGTAGGAAAGATATTCAGAGCGAGCCCTGCTGGCATCTAGGAGGACCACAGAATCCCAGCTTCCATCAGCTTGTATCATAAAAGGGTTGGAGTGAGAACAGTGTCAACTGAAGGATAAGGCCCAAAGAATAGGGTCCAAACTGTCAGACCTCATTTAGGAGCTTCCAGAACCTTACCGGGGAGCACTAGGTCCAGCCACTTCCTCAAAGAGTTGAGGAACACCATTGCCACAGGAGCCCAAAACATGATCCATCCAGTTAGAAGTTGCTTTATCATGAAAACTCCAGAGATGTATCATGGCAGGCATGCTGCCCCCAACCTCAAGCCCCAAATGCTCTTAGTTAGAATATTTCTAAGAGCCAAGTGTCTATCATTCAGAAGAGCCCCCTTTGCAGGATGAGCTGAAGAGGAGAAAAGAAACTAAGAAGAAAACTAATACTTGTGGAAAATCGATTTGTATAAGGCCCGGTGATAGTTGCTTTTACAATGAGCACTTTCAAGACTCTTGGCAACCCTGTGGGCTAGTTCTTATTACTCCCCATTTTTTAAGCGAGGAAACTGAGAGTTGGAAAGGACAGGCACAGTGCCCAAGGCAACATCACTAATAAGGGGGTAGAACTGAGATTTTTTTTCTCTTGGCCATTATATTTAATTAACTAATGACTAAATCTTCTTGGTTCTGCCTCTTAAATAAGCATTAAATTGGTCTCCTCTTTGCCAACTTTATTACCAGGAGCCTCGCTTAGGCCTTCATCAATGTCTTGTCTTGAGCATAGCAATAACCAATTTACTGGTCTGCCTACATGTCTCACTACTACTGCTAATCCCCTTCCTTCCTGACCCCATCAGCCCCATCTCATCATCCTCTACACTGGCCATGTTTTGCCCTTACCAGCTAAACTGAACTGTCTTGGTAAAAATTTTTTTTTCTCCTTTAAATCTCAACTTAGAACATCAGCTCCTCTGTGAATCCTGCTCTCACATCACAAGCAGGCTTATACACTCCACCCACAGCATGGTAGTACCCCATGCCCAAGTCTTTCTTAGCAATGTTTACATGGTGTCAAAATTGGCTCCTGAAGAGTGTGTCTGTATTGTCATCGTCTTCTAAGCGCTTTGTGGATAATGACAACCGCCATTCATTTCTCCCTTGCATTTACAGCATCTTACCCATAGTAGGCACTAAATGAGAACTTGTTGAACAATGCAAATAAATGAATGAGTGAAATTTTTTAAAAATCCACTGAATGAAACTTTAAACAATAGTTATCTGACTCCAAAGCTGTACCAATAAAAGAGTCTTGAATCATTACTAAAATATTAGATTTCTTTTGTAAACACAAAAGGAAGAAGAAAAATAATTATAGAGTACCCTTCGTAGGTAAAATTTGAATTCAAAACAGAAAGTAATATTATTCGCTTCGCTTGCAAAAAGGACACACACAGAACCATGATAAATTATGTTTATGCAATACTTCACAGTTTTCAAAAGATACTTACAGGCTCTATTTCATTTGAACTTCATAGCAAATCGGAGGGGTAAGACAGTAGATGGGTTTTTTAATCCCCATTTTTCAGATGATGAAGCTGAGGATCAGCCAGGTTAAAGTGACATACCCACAGTCACACAGAGGCAGAGATAGGACAGAACCCATGAATTCTGAGTGCAAGCCCAGAATTCTTTCCTCTTTACCAGGGCACCTCTTGAAGAAGGCTTTGATCATCCCATGTGAAAATGTACTGTGATTTGCTAGCTTACTGCACTCACAAACTTCTCACATCCCTTCCTGAAAAAGGCAGTAGAGTCCCAGGTATCTGAGGAGGTCAAAAGACTATAGGTGGACAAAGTCCTTCTGAGTCTAGACTTGGTCCTCCCCAACCTTTCTCAGCCTTCCTGGCCAACCGTTGGCACTGTGTTGCAGCTGCTTTTATCCCAAGCTCTAGACACGCCTTTCTGCAGGCTACAGAGGGTAAACATGCCAGGTACAAGCAGGGTGGGAACCCCGGGTGAATGAGGGGAAGTCGAAAGAGGCAGGCACACCCAGGTTCAAATTCCAGCCCTACCTACTTTTCCATACAGTGTTCTGTTCTTCCAGCACAGTGTTGAACATGCTTTTCTTACCCAGTAAATTGCTGTAGTGCCTTTCGAAAATCACATGACTATATGCTTGAGCTGTTTATTCTGTTCCAAAGATGGATTTATTGTTTCACCTGATGCCATACTATCTTAATAGCGTACCTTGACACTAAGTCTTGAAGGTAGGTGGTTTAAGTCCTCCAACTTGGTTCTCTTCCTCCTTTCTTTGGGCATCCTAAGTTCTTGCATATAAGTGAGAATCAGTTTGAGATTTTCTTTTTTTTTTTTTTTT